>NW_027397097.1:5426372-5483872 GCF_003265705.2 Callorhinus ursinus
GCCCCCGTGCGTTAGCCGGGGCCCCACCCGGCCGTGTGCGCGCACGTACTCCCCCGTGCGTTAGCCGGGCCCCACCCGGCCGTGTGCGCGCACGTGCGCCCGCTGTGTGGCGGGCTTTCGATCCAGGCGTCACCGCCCCCCGCTGCGGCCCCTTGGGCTTTCGTGGGCCCCTCACCCCACAGTGGCACATTCGCAGCCATGGCAGTGCCCCACAGAACGGAGAGACGGGGCTCACCGCACAACTTCCACGACGGCACTATTCCAAGCCCGGTTTTGGCGTTTCTTGGTTTCTTTTAGAAAGGGGAGGAACAACAAAGGAAGAGGTGGTGACCCCTCAGGACCTCTGAGAGGCTGTGGGGCGCTTCGAGGAGGGGCCGGGCCACTGCCTCCCATCCCGCCTCTCGGGAGCTCTGTGAGGGGCTGTGGACCGTGTGCACGAAGGAAACAACGGCGCCAGCCTCCCGGCGAACGGGCCCGTGGGCTCCAGCTGGCAGCCTGACCACCCTGGCCACGTGAGGGGTGGGGGCCCCGAGTTAACCCCCACCCACCACGGGTTGGTGTGGTAGGAGCACAGATGGAGGCCCGGCTGTGGGTTGCCTTCCCACCAGGCCTCCCCTGGTCAAGTTCACTGTGAAGAGAGGAGGTGAGACGTCCGGCCCGCCCTGGGAACCCCACGGGAGCCCAATTATTTACTGGAAACAGTGAGGGATGAATTCTTGGCGGCTTCAGTCCGTGCAAATCAGAGACACGACTGAGCTCAAGTCTGGTTTTGATCAGTTCCAACTGAACAGACGGCTCGTTAAATCTGAGCTGAAGAGGCCTCCTCTCTGGAACCCTCGCCAGCCCTCCCCATTCCACCTCAGGGCTGGAAGGCCTCTTGGAGAATAGTGAGTCGAAGCGACCCGTTTTACAGATGGGGAGACAGAGGCCTGAAGAAGCCCCTCCAAGGCCGCTGTGGGTTGCTGTACGCCTGGGAGGGCCACGCCAGGCCAGGCAGAAGTGTGGTTCTGGAGCTCTCCGAGCTGTACAGAGTATGTCTGGAGACATGATCCCGGTGTTCCAGGGCCCATGTCCTGCCTTCCAGTTTCTACAATTTTTCCCCATTTAATCTGGGTGCTTCCACCCTGTTTCCCTGGATACACCCTCTCCTTTGTGGTTGAGGATGGGGGGCAGGAGGAGACCCAGACAGAAGAGATCTCTGGGCCTCCGTGTCCTCATCTGTAAAATGGGTCATCCCGACGTGGGCACCCATGATGAGGGCAAAGCCCCACCCAGTCTGGTGCTCAGCAGGTGCTCTTTGAAGACCAGAATCTGCCTCCTGGAGCCCCATCCTCAAGCACTTCCCAGCCCCACTTTCTCAAGGCCTGGGCCACCAGCTGGGGTCAATGAGGTGACCCGGGCCTGGGCCAGCTGTCAGCCTCGTCTTCACAGCCCTTTGATCCACCACCAGCTCCAGTGGCTGGAGCCTGGGCTGGCAGGCCACGGGCAGTGATAGATGCGCCCTCCCGGTGTCCCGCTGGGGAACACATGTCCACCAACACAGGTCCTGGGGCCTCTGTCTGCTATCCGAAGCCCCCAGACTTGGCCCCCATAGCTCCCTTGCTCACACCCAGCCCTTTTGTCACCCTAGCTCCTTTATCTTCCCCAACCACCTCCAGTCTCCGCTCCTGCTGTCTCCTCCTCCTGCAGAACCCTCCAAGCCAGAGTCAAGTTCACCAGCTCCTGGTCTGGTTCACAGTAGCTTTCATGTGTGGCCCTTAATTTCTCCCCACCACAACCACAGTGCGAGAAGCAGGTGCTGTTGGGATGGGCCCAGCCTTACAGATGGAGCCACTAAGTCTGATGAGACGGAGTCATTGATGAGCAGGGACTGGAGTCCTGAGCGGTCTGCTCACAGACCGTGGGGCTTGGCCAAGAGGATTCTAGAGGCTCAGAAAGTCCCGGAGTAAGGGGGCTGGACGGAGCCTGGAGGGGGGGGGTGCATTTAATCCAAACTTCAGAGGAATTCTTAACTCAGGGGGTCACTAACACTCAGAATCTTAGAACAGGAAAATGCCTTGCCCGGAAAGACTCTTGGTGGTTAGTGAGCCTACCCATCAAAGTCCCCAGTAGCCTGTAGCCCCTGCTTGAACACCCTCAGGGACAGTGGGCTCTCTCCCTTCAATTTGGGGCCGCCTCTGCCCGGATGGGACAGCTCTGACTGGAGGAATGTCTTTCCACCCATGGAGCTGAGTGCCCTGTGCCTTCTTGTGGCCTCTTAGGGTTTGGAGACGGTGGCCAAGGTCCCCCTTGGCCCTCTTCCTCCAGGCAGGGAGCAGGGGCAGATGTGGGGCAAACATCTGGGGCCGAATGGGGAGGGGAGAGGCCCAGCGCAGGCCCCAAACGCAGGGCGGGAAGTCCAGCCCCACCTGCCGCTGATGTGTGGCCCCCACTCTGTCCCCGCACAGCTCCGAGCCCCGTTTCCCCATCTGGAAGTGGGGGGGGGGCAGCCAGGGGGCTGACAGGCTCCTGGCACGGTCCCTGCGGCCACCGTGAGGGGCTGTGGGAACCCCAGGTGACCTTTGGCTGCCCTCATCTCCCCAGGGGTCCCGGCACCAGCCGCTCCTTCCAAGCACTGATTAACAGCTGGGCCGCACCTGGTGGGCAGATGTCAGCTGCCCCTCACCCCCGCCGGATCCTGAGCGCGCGGGCATGCAACCTTGCATCTGTGTGCGGCTGCCTGTGCATATGCGTGGGGGGGGGGGTGTGCACACACGTGTGAGGTTGCCCTGGGGAGTGGGGAAAGCACCGAATGGGGGCCTGGGGGTGGAATGGCTGTGCCGTGGCTCACAGCCGGACCCTGGGAAATAGCCTCCCAACATCTGCACGAGACCCCAGGACCCTGCGCAGTGCCCGCAGAGCAGGATGTCAGCAGGGCTCTGGGGCTGTGGGGGAGCCTGAGGCACCTTCTCTCTGGCATGGGGGTTAGCCAGCTGAAAGCCAGTCTTCCACAGAGAGGCTGACTCGTGGGGAGGCTGAGTCTGTCCCAGGAGGTTGCAGGAGTGAGGGGCACTTGCTTCGAGCAAAACAAGCCTGGTGTCAGGGTTAGGCAGGGGTGCAGCCTGGGGCCAGCTGTCAGCCCACACTCCACCTCCCAGAGTCTGGTTTGGGGTTCAGAGACAGGGGCACCAGCTCCCCCAGGAGTTGGTAAACACTATCTCTATATCCCTGGGTGGGGGGTTGAGATTAAAATCCCATTCTAAGGAAGAAGAAAACAGGAACCAGAGAACCCAGCCGAGGTCCCCGAGTGGGACTGGCTCCTAAACCAACCCTTGTCCCTCATGGGACTTGGGGGCAGACCCCGGCCTGGGCCTGGACAGCTGGGAGTGAGGGAAGGGCCCTGGCAGGGTGCGGCTGCCCTCACACCAGTGTCCCCATCTCTGGGCTCGGCCTGATGTGTCCTAGCAGACTCTGGCTGGGAGGACGTCAGGCTGCAGGAGGGGATCTGGCAGCAGTTTGATAATTAGGCAAGAAGCCTTGACAAGCAGCCTCTGTGGGGTCCATTAGGGGGCCTCGGGGGGGTGGCTGCAGTGAGGTTGCCACCCGCCAACTCCCACCCTCACCGATCCCCCACACCCTGCCGTTGCCCAACAGTCCCTTCTATTGGGCCCCCCAGGTCCCTCCCCCTCGCCTAAAGCACCAACAACTCTAAGTGAACAAGGTGGGGCTTCATCCCTCTTCAGCCTCAGGCACCTTGGATGGACTCCTCCACACCCTCTGAGGCTGACCCTGCCATGGACCAGAGGAAAAATAGGCCCAGAGAGGGCAGCAGTTTGTCCAAGGCCACACAGTGAGGCAGGGAAGAGCCAGTGCTGGGCTCAGGCAGCTCCCTCTGCTGGGGGGAGGGGAGCAGGGGCCCCACAAACTCAGAGCAGGCAGGGCTCCTAGGGATGGCAAGGTCCCCTCCATACCTCACCTGCCACACAACCAGGGCCCCCGGAGGGGGAGGGCGCTGGGGGCACAGCCTGCTCTGCCCCTTGCTAAGTGACGCTGGGGGCTGGAGGAACTCCAGCTATAGAGGAAGCTGGGGGCCCACAGTTGTTAGGACAGGAGAGGCCACGAGGAGCAGACAAACGTTAAGGGTCAGCCTCTTACTGCCCTCAACTCTGGAAGGGAGGGGGACTGAAATTGGGGGGATCGGGGGGGGCAGACATCATCCTCAACCTCCTAGAACTCTAGAATTCTAGGATCCTGGGAGGGCCCAGACCCATGGCCCATCTCTGGCCTCCATTGTCCTGACTCCCCCCTGTTCCCTGGAGCAGCCCTGTCCTTGCTGCCCTTGGTCCCCATCAGAAAGGAAAAGAGCAGCATGGGCATCCAGGGAGGGCCCGCCCTCTGGAGGCTGCGCCCACCCTGTGGCTGGAGGTGGCCGGTGAGAGCTTCAGCGGGGGTCCCAGTAGGGCTGATTCCCGGGGCCAGCCGCTGGGGCTCAGGCCCTAGAGCCGCTAGTGCTCCCCAGGCCTGGGCTGAGTCCTGCGCTGGCCCTCCATGAGCACGCACGCATAGAGCACGCCGTGTGTCCTCACAAGACTGGCCCCAAGCGTCCCATCGGTAAGCCGAGGCTTACACTGTGCAGCAAGTGGCAGAGCCAGAGGTCAGCAAGCCCCTTTGACCCCGGAAGCCATGATTTGCCACCCCCTTGGCACCACCCTGCTTCTTAGCATCTGGTGTGACCCATGCCCGGTGACTGCCAACCCGGAAATGAGGTGTGGTGTGGGTGGCTACTTAAGGACACGCGAGGGGGGCAGAGAATTTGATCTAGACTCTGACAGTTGGTAGGGGAAGGAAGGGCAGGCCTGGCAGAGGGGTGGGCCTGAACAGAGGTGTGATGGCTTCTGAGTCCAAGGCAAGTATGGAAAGTGATGGGGTGACGCATGGCGGGGCTGGGGGTGGGAGAGGTCAGCCAGGCCCACCGGGAAGGCCTTGAGTGCAAGCTGAGAAGTGGGTCTTCCTTGGAGGCTGACCACTCTTTGAGGGCAGGTGCCTTGTTCATGACGCTACCTCAGCACCGCTCAGAGCCGCACACAGGGCAGGTGCTCCCCAAATCCCCAAGGCAGGTCCCAGACAAGGGCTGTTCCCACTCCAGGGGGGCCCTGGGAAGCCCTGGGGTCTTGTCCAAAGAGCCCGTCAGCCCACTTCCAGGTACGAAGCATCTGATAATTCCTGTGCTGGTGACTCACCAGCGTGGGGGGCGGGGGTGGAAGGCCGTGGGGTTGAGGGGGTTCTTCTTCTCTCTCTCTCTCTCAGAATGCCTCTTCTCCTCTGCCAGCTCCAAAACCATCCCAGACACCTCTGGCACCACCTGGAGCTCTCAGCACCCTGGGCAGGGAGGGGTGGCCTAGGGAGAGGGAGGCCCCCTGCTGTGAGGGCAGGCCTGAGCCCCCGGCTCAGCTCGTCCCCCACACCTGCCAGTGGATGGGCCGGGGCGGCAGGACTTGAGTGTTTCTCCTGAACCCCGCTCCCAGCCCAGGGCAAACACAACTCCCCTGGTGTCGTGGGCCTGGCCTTCGGAGCCCCGGGCTGGGCGGCCAGCATCTGGAGCCAAGAACCACAGGCTCCCCTGGAGTCCAGGGCCCCGGGAAGCGCTAACCCACCGAGGTGATGTGGAATCTGCCCCGCCCCGCCTCCGCCTCGTCGGGTGTCAGAGTGATTTATGGGCAGATGCCGAGAGGGCAGGCTGGGGAAACACAAGCAGTCTCGGGACACGGTGGTCCCCAGTCCTCCCCAGCCGCCACCCTGCCACAGACACAGGAGGTGGAGAAAGGGCCTCAGGGCCGTGTGACCTCTGGCAGGTCCTTTCTCTCTGGGCCTCCACTGCCTTTCAGATGGGTCCGAAAACCAACTTCAGATGATGGAATTAATTGCCAGAAGGAGTGAGTGAGGAGCTGGACATCTAGCGTCCTGCTCGGAGCCTGGCCCGGGGCACAGGGTGGGTCTCCTTGCACCTCTGTTCCCAAACCTGCGGTGGCGCCCCGGCTCCCTGTCTGCCCCTGCCCCACCTACCTTCACGTCTGCCCACCCTCTCCCTCCCCCCCCGGCCCTCCGGCCCTGGGGGCCCTGCCTGCAACACTCCCCGCCCCACCCCCACACCGGGTCCACATGGCTTGTGCCCTCACCCCACTTCTGGTGTCAGGCCTTCCGGACAACCTAAACAAAACAGACTCCTTCCTCTCCCCCCAACTGCCCTTCCTGGCCCACAGTCCCCATCCTCTTCAGGCTGTTGTATTAACCTTGTCCTTAATATTTGCCACCACCTGATTAAAAAAAAAAAAAAGAAATCCAAGTTTTGTTTATTGTCATTCTCCCCAGCTAGAACATCAGTTTCAGGAAGGTGGAGATTTTTGTCTCTTGTTTACTGTGGAATCCCTGGGACAGTGCCTGGAACAAAGTAGATGCCCCAGTGGGCAGGTGGGAAAGGGAGGGAGGGAGGAAGGAGAGGGAGGGGGGCAGTGGGACTCTGGGGAAGGGAAGGCGTGGCTTGGCGAAGCCAGGGAACATCTGGGGGAATGGCACCGCGTTGGGCATTTGCCAGGTGGTAGAGGAAGGCACTGTAGTCTGGGGTCCAACCAAACGCCTGAGGACAGGCGTGGACATGAAACATGAACATGGGAAATGCAAGGAAGCCAGATGCTGGAGAAGAGGGGTGGGTGGGCCGGGAGGAGGCCGGAGGAGGCGTGGGGCAGGCAGGATTGAAAAGTAACAGTAATTTTCATAACAGTAACATAATTTTTTAAAGATTAGGGGTCGTTTAAAAGAAAGGATGCCACAGAGACCTGAACGAAAACCCTGTAGACAGGGTAGGAAGTACACTTGTCAGCCATGTCGTAACTTGTACAACGGCTGTGATTAAAGTGAAGCTTAGCTCCAAACTTCCCGTTAACTACGGCAGCACAGAGACGGGAAGACACTGGCCAAAGTCGCCCAGCTGGTAAGGGACGAAACTAGGAACCATCCAGACTTCGGAGGCTAAGCTTTGGGAGGGGTAACCAGGGTGGGCCCCCAGGACTGAGGGCGGGAGTTAGGAGCGCGGGGTGACGGGCAGCAGTCTGGAGCGGGGAGAAGGGCACCTGTGTAGGAGGCTTCCAGGGGGCAGCATCCCACTTCGGGGCAGTGGCCGCCGCTGCTAGGGGCCTCGCCCCAGGAACCCCAGGCAGGGAAGCGTCAAGCACGGGTGGAGCAGGGCCCCCCAGACCCGCCGGCTCATAACAGGGAGGCAGAACTTCTTCCTAGACAGAGCAGGACCAACCTGCTCTGTGCCCAGCGTGCTGGTATGGAACAGACGGAAGGAAAGGTGTGTTGGGGAGAAGACCGACGCGTGCGGAGCCCCTGCGGAGCTCCGGGCTGTGTAAAAGGACAGCAAACAGGAGCAGAGAGGTGGACGAACTCGGCCAGTACTAAGGGTTCCCACCAGGTCGGCCTGGCCCTAGTGAGCTCAGGGAGACTTTCGGGGAGCTGGTTCGCCCAGCTGAGGGGAGGGGAAAGCTCACATCTTCCCAGTCAGCCCCGTGAGGGGTGACCTGAACCCTCAGTGGATTCAGCTGGCAGCCAGGGCCTGTTTGCCCAAGCCTCACTTTCCCGTTCTGTAAAATGGGAGACGTGGCGGGGGAGGGGCAGGTCAACGACGCCCTGACTGTGCAGGGACCCAGGCAGGGGCTGGGGTCACCATTCCCGGGGCTTCGGGGGCAAAAAGCAGGGGGACCTGGGTCCCCGGAAGGAGGGGCACTGCAACTTTGACCCAAGGGCCACTGACCTCAAGGGGCTGCCTCGGCTCCATTTCCGCCAACCTGGGGAAACAGAGACCCCGGGGGCAGGGACCTACCTATTCAGGGACTATGGTGAGGCAGGAGCGGTGGGGGCAGCCCAGGGCCTGGTCCCCAGAGACGAGCTAAGCAGCCAGGCTCAGTTTAGAAGATGCAGCCCCGATCCCTGATGCAGCCCAACCTCCTGTTGCTCTTCTTGTCATCTCAGTGTTCATGGAGGCCTCGCCTGGGCCCAAGTATTGACATAGACCAGTTGTTGAGGGAGGTGGATGTCCCCAGAAGCAGGACCACACAGGGTGACAAGGCCTGTCCCTGAGAGAGCCCAGAAGCACTGGGTACCATTTGGAGCCCTCTCTGCCTGGAGGAGTCAGGCAGGGCTTCCCAGAGACAGAGGGTGTCGCAGGATCAAAGACGTTTCCAGGCTGCCTAGGGACAGGCAGTAGAGATGGCCTGGACTTGGCTGGGAGATGTGGAAGGAGATGGCCTGTGGGAGGCCGTGGGGCTCAGGGAGGAGGTGGGAAGGAGCGGAGGGAGTGTGCGCGTGTGGGTGTGGAGCAGAGCAGGCTGGGAGAGAGGGCTCTGACAGGGTCAGAGGCGAGGTCAGAGGGGCCCTGGGATGTATCCTGCAGGCCTTCGGGAGCACAGGAGTGTGAAGCAGGAGAGTGCTGAGTCAGGGTGTGCGCTAGAGCAGTGGTTCTCAATCTCTAGCATCAGAGCCACCCCTGGGAGGGCTGGTTAAAATAGCCATTGCCCGCCCCACCCCCAGAGCCTGTGATTTTGTAGAGCTGGGGTGGGGCCTGCACTTTTGCATTTCTAACACCTGGGGTAGGGAAGGGCTGGGCTTTCCATCTTGAGACGGGAACCCAGAGGGGCTCAGGACTAGGGGGTGAGGAAAGGAAAGTCTGAGGCCTCAGAGGACCCGCAGGAACCCAGATCTTGGTGTCAGGCTGCAGGCAGGCTTGAGGCCAGGGGCAAGCATCTGGCTGGAGAGGAAAAGGGGAGGCCCCTGGGGCACCACTGGTCCCTGCCCTGACGGGGGCCGGGCGGGGGGGGGGGGAGTAGGCCTCTGGCGTAGGCCCGGCTGCCCAGAGACCTAGCTCTGCAGCATAGGCTCCAGCCTCCAGGAAGCCCCAGGCCCAGACCCAAGAGTGCTGTGAGACGGGGACCTGAGCCTAGTCCCCCAAGGCTCTCTGTCACCCTGGTCGACTCACACTCCTCAGAGCTCAGGAGTCCCATCTAAAATGGGATAATAGTCCCTGCCTTCCAGAGCTGCTGCGGGTACTGTGGGGTAGGAAACCTTGTGCACGCTGCACGCCCGTGTGCATGGGCGAGTTGCTATATTACTACCACTACTCCAGGGACTGGAGACTTAGCGAGAAAATATGGTGCCTTAACCCAGAGCAATAGTGAATGGCATTCCAGGCACCATAATAAATTTGTGCAAAAAAATAATTGTGATGAGAGCCCTAGGACATGCAAGGTGGGGGGTGGATAGGGGCTCACACCCCTCTGTGATGTAGTTCCTGGCGTGGGGCCTGGGGAAGGGCCACCGAGAGCCGGGATCTGAGCCCTGCTTCCTTCCGCACAGACTAAATATTTGGGCTTTCCCTTCCCGGGCCTGGCGGCCTGGCGGGACCCAGGACCCCTGTGGTGTGGCCGCTCTGGATTCTGGGGCTGTGGAGGGGGAGGGCCCTGCCTCAGGGGCGAGGCAGGCGGGTGGTGGAGATTGATCACAGAAGGCCCTGCTTGGACCAGCCAGTCCCTCAAAGGACAGAGCACCACCAGCGGAGAATCTGCCTCTGACACAGTGAGACCTGGGGCAGACCTGCCATTCTGGGCCTCAGTTTCCCCATCTGTGGAGTCGGAGAGGGGCAGGAGGGCTGAACAGGCTGATGACCTCCAAGGCCCCTTCTGGCTTCCTGGTGACGGCAGCCTCGCTGAACCTCCCCCAAGGCACCTGTCAGAGTCGGCCCTCTGTGAGCCCTGGGTAGGGCACCTGCAAAACAGGACAATTCCTTCTGAGCAGGGAGGTGGGCAGACGCAGTGACAACACAGATGGACCTTTACCAAAGATGGAAGGCCTTGGAAGAACTCTATTTACCAGATTGGCATTTTGCAGGGGAGGGGCTGGCTTATGTGAAAGCACCTCCAAATGCCACTCATATTGTCCCTCCTCCCCAAAATAAGGAAAAGCACCTGTCCAGCATCATGGCGGGGGCTGAGCAGGAGGCCAGGAGTGGGGGCCCGATGGACATGGCCTGTTGGCTCCAGCTTTGAGGGTGGAGTCTCGTCAGAAGAGCGGAGGTGTTAAATCCCAGCAGCCTGATCTTCACGGCAAATATTTACAAGGCCTCGACTCTGCCACAGGCTGTCCTGAGCCCTTGACCTCACCCATGTCTCTCAACATCCTGAAGGGGTGGGGGTGGGGGGCTATGATTGTCCCCATTTTACAGATGAAGAACCTGAGGCACACAAGATGCCACAGTCACCCAGGAACGAAACGGTGGGGCTGAGCCTTGGCCTGGCTCTAGAGTCCCCTCCAATGAGTTGTTTGTATAGTGATAACGGGGTGACAGACTCCCGGGGCTGTGTGGAAGGTCAGGCTGGCAGGGCGTGTGGGCGCCACCGTGCCCAGTGTGAGAAGCGCTCAGTAGGTGCTAGCCATTGCTCATCACTGCGGGAGAGGCTCAGTCTAGGTGTCTACATTCCAAGGCATGTGAGATCTAGGAGTCTGATTCTAAAACCGTCTGCCTTCCTGGGGCGCCCCATTTGTGAGCTTCTTCCGGGGGAGAGTCGTCCAGCCTTAAGCAGCCAGGCATCCCCCGGAAGCCAGGTGGTGGAGCTGAGCTCGGATACTTGTGCCTCAAATTCTCCATGGGCCCCAGTCCTTGGAGGCTCTGGGGGACACCCCCATGTGCACGCACGCTGAGGGGCAGCCCCAGCACACAGCAGGTGTTCAGGAAACATGAGCATGAACGAGGGGGGAGCACCATGGGGCCTGCTGCTGTCAGAGCCCCTGGGCATCAGAGCGGAAGGAACGGCCTCTCTCCTCAGGTGTCTCATCCATAAACTGGCATTAACCTGGAGGTGAATGGGAATCTGGCTGCCTCTCTGAGCGTCTACCAGTCACCAGGCATCCTCCAGAAGGCACAAATTTCTCTGTGTGCCAAGTGGGTGATACCCACCTAGAACCTGGTCCAGAACCCCAGCCTCAGGCCTTGGGGGGCGCCTGCCCTTCCAGTGGGGTCCTCACCCCATCAGGCCTTGGACTTCTCTGTCTTTGGGCCAGGCTTGCATTGGGTTCTGAGGAGACAGCGGGAACGAGATGGTGTCCCCACGAACCCCAGGACAGCCTAAGGGACCCATAGGGGCACTGTGCAGGGCTGGGCCTCGGGACTTGATGTGGGGAAAGGCCTTCCTGGAAGCGCACAGCCTCCTGGGGAGAGGGTGAGGGGATGCCTGTGTGTTCCGGCGGCCACGGGCCTTCAGGGCCTCATGGAGGAGTTGGGCAAACCCTCTCACTGACGCCATCCCAGCTGTGAAACGAGCAGTGTGTGAGGGCAGAGCTGGGCTTCACGGCAGCGCAGCCCGCCGCACAGCCTCCTGCGGGACCCGCCCCGCCCCCCGCCCCCTCCAGAGCTGGGCTTTTCCACCAACCCCAAGGCCCTGAGAGCATGTCTCCGGAAGGAAGAAACCTTGCTCCCCCAGTCTCTGAGCCTGTGCCACACTGCCCATTCTGCCTGGGGGTCCTCCAGTCCACCTGGGCACTGCTTCTAGTCCTTCCAGGTCCAGCTGTAGGGATTCCCTGACTCCCTCCCCATCCCCCGGCCCCAGGCTCCCAGCTCACTTTGCTCCCCCCATGTCTGGAGACTCTGAGGGCTGGAGCCATATCAGTCTTGGTTCTGATTCCCCAGTGCCTGGCAGAGTGTGGCTTCCGGACAGTGCTCTGTGGAGGTTTGTTGACTGACCGAGTGACCGAATTCTGATTTAATAACAATGGCTACCAATAAATAACTCTTGCCATCTGAAGTGCCCAGTGTTTGCCGTGCATGATCTAGTTTGAACCTCACAATAATCCAGAGAGGTGGGTGTTGTTATTCATGATACTTTACAGATGAACGAACGGAGGCTCATAAAGGAAGAAGCGTCTGCCAGGTGCCACAGTCAGTGAGGGCAGAGCCAGGAGCCAGGGAGGCCTGGCCAAGAGCAAAGTCGTGCCCCTAACCACAGCCGTGCTCCTAGCCCCTCCCGTGGCAGAGTCCTCCCTCTGCCCCCCGCAGGTGTGTCTTCCGGTGTCCTTCCTGTATCGCTGGCATGCACCACAGAGAGGGGCACGGGGCCCAAGCTCAGGGAAGCTCTGGGGAAGGAAAGTGTGTTACATGGTCCCGTGGCAAGCCCTGGCTGGGCGGTCCAGCCCAGTGAGGTGCTCCACGCTCTGTCCTAAGGTCAGGATGAGCCTGTGTTCACCCCCATTTTACAGCTGAGGCAGTGGCATCTTGGGAGCTGAGACTTGTCCAGGGTCACCTGGTTCGTAGGAGCAGTGGCTTGGATGAAGCCCTGGCTCCGTGCCTCTAACAGGCCATGTCCCTTCCGGCTACACGGTGCGGCCTCCTGCATAGCTTGTGCATTTCAAATGTGTTCTGGAGACAGAGGTAGAGAGGCTGGTGGGCTGTCTCTGCTGTGTGGATGTGGACACGGGCTGGGGTGGGAGGGAGGCTGTGTGGGTGCTGGAGATGGTGGATGTCTGCTTCCCTAGGCTTCAGAAATGGACTTTGGACTCCGCCTGGGCTCTGGCACAGACGGGGAGGGTCAGCAGCCCGCCATCCTTGCCCCCCACTCCTGAGGATCCTGGAGCCACCGTTGGTGACGATGGGGTCTCTGTTGGCGGGGAGAGGAGCTCTCAGGGACAGCAGGAGGGAAGGGCAGCAACTAGCAGGGGGAGAATGGACCCCCAAACTGACACCGGGGGGGGCAGGAGGGCTGCTAAGGGACACGATGGAGCACCGCAGGTAAGAACCGTCACACGCCTGTGGGGAAAGCATCGGACAAGCGTCCTGTCCCCAGAAGCTGCCCTCGGGTCCCCAGCTGATGATGGTTACCTAGCCTTTTATCCGGCAGTGTCCAGAGCCAGGGTCTGCAGCAAGCAGGCTTCCTGCCTGCTAGGTCTACCCTCCCTTGGGTCAGATGTGATGGGATGTCAGGACAGCTCTTGGGGGAGAAGAAGGACGATATAAACCCTAGAAAAATCACCATGACACTCCCATGTCAGGAAGAGGAAAACAAAGGCATGGTTTTAGATTCTTTAGATTCTAGACATGCTAGACTCTTAGCATCCTGGAGTCCTGGGCTCCCCGGACCGTGGAATGTTTTGGGCGGTGGTCCAGAATCTAAGGAAAGCTGAATCAGGATCTTGAGTTAGGAGGTGCCTTCAAGGGCATGGCACCTAATGGGCTGCTGCGCCCGCACCTCCCAGACAGTCACCCGCTCGGCAGCCCCTGCAAGCAAGGCACGCTTTTATGGATGCAAAGATGGCGGGGACATGAACACTTAGGTGTTCACTACAGCTGTGCCCCTGTCCAGGAGCTCTGGGGCCCAGGCCTCTCCAAACTCTGCCTTCCCCTGACAGCCCCGAGGCCAGCCTGGATGCGGTGTCTGGATGGTCGTGTGATCTGCCACCTCTGCCCCCCCCGCCCCTCCCCCAGCCCTCCAGCCCCGAACTGGAGCCCGGCAGGTGAGGCAATGGGGACCGAGGGGCCGATGAGGAGAATGTCTTCAGCAGCCATAGGCCCGGGGAGCCGAGCGGATATTGATTTGGTCTATGGGAGCAAAGGGACGCGTTAAACGGGCTGCTGTGAAATCGCTCTGCCTGAAGCCAGCCATCTCTGCGGGTGGCCAGGGGACCTGGCGGGCAGGCGGTGGCTGGGCCGGCCTGTGGCTAGCACCCTGGTGGGGGTGGTCTCGGACACCCTGGCTCTAATGTACTAGCCTGGGGCCCGAGGCGGCCTGGTGCCCACAGACCCCTGAGCTCCAGCCACACCCCACTTCTTGGCCTCCTCCCAGCAAACCGGGCACCATGTCTTTGCTCATGCAGACCCCTCCCCTTTGCCTCTTCCTCTATCTCTTGAAATCCTCCTCAGCTTTCCAGACCCAGTGCAAATGGCACTTCCTCCATGAAGTCTTCCACACTTTCTATTCCCTATCCCCGACACTTTGAGAGAGGTGGGTTTTCTCTGGACTGCCTTCTCCAGGCCCTGTGACACCTATTAAAAACTGCTTCGTCTCTCCTCTCCCTCCCGTGCGAAGCCCCGTCTGGCTACTCCGGTTCATGGTCAATAGCCATTCAGCCAGAGGCCACCTCCATCCCTCGGACACCCATCACAGACTTGCAGCCAGGGAGTCTGGGGCTTGAATCCTTGCCCTGCCCCTTACGGCTCTATAACCTTGGGCTACTTGCTTCTCTCCCTGGGCCTCAGTTTCCTCATCAATAAATAGAGATACTGGGCTCTACCTCTCAAAATCGTGAGAATTAAATGAGGCAACTGTTGCAGAGGCCCAGAGAGGGCCAGTGCCTGCCTGGGGTCACACAGCAAGAGAGTGGAAAACATGCCGGGATTTCTGCCTCCCAGCCCCAAACTCCCCCTACCCCATTCAGCCTCCCTTGGTCCGGGGTCCCGGGCAGGAGCCTGCATCCTGCTGGAGGCCTGCTCCCTGTAACCTGGCAGCTGGTCACCATGACCTGAGGAGCGACAGACCATGAGCCTGCTCAGGGCTGCGCCCGGGCCCCCCTTGGTTGTTTCTCTGGCCTGACCTGGCCTCCCCAGGGGCCCTTATCTGTCCATTCTCTCCTTTCCCACCAACCTAATCTCTCCCTCTTTTCAGGAGTTCCTGTTTCCTCTCTGCCGCCTTCTTGTCTCGCTCCTCAGGCCCCGTCTCTCCCATGTCTCCAGCCGGCCTCCCACACTCGGTTCAGAAGCCTCCTCGGAGCAGCTGGTCCTGTCATCCTTGGGGAGTCACGCTCTCTCGCGGGCCTTCTGGGCTTCACAGAGCCCAGTCTGGGCCTGCGCTTCTCTTAGGCAGGAGGGAGGTGGAGCATGGCAATCCTGCCGGTGGCCCGCATTCTGACACCCACAGGGCCATACCTGCGCCTTCTATATTTTCAGGGCTGGCTATTGGTTCAGGGGCCTCTACAGTGCTTCCAAGGCAATGGTTTGAAGATTTCTACTCCAAAAGTCCAAGGTACCAAGATTTTATGGCTTGAAATCTCTGCACACAATGAGATCCTGAGGTCCTAGAGCTCTGAGGTTCTGGGATTCACACTGGAGGCCCCACCCCTGTCTCACCTGGGTGGAGGCTCAGCCTGGCTGCATGCTTCGAACCCTGACCTGGCCAGGGAGGAACAGCGCAGACACCAGCCCCCCAACCCCTCTTGATTGCCCAGCCCCTGACCAGCCAGAGGGGTGCAGGGCCTGGGCACTGGCAAGTGGCAAGTGTATAAGGCCCACTGAGTCGGGGGCCCAGGTGGGTCTCCTGTCCTGAGCCGGGAAGAGTCTTCTGCCTTTTATGCCGCTCTTCCCGCACCTGGCCGGAGTGAGGACTCGTGAGAAGAGCGCAGGGTCTGGTGGCAGACACACCTGGGCCCCCAGACCGCACCACAGTGGACCTACTGTGAGATCTGGGGCAAGCCACCTCCTCTGCAAAGCCCTGAGGTTTGTGATCACCCTTTTTGAGAATCACTCTGGGTCCTTGGTCCGATTTTTTCATTTGCTTGTTCTGGTTAAGGTCCAAAGAACACCCCGAAATCCAACATTTCTGAGGCATGAGCTCAGCCCCAGGTGTGCCACTCCCAGATCCCAGGGCCCCACAGGTGCACTGGGCTGGTCCTAGCTCCCGAGGAGGCTCCAGATGGGTGGGGGAGGCAGATACAGACACAACACAGACCTGTACTACAACCTGGTTCAATGCAATGTCCCAGAGGAGCACAATGGCTGTGGGAACCCGGAGGAGGCCCAGGTGGAGGGTGGTCAGGGAAGGCTTCCCGGAGGAGAGGACCAGTCAGCTGGGCCTTGAAGGAAGATTGGACAGTGGCTGGCCACAGAGAGCAAGAGTGTGATGGCTGCCTTAATGGTTCAAAGGGTTGCAGGGAGCCCGAGGAGGGAGAGATCCCTCCCACCCGGGTCGCTAGCGAAGGCTTGCTAGAGATGGCCATGACAGCTGAACAGGACTCCAACAGGGAAAGTTCCATTCCAGGCCTGTGAAACACAGCAGATAGCCAGAGGCAGGCCTAGCAGTCAGGTTTCTGTTTCCATGAGTGCATGCATGGTCTGCTTGTGGCTGGAGCAGAGGGGATGCCTGGGCAATTGCAGGAAATGTCCCTGGAAGAGTGACCTATGACCTGGGGGAGAGGCCTTGGATGCCGGGCCAGGGAACTGGGGACTGGTTTTGTGGGCCGTGTGGAGCAGGGGCAGCCCTGGGCCCGGAAGACAGCACACTCCAGGGCCTGTTCAATGCAGACTGAGTTTTCTGCAGAGATGCTAGCAAGAGCCTCTCCCTGGGATGCCCTGCAACCCCACCACCAGCCTTATCAGCTCTGTAACCACAGGAAAGGCCCTTCCCATCTCGGAATTTCCTCATCTGCAAAACAGATTGGGAGACCAGAAGACTTATCTTGAGGTTCCTTCCAGCCTGTGATTCCGTGACTCTGGCCACCCTGAGGCAAGCTCCCAGGCAGGGACTTGGAGGGTGGCCACACAGCCCTCTCTCTTCCCCTCAGTGATCAGACCAGCCTCTGGTGGGGGCAGGGGTGGATGTCCATGACGTCCCACCCCCAGGTGCCTGCTTCACTTCACCAAATCCTGCCCGGGCTCCGAGGCCCTGCTCTGCCCCAACCCCTCCAGGGGGTGCCTTAGCTAGCTCTGGGCAGTGGAGAGCCCTCCCCCGTGTTCGCATCTCCTCCCCCCCACACAGAAATTCTGGTTACTCCCTTCTCTTACATCCTTGGACTTGTGGGGTCACCCCATGGCCAGAACATGTGTGATTCACTAACTGCTTCTATCTGGGGGGACCTGCCGAGGGCCAGGCGCCGAGGATACCCTCTACTTGCCCAACAGCACCACCCACCACCCACTCAGGAGAGGAAGCGGAAGCTCAGAGAGGGCAGAGCTGACCACACGGAGACCCTCCCAGCTCCCTGGCTGCTACTTCTCAGCGCCTTTGCCTCTTTCCCCCTCCATCTCCCTGACCTCCGAAGCAAAGATGCCCCAGACCCTGGCCTTGGTCCTCTTTGCTATTCTACCCCACCCCCCTTAGTGATGATGCCTAAATGTGCATCTCAGCCTCTCCCCACCAGTGCCACTTGGGACCGAATCGACTTCACAGTCCCCACGTGGCCAAGTCTGAGCACCAGCCCTCTCTCCATCCCCGTCTCAGGACTTCGAGGTACGCCGGGCAAATGCTTGCGACCTTCTTGACCCTCCTTGTCCCACACTCCACAGCCATAAAGAGAGCAAATCCCCATGGCTCCACCTTTGACACAGAACAGGAATCGAGGCACTTCTCACCACACCCAGGGCAGCCAGCCTGGCCCAGGCAGAGGTGGGGGTGGGGGGGGGGCTTTCCCAACCACCAACCTTAATCTTCGCCATCCCCCTTTTACAAATGGGGAAACTGAGGCACAGAGGGTGGGCGGGGGGGGGAACCTCGCCCACAGTCACACGGAACACCCACGAGGGCTGACAGGAGCCTGGGTCTGCCACTACCTCCCTGAGGTCTGTGTCCCCGGCTCCCTGGAGTAGGTTTTCTCTGGAAGCTAGCTTAGCAGGTCTGACGACACAGCCAGGCTATGCGCGCCCGCCTGCGTGTATGTCCCTGAGGAACAAAGAATCTGCCAGCTGGGTTTATGTTTCAAGACGTCTGTCCTCGCCCTTGACCAAGAGATCTTACGGGGAGATCAGGGCCGGAGCTGGGGGGCTAGGGACATCAATCGGAAGCCGCCTTGCCTGGAAACCCGAGAGTTCACCCAGCCCTGGGACCTTCCGAGTTCACTTGAGGAGGCCACAGACCTGAGGGGCGGGCTGGGGTTCTCTCACCGTTTATTTCATACAGCTGTTTAAAAAACTTGTTTAAAATAGAGATCATTATATATATTTATTTTTATATATATATAAAATATATAAAGAGGAACTGAGGCAAGCCACCCCAAAGAAAAGCTATGTTTTATAAATATTTCTGTAGCTCCCACATCCCAAAGGAAGAAACAAAACGAAACAACAACAACAAAAAAAACATTTACAACCCAAGCTAGTGGTTCCATGTGGTGGGCCCAGCAGGCTCAGACCCTGGGGGCAGCCGTGGGGGTCTCAAGGGCAGGGCCTGCAGAACATTCTGATGAGGGCAGGCAGACCCCGCCACTCCCTTCCCGGGAGGTTGGCGTCTCTGGCCGTGAAAGGTCAAGTCCGTACCAGTCCTGCCAACCCCAGGCCCCTGGCTTCTCAGAGCGGCCTGGAAGGCGGCGAGTGGGCCCTCCCGGGCTCCGGCTGCCAGGTTATTTTTAATCTTGTCGGTTTCCTTTGATGTCCCGGCCCTCCTTCCAGGGTGGCCAGGCCTTCTGTCCCCGGCAGCTTCCAAGTGGAGGCCAAGCACAAGCCACCTCCCACGCCTGGCATCTGGGATCCCCAAGCGACCATCCCCGGGGTGTGTCTGGGCCCCTGGTGGGGGCGGGGCTCCGAGGGTCCCGGCGGGGCGGCGTCACTTGCAGACATAGCGCTCTACCGTGCGCTCGCAGCGGCGGCACGTGACGTAGCAACACCAGTGGTACTTGCAGTGGCAGCGCTCGACCACGCGGTCCGTGTAGGGGTTGTAGCCGCGGCCGCAGCACATGAGGTCACAGCTGTCGCTGCCGTGGGACGTCTTGTTGCACTGCCTGGGGGGTGGGGGGAGGGCAAGGGGCGGTCAGGGAGGGCCCGCTCCCCCCACTCGGGGCCCGCAGCCTCCCGCTGCCCTCGGGCTGCCCCCACAGCTCCTCTTGGAAGGTGTCTTGGTCTTGGGGGAATTGTAAATAATCCCTTTCCCTGAGGGTACTTCTCACTTTCCCCCAGATTTCTAATAGGCATGTATCAAAATGACGGGAGTGGCTTGTTTTCTTGGAGGTGTCTTTTTTTTTTTTCTATTCCTTCTACTTCTAAATACAGGAAGGAGCCTCAAACCACTCTAATGATCCCGTCTTCATATCCGTTCTTGAATTATATTGTAACAAATGTAAAGATCGTTTTTACATTGAGAATCCCAGGATAATTTTGGAATAGACAAAACGGCGCTAGAGGCGAGGCAAAGTGAGTATGGGGCGCTCTGTTCGTTGAGAGACAGCCTCTATCAACCATTTGCCCCTATGTGCCAGGCGCTTCCCACCAGTATTTTATCTTCTAGGAGGCACGCAGGGTCTTTGGGTCAGTGGGATTATTATGCCCACTGTACAGATGGCAATGGGCTCAGCAAAGGGCAGAGGCCTGCTCAAGTTCTCACAGGAGTCTGTGGGCAAGCAGGGCTGAAGCTCAGTGGTCCTGAAACCAAGTCTAGCACACGCTCTCCCTACCCTAACGGCAGACAACCCAGAGGCTTCCAGGGGCTGCATTTCTTTCCGAATCACACTCCTGTGGGAGAAGACAGGGCACAGGACCGGACCTAATCTAAGAGTCGAGAACAGACAGATGGAAGGGGTAGGGCTGGAAGTAGGGAGGCCAGAGAAAGAGAGGCTGAGACCAGGTCTGGGAGGAGGCCGTGGGGTGGGAAGCGGGGGGGCGGGGGTGCCCGGAAGGAGAGTCAGGAGGTGACCGTGGCCTGCAGGTCAGGGCTGCCAACAGTTCCAGGCAGGAAGGAACAGCGGAAGAACACATGCCCCAAGAGGCAGACAGACCTGGGTTCAAGCCCCAGCACTGCCACTTACTGGCCGTGTGAATCAAGGCAAGCCACTTAACAAAGGTGACTTTGTTTAGTCACCTAACACCATTCGTGCCCCTCAGCCATATCCTGGAGGTGTCCGGATGACTCCTCCAGGAAAGGGTGGAAGAGGGAAGAGTTTCATTTTTATTTCTAGATCCCTGACATGCAGTGTCTGAAACCTGGCCTCCAACCCCAGAACCAGACAAGATCTGCAGGGGGCTGGGGCGGGGGAGGCACTGAGGAGAGTGGGACTTGGAGAAAGAGCCAGGGGCCCAGGGAAGGTTTCATCAGTGCAGGGGCCGCTGAAAGAACCATGACAAGAGGGCTGGGGTTTGGGATGCTGACTGCTGCTGAGGCCTCAGGTCACCAAGCTGGATGTGAGGAGGGCCGCAGGGCACTGTCCCCAGCTAGGGGGCCAGCCTCTAGAGAGGTGCCACCTGAGCACATGCTTCTTACAGTTAACGAAGCTCATTTACCTCCAGCCCCTTGTACTTCCAAATCTCCTCACCTAGTAAAGCTCACGTTTCCCCCTCCTCCAGGAAGCCTTCCTCGATGTCCAGGCTGAGTCGGGGCACCTCAAGACTCCCCTCACTCACCCTTGGGCTTTCCTCTGTCACAATCCAACCACTTGTCTCTCCCCCTTCCCTATGCCTGCCAGAGCTTCACGTAATAAATAGACGGGAAAGAGTCTGTGGTTGTAAGCTACTGAGATCTTGGAGCTGTTTGTTACTGCAGGAAAAGCTGACCCACACAGATGTCTGCAAAAGCCCATCTTCAGAGGAATGGCTGAGAGCTGAGCGTGGCAGGCAACCTGGTGGCAAGTGGGAAGGAGGCATTCAGAGAAAGCAAGGGAGGCAGCTGGTGCTGCAGGATGGGGCCTCCTGGTCAGCAAGCAGAGCGGGGGGCCCTGGGAAAGCAGAGGCCTGGCAGCCTCGGGGATGGGGAGGAGAGAGCACCATTGATGAGCCCTTCCCATGGGACTGACATAGCACAGAGGAGCTGCCCCGTAAGTGTAACTGGAGCTGGCTGGCCACCCCTCTGAGGGGTGCGGTACCCTCTGCATTGCACAGAAGATGAGGCTGAGCCTCAGAGACGTGAAGGGATTCGCTAAAGGTCCCACAGCTAGGAAACTGTGGCGCCGGGGTGGGAACGAGCCTTCCCTCACACACGCGCGTGTACACATCCTCCCATGGATCCGGGGAGGCCCTCTGTGTGCTCTGGGCTTTCCCTAGCCTCTCTGGGTTCTAGAATCCTTCTGCCCCCACCCCATCCTCATCACACCCACCCTGGCTGCCTCAGACCAGACTCTCGCTCTTTCCTGTCTCCCGGGCCTGACCTGGTTCCATCTTCACTCCACCCGACCCCCCTCAATCTGGCCTCCAGATGGGAGCCAGGGCCTCCTCGCAGAGCCTACTGCCCTGGCCTGTGAAGATGGAGCCCCCCCCAAACCAGCCCCCCTCTCTTGGAGACAGGAACGGGGGCTGCGGAGGAAGCAAATGCTGGCCAGGCACCAACTATGTGCCAGACACGTTCTCAGACACCCTCGCTCTGGTTCAATATTCTTTTAACCCCGCAGAACACTAGTTTTGTGGAATGCTATTAGGGGCTCCTTAATAAAAGAGTTCCACAGCCAAACACCTCTGGGAAACGTTGGCTTAGGCAGATCCTTTACTGTGGGATTCCTCCGAGCCTTTAAAATGTTCTCATGCTTTGTGAATCGCCAAAGAGAATTTCCCACTCACATTTGATTGCAGGACTGTCTCTATTATAGCATCTCAGGACTGACTTCCCCCAGAGCCATCTCTGGGAAATACTGCTGCCCTGAATCCTCACCAGCCCCGCCCGGCACACAGTAGGTCTGCAGTCACCTGGGTTCCCTTTCTTTCTCCTGTCCTGAGCCCGCTTTGGCGGTAGTGATGGGGCCCCAGCCCCGGCTCTGAAACGGGGGACCAAGGGGAGAGAGAGCTGGGGCCCGGGAGGTGGGCGCGTGCCTGTCAGGGGACATGGGACACTGTCTGTCCTCAAGGCAGGCCTCCCGCTCCTGGGGGCCCTCTGAAAAGCAGGCGCCCGGGCTCTGACTCCGGCTCTGTGCAGACTCCCTGCGCGGCTGTGGGCTGGCTACTGAGCCCTTGTGCCTCAGGTCCTTATTTGTCCAACCAGCGGCTTAGACGACACTGACCCTTCACTCCCTCATTTGACACTTAATGAGGACCTGTCTTCCGCGGGGCAGCTTCTGTCCCTGCCAGCCTCCCAGTGTGGTCCTGTCTCTCCCTATCTCCCCCACCAGGGGGAAGGAGGGGTCCTCCACCAGCCTCTACTCCCCAGCGGCCCCTGCCTGGGCAAAGTACACAGCGGCCCCTCCCAGGAGCTCTGCTGGGGGCCCCCCGGACCCTGGCACCTCTGCTCCGCACTCCTGGGGACACCTCCTTCAACCGGGAAGGGACTCCAACCCCCAAATGGCAGCTGAGGCAAGGCTCTGTGCCTGGCCTTGCACTGGCGTGGGGCCTGTCAGCAGAGCTGACCCCTTCCTGCCAGGGTGGCAGCAGGCCCTTACCTGTCTTGCGTCCCATGGGAGCCCACCTTCTCGTTCTTCATGCAGAAGTCGGGTGAGCTCTGCAGATAGACAAGCTCCGAGTCCTTCACAGGCCTGATATCCAGGTCCTTGGGCACCAGGTGCTTGCGGGTGCCCATGGGTCGGTGCACTACCTTGGTGGCCGACAGGTAGCGGGTCTTGAGGTCAGCAGCCACATCCCGAAGCTCCTGCAGCCCCTTCCAGCAGGTGCGGATGGAGCAGGACCCAGATACCCCGTGGCATTTACACTTCATTTCCAGAGAGGCGCGCAGAGCCTGCAGACAGGGGAGGGCATTGGGCTGGGTGGCCAGAGCCCTCTCCCTGGCCTGCCCGGGGACCCTGCCCCACCCCCACACATGCTGGGTGCTCTCAGGGAGTCATCGCCTACTCTGGGCCTCAGGTGAGGGAGCTTTTGGCTCTAAAGCTGGGGACTGTTGCAGGTTCTCGGCTCCTTCCCTAGCCTGGGGGTGGCTGGCAGGGACAGGAAGGGAGTGGCATTTGCAGGGGTAACAGATGTCAAGTGCCCGAAAACATAATATGGCTTAATCATCATAACAGTCCTTCACGGGAGGTATCGTTACTTTCCCCAGTTTCAAAAGAGGAAACAAAGGCTCCGGGAGGCCAAGTCGCAAGCTCAAGGTTGCACAGCTAGAAAATCCTGAAGCCGGGATCTGAACTCAGGTCTGAAGGCAATTCCCAAAGCCATGGCTTTTACTTGTTCCACGCTTTTCTCTTGCATAAAACTGGGGCTCACTGAATGCTTGTTGGAAGAAAGGGAAAAAAGAGAAGGAAGGAGAGAAATGAGGGGGGAGGAGGGGAAAGAGGCAGGAGGTAAGCGCGTGGGGGTGTATGCCCTGGCCTGGCTGGCCCTTCCCCTCCACTGCCTGGTGGCCCCCAGCAGCCCCCACCCCCCCACCGGTCAGCAGCTCTGTCCTACTCTGTGCAGGGCAGGCACGGAACTGCTACCTTGCAGAATGGTTGCAGATGAAAGGGTTCTGTGAACTCTAAAAATCAAATCAACACTGGTTTGAAAAATCAGTGAACGGTCAGCCACCGACTGTGGTGGAGCCGGGAGGCTTGGGCTCCGCAGCTTGGGGAGACTCTAGTCCCGGCTTCTGAAATGACTCTGTCCCATCATCTTCCTCAGGCCTCAGTTTCCCCAGGTGTACCTGAGGGGCATGAGTTAGATAAATGTCTTCTGCAGGCAGTGAAGTTTTGCGTTTTCACCCTTGCTTCTTGGCACACAAGACTCGGATCGCTCTGCCCAGGCCAGCCCTCCTGTGCGGAGCTGCAAGGTTTGTGGGTCCCCTGGGCCTGCCCCTGCATTAGAACCATGGGGAAACTGAGGCGTAGAGAGGGCAGAGACTTGCCCAAAGTCATTCGGTGAGTTAGTGCAGGAGCTGGCAAGGTCCCAGGGCTCCTCTCCTTCACTGGTGCCAGGAAGTGGGGCAGGAGGGAGTCCACTGGGTCTAGACTCTGGAATTGGCTCAGCAAAGCCTGTGAAGAGCACAGGAATTGAGGCGAGCCCACCTGCAGGGCACATTCGACCTCCCAGGGGCATCAAGGTACTTTTGACTCATCAAGGACAGGTAACTACCGCCGCAGGCCCCTAGTGTCTCTTGGCCTCAGTTTCCCCAACTGTCCAAACGTGGCCTGGACGTCCTAGAATCCTCCCATGAGGGAGACCAGTGAGAGAGGAAGGTGAGGACGTGGAAACCTCTGGACTTGGGAGTCCCACAGACCTGGGCTCCATCGCACCTGGGCTGCATCCTTGGCCAAGCCACCTAAGCTCTCTCTGCCCCCCTTGCTGCCTCTGCACAATGGGCCTGCTGGGCCTGCAGGAAACCGTGAGACACCATCTGCACCTGACGCTCCGCCCCTCAGGCCCCCCGCTCCCCGTGTGTAAGGGGGTAGCAGCCCCTCCTCACAGGGGGGTTTGTGGACCACCAGACAGAAAACTCATCAGGCACCACCGCAGCGCTCACAGTGCTCAGATTGGTATAAAGCGTTTTTTTCTTTTTTAATTTTCTAAAAATAAAAAGGTCCATTCATTCACTTATGCATTCATCCCAACCTTCTGTGGAATGAGGTGAGTAATTAATGAGACACGGGGAGTAACAGATGTTGAGGGCCGTCTGAGTCTGGAGCTGGGTGGGAATCCCCGTTCGGGCCAAGGAGACAACCCCAGAGGCTAAGGCTCTTGCCCCACAGCCCTCCCCACGCCTCCTCCCACACCCCAGCCTCAGCCGGAGGCCCCACGGGAGGAGCCTGAGGAACACGGCCAACGGGGACTAGAGCGCACCCAGCCAGGCCATTTTATAGTTGGAAACAACTGAGGCCAGAGAGGAAGTGACTTGCCCAACATCACCCAGCCAGTTTAGTGCCAGAGCCAAGGCGGGAACTCGGAGCTCCTGACTCCTAGCCCAGTGTTCCTTCTGCTCCACCCAACACTTTCACTTGAAATCCTGGTGGACCCCCTAGAGGAGGAGGAGCCTGGCAAGCCCCAAGCAGCTGGAAAGGGGAGCGCCAAGGGGGGGCCGGGAGCACATGGGTGTGGGTGGATCAGGGCCCGCCGCCCGCCCCCCACTCCATCAAGGCACACTGGTGGCCCTTTCCTGGCCGACTGGCACAAGCACAACCATCTGGGGTGGGGGGGGTGGGTGGTTACCTGTCTCCCCACTTCACTGTTGTGTAGACGCATCAGTTTATTGGCTTGGGATCCTGTTTTTTTCACCTTCATAGGAGCATCGGAAAACTTGGCCCCCATGAGGAGCCCGTAGCTGAGGTTGTCCGCACATCCTCCCCAGCGGTTCCCGGGCCCGGGTGGCTCACCTGGGACAGGGCCGCAGGAGCAGCCGGGCAGGTCGCCGGAGGTGCAGGCCCGGGCGATGGCGTGGCTGATGGCGGCCGCCGACAGCGCATACACGAAGGCTGACTCCCGGGTCCCTGTGGGGAGGTGCCGGGTCAGCTGGCGCGGGTGACCCTGGGACAGGACCCCACCTGGGCCTGAGGGCCTCCTCCTGAGCCCCTGCCTGCCTCGGTGGGGCCGGCAGGGGACAGGGGCTGCAACCAGGGGGAGGACAGCACTAGGGACATTAATCTGTCGCTCACCCATTCTCCCACACATACATTAGCGGACTTGGACACTCACTCGCAAACTCACCCCCACATCCAGAGGCCCACAAAGCCCGCACACCCACAGGCACCCTTGCTCCCACACACTCACGATGCTGGATCTGCCCCTGCTTCCCTGCGCTCAGTGTTAGGGGCTACTCTTCAGAGAACTTGTCCCCGAGGGGCACATGAGTGTGCAAAAAGCCAGCTGTAGGTTGAAATTTGTCCCCCAAAAAGATAGGGTCAAGTGCTGACCCCTGGTACCTGTGAACATGACCTTATTTAGAAACAAGGTCTTGACAGGTGTGATGGAACTAAGGTGAGGGCATCCTGGATCACAGTGGGCCCGAATCCAATGACTGGTGCCCTTACAGGAAGGGGGAATCGTGGATACAGAGACACGTGGGGGGGGGGCGCCCCACGGGACAGAAGCAGGGACTAAAGCAATGCAACGACAAGCAAAGGAACACCAAGGCTGCTGGCTGCCACCGCAAGTTAAGAAGAGGCAAGGCAGGATCCCCCCCGCGGTCATCGGAGGGGGCACAGCCCTGCCGGCCCCTTGATTTCAGACTTCTAGCCTGAAACTATGGGAAGATCCAGTTTTGTTGTTTGAAGCCCCTGTTTGTGGGGCTTTGTCACAGCAGCCTCGGGAAACCAATCTGGAGCCCAACGTGCCTCTGCTGTAGGGTCCCCTCCCCTTCTCAAGCCTCGGTTTGCTTAACTACAGAATGGGAATGATAATACCTACCTCACAGGCTTCCTCTAGAGTTCAAATAATTTGGGAAGGAAGGAAGCTTTGTCAAGTGCTCCACAAACCTTAGCTGTTACCGTGCAGGGGAGAGATTAGACCCACTGGGGCCCTTCTGCCCATCAGAAACCCCCAAACCCACCCCGGAAGGCACCTGCTCCGGACAGTGGGGCCGCTACCTCCCGCTGTGCATCTCACAGCTCTGAGGTCACCTCGGTCTAGAATGACCTGTGCCCACCTGTCTGCCCGAGGAGGGGGCTCTCCCGCCCTCGTATTACCACCTCCCCTCCCAAGAGCCTCCTGGGCTGCATCCACCCTTGCTTCATGCATCAGGGTACACATGCATTTGTGCTCCCCCTACACTGGTATATTCACTCACTATGTGCTCACTCACTCATCAGTTCAGGCCTGGATACCCACGTCTGTGATTACTTCAGCCACCCATCCATCCACACCTGTCTTCTTCCCTGTGCACCCGTCCATCCCCCACCTAGTCACTCGGCCACCCATCGCACAGCCATCAACATCCAGCCAGCCAGCCATGAATTCACCCACCTATCCAAACACACATATATGTACGCCTGAATTCATCCATCCCCACCTGCACGCATTCCGCAGGCCCTGGCAGCCCCCGCCGGCTCCCTACCTCTCTCCAGGTCAAGCAGGTAGTTGGGGGCAAGCTCGATGGAGGAGCAGTTCCAGCGCATGTCCGCAAAGGCCCTGCGGCAGGCCTTCGTGACCTCGCGGGCGGCGTGCACGACGGTGCGCATGAGCTCCAGGTTGCTGCGGCAGAGCTGCACCTGCGCAGACACCAGCCCCTCCAGCTGCTTGCAGTGCTGCGTCTGGTTCAGCGCAAGGGCCGCCGGGGTCTTGGACAGCGCCCTGCACACCACCGGAGGGCAACAACCAATGGAAGGAAAGACAGCGTGAGGGGCCACGTCGCACCTGCCCCTCTGGTCCCAGCCTTCCCTCAGTGGGCGTGGGGGCCTTTGCTGGAAGGAGTTGGGAAGCTAAGACGCACTAAACTAAGACCCTCCAGCTCCCTGTGACCTTGGGCACGGCACTGTCCCTCTCTGGGCCAGGCCCTCATTCATAATGCAGGATCATGACCTCCATCCCACCTAAGCTTCACTGTCATTAGCCTAACAATAAACAGTTTTACAGCTCACAAAGCACTCACACCTGCTTCCTTGTTTAGTTCTCACACAGCTGTGAGTTGCGACGCCTTACTCAGCAGTCAACGCCGAGCCCCTGTATGTGCCGGACACCGCGCTACATGCTAGATTATTACAGTCACCTCAGAATCCAGACCATTACCTGAGCACTTACTAGGATGCACAGTATGAGTTAGGAGCTTGCCATACATCCCTTCATGTAATTACTAAAGTCATTTATTGGGCTGTAAAATCCCACACACATGCAAAGAATTTATTAAAGGATTAAGGAGCCACTCAATTTTGTGATAAATCAGACTTGGCCATGAACTTGCTGTGTGCCCTTAGATAAATCACTGTCCTCTTCTGGGCTTCAGGGTCTGTACCTGTAAACCCTATTTCCCAGAATCGGTTCCAGTGAGATACTCTGAAAAACGGGATCTATGCATAAGCACATTTGGGGGAACCTGATATACTCTGTCCCCCTTTGGAGAGTAATTGAAGCACATTCACATTTTAAAGGCCCTGCCTGAGAAGTCCCACAGCAAAGCAAGAGGCTTGGTTTTGTTTAACTCGGGAGGTGGCTAAGCACAAAGCCCTTTGTTTGAGAAACGCTGACCTCATCCATGCTTTGGGAAATGTTGGTCTGGGGGTCTCTATGAACCCTGGTGACATTATAGAACCGAGGAGCTTCCCAGATCCTGGCTCTAGGTACTGGGGTTGCAAGGCTCCAGGACCAGCCGTACATCCTGGACGCACGTTTCTCCCAGGGCCTTCTCCAAGGAGCAGGCTGCATCAGGCAGCTTCTAATCTAAGTGCAGGCTACAGGGACCCCAAGAGCCTTAAAGGGTTCTGCATAGACTCATCCCCTGCCCCAGACCCAGCTGGCCCTCAGCAGGCCTGCAGAAACTCTAGAGGAAGCAGGGCGGGGGAGGGGGGGATGGGCCAAACTGCAGCCACAGTGCTGCCCCCCCACCCCCACCCCGCTTGCTGTGAGCACCACCACAGTCCTCACCCAGGGTCAGGGCTAAGACCTAGTGAGGCCAAGATCCCAGAACCCCCCCACCTGAGATTCCCAAGGGACATAGCAACGTGCTAAAGAACAGCACAGGCTGGGGTAGACTCCCGGGTCTGTCATTCTCCCTTGTGAGTCTCCCGAGTCACTTGGCCTCTCCTAGGCCAGCAACCTCTCAGCACTACCTGGGGGAGTAACTCGGTGGGCCTCGTGTGCTCTGCCCAGGGCTGACACACCCGGTCTGTGCTCAGGGAGGGAAGCTACTACAGTCACTGACCCGGTGGTCTTTTCCTACCTGCGCCCACTTAGTCAAGGTCCCCCAGACCTCTCCAGTGTCTCGTCCTTGGCCCTGGTGTGCTCTAACATCTGGCCATACCAGACTCCTGGCTCCTCTGATGGGGGACTGCCCTACCACCATGCCTTTGCCCAGGAATACCTTTCCCCTTGCTCCTGTACCTAAAGGAATAAATGAACTTGATCTACTTGTGGAAGAAATATTTACTAAGCACCAACTCTTCCTGAACTCATTTGGTAATGAACACGACACAGGTCCTTTCCTCAAGGAGCCCTGAGTCTAATGGCTACACGGACCCATCCACAGTTATAAGGCAATGATCCAGATGTTCCAGCTCGTGGGCTGGCCCAGGGAAGAGCCCAGGCTTAGGGCACAGCTGTGTGACACGGGTAAGTTACCCAACCTCTCTGGGCCTCATGGTCCTCATCTGTTATAGGAAAATGATAATTCCCACTTCAAAAGGTGAGGGCAAGACTTTAATAAGATAATGCATATAAAACATCTGGAACATTCATACATGGGATTGCCTCTGCTTATTGCCGGGTGAATCCTGGACCAGAGAGAGTCAAAAGACCTGGGTTCTAGTGCCAGCTCTGCCCTCTATGTGCTGTTCATCTTGGGCAAATTGCTGCACCTCTCCGAGCATCACCTATAAAACGGGAACTCCTAGAGGTCTTGGAGGG
Source organism: Callorhinus ursinus (assembly GCF_003265705.2). Taxonomy (NCBI): domain Eukaryota; kingdom Metazoa; phylum Chordata; class Mammalia; order Carnivora; family Otariidae; genus Callorhinus; species Callorhinus ursinus. The sequence continues at coordinate 5,455,687 of NW_027397097.1, forward strand.
GCTGAGAGGGATACTAGGAACTACATTAAGTCCTAATAAGTCAGGTTGCCCCTGCCTCTCACTCTCCGTCATATGCCCCACCCAACCTATGACTCCAAAGTAGAGAAAGCAGACCCAGGACAAGTGGGCCCAGCCTGATGTCTGCAGTCCAGCTGGGACGACCCAGCCTCAGATCAATCATGGCTATATAGGGTCCCCTCTCCTCACTGCTACCTCCGGCCCGTCCCTACCCTCCAAACTATGAGCAAGGAAATGTCTGGTGTATTTGGATGCAGAGCTTAGGCATGGTTTCTTGACCTACACTGAGCCATCCGCTCCTCCCTGGCCCTCTGAGCCCTGGGGGCCTGTCTAGGCCAGGACCCCTCAGGGAATCTCTGGTCTGGATTCCTGCAGCCTAGACTGGGTGAGGTGTGGCCACAGAGAGGCAGATGCCATCCCTGCAGCCTGTTTCCTAGTTGGTACAGGCCCCCACCTGCACCCAGTGAACACTACCCACACACGCAGATGCACTACCCCACGGAGGCAGGGCACCCGCCCGCTGGCAGAGCCTCTTGCTTCACGGCCCATCCCATGCTCACAGAGGGGTCAGCCTGGGAGATGACTACCCCCTGCCCTTTGCACAGGGGCGCTCCGGGGCCCGGATGCCCCGCCTTCAACTGGCGCCATCCTCCCACAGACCTGGCCTCTCCTTCCTGGGCCCCCTCTCTGCTGGGCTGGGGGCTGCCCACACTCAGCCTGTCCGGAGCCCGCTCTGCCCTTCACCCTGGCCCAACTTTCTTCCTTCCCCTCCGTGCCAGTTTTCTGTTTCACAGTGGGAAGGGTGATAGGAGATATTCGAGAAAATCCCTGGCACAGCCCCGGGGAGCACGCCGTGGGCACTCAGGCAGTGAGGCTGCCTTCCGAGTCCTTGCCCTGGGTTCCTGCTCCAGCCCAGCAGTGGATAATGAAGACCCAGGCTTTTCCAGGGGAGCTCAGGGCTGCCAATTCCTCAGTGCCACGTGCTTTGGCCCCAAAGTTGGGGGTGCTCTGTGCTCCTGGCCTGGGGACCTGGGCCACTCTGGGTATCCGTCTGTCCCACTCTGAAGTCACCCAGCCTCCACCTCCCCAGCTGGGGGTAAGAAGAGGTGCTAGGGGAAACCCCAGTGAGGAACCCCCCACCCCAAGATGAGGCTTGGACCGCCAAGGAGGGCAGAGGACAGAGAGGAAGCATCCTGGAGAGCCTTGGTGGGCGAGGAACTGCTGGAGAGAGTAGGGCAGATGGAGCGGCCAGCCGCAGCACGCAGGCTGGGAGATCTGGAAGCAGGGGGCAGCGGAGTCCACCCCTGTGGAGGGCAATGTGGTCATCTGGTAATTAGAGGTAATGACCGTTTCTAACTAAGTCCCCCTTGGGGAGGTAATCAAGGATTAGGGCAGGAGGCGGGGGAGTTACCCGTCTGGACATCTCCTCTGGCTTACCTCGCTGCAGCAGACCCCTAATTGAAAACATTTTGGTTTATCAGGGGATGGGGACATGGGGGAGAGGGTAGAAGAAAGGACAGAAGGGAACAGAGTTCACAAGCAAGGCCTGTGCCAAGGATACCACTGTGGTGGTCAAGGTCTCTCTCATCTGGGAGTCGAGGGTTCTCCTGGGAGTGGCTCGGGGCCAGACACCTGGGTTTCAGCTCCAGCTCAGTCACTCAACCAACGTGAGACCTTGGGCAAGTCACTGGTCCTTGCTGGGCCTCAGTGTCCCCATCTCATTGTGCGAGTGGGGACACCGAGGCCTGGAGAAGGGCAAGGCTTGCCCAGACATGTACACAGCCAATCAGGCAGAGCCAAACCAGAACCCAGGCATCCCAGATCCCAGGCTAGAGCTCTTTCAGTCCCATTTTAGAGATGAGGGAACTGAGACTCAGAGAGGCAGAAGCTCCTGATTTGCCTGGGGCATGGCTCGTGGCTTATGGACTGGCAAAGCTCAGGCTGAGGCCCAGGTTCCCAACAGGTGGGCATTCTGCGCCACCGAGCCACATCTGGTTTCAGTTTCTGTGTCAGATGCCCCTTTCACCTTCAGCTGCTTTCTGAAGCCCAGGGCAGCAGGACCCCCAGGGACAGCGCTGGGACAGCTGAGTCTCCTGGGTGAGCCCCCAGCCTCCTGGCCCCACTGTACACTTCCCTATTTCCAACTGTCCCATGGCCCCCTGCGACCAAGAAGCCACGGAACCAGACCCCCTAACTCCACATCCTGCCTCTGCTGCCTACTAACTGTGACACCCTGTGAGTTAGGGGCCCCTCACGCCTCCATCTCCTGCTCTGTTCAACGGGGGTGACAGCAGAACCCACCTCCCATGCTGGTCAAGAGATTCAAATGAAACAATATACATAAAGTGCTCAGAACAGGGGCGCCTGGGTGGCTCAGTCAGTTAAGCGTCTGCCTTCGGCTCAGGTCATGATCCCAGGGTCCTGGGATTGAGCCCCGCATCGGGCTCCCTGCTCAGTGGGGAGTCTGCTTCTCCCTCTTCTCCTCCCACCTCCATTTGTGCACTCTCGCTCTCTCTCTCTCTCAGAACAGTGCTTGGCATGTAACAAGGCCATACACACACACACACACACACACACACAGTTGTTATGCTTAAACTCCACTCCTGTCTCCAGCTATATCTTCAGCTCCAGCAAGAGTTTAACCACTGTCAAGGGGTTTGGTTGAATGGAGCCCATCTGCCTGGATTCTGATCCCACAGCCACCATTCACTAGCTGTATGACCTTGGACCAGTAATTGAACCTCTGTTCTTTAGTTTCCTCATTTGTAAAATGCTAGTGGTAAGAATATCACCTACCTCATGAGAGTATTATCAAACTTAAGTGACGAAAGCTCTTGGAACAGAGTCTGAGGATTTACAAGCGGGTTCCTATAACTCCTGGTTTCTCTGTTTCCCCACTGGGCACTGTTCTGCCTCTCTGCTTTCGTCCCTGCTGTTCCTCCTGCCGAGATGCCTGCTTTGCATTCCATCCTTGGCCATCGAAATCCTACCTACCCTTTGAAGCCCGGCCCAAAGTCACCTCCCTTAGATGGGACTATCCGCGCTCCTCCTCTGGGCTCCCACACTCCCTCTCCTAGGACACAGCCCAAAGTCCACTTTGCATTTTTACATGTCCATCTCCTCCAAGGAGAGGAGCTCCTGTAAGGCAGACACTGAGTTGTATCCATTTTTGCAGCGGCCCAAACTGTGCAGTGGGGACGGCATGGATGTTGCGCTTAGCTAGCCATCTATTCCAGGCCCTCCCCGGCCACATGCCACATGGGGGCTCGTGCAAGCCACACACTTGTCAGAGCCTCGGCATTCCTGCTGTGGCGTGGGAATGGTAGCAGCGTCCCCCACAGTGCTCTAGGAGCAAGGCTCATTCTTGGCCTCTGACGCTCCTAGTGTCCTTTGGCAATGGTGTGGTGGGTAAGGAGGGCTTGGACGCTTGGAGGGTCCCACCAGCTGGCACAGTGCCAGGCACCCGCAGTAGAAGGTGGCTGACGTCTCACAAAACTAATCAGAAGCAGCTGAGGAGAGCCACTGAGCCCAGGCTTCTTGCAAACAAGAAATGCTAGAAAGAAGATGGGGTCCCCCTTCTGAATCACCAATTAATCGATAACTCAGCCCCAGGCGGGGCAGGGCCAGTGACCTCAGGACTGTTTGCTGGTGGCCTAGCCACAATCGCCCTGTCTTGCAGCTAATCCAAGCACCTTCCTCATAGCCCCTCCCCAGCTCCCATAATCTGTCCCTGCCTGTCTTATCTTCGTGGTTCCCTCTCCACCCCCCAACTCCAGACCTCTCTGGACGTCCTGGACGTCCCCTCCTCCCCACTGCCCCCACCCATCGAAGTCCCAGAGACTCCTCAGGCCCTACCTAGGGGCACCATAGCTCACAGATCACTCCGGGGGGGCCCAGGTACGTGCCCCCCACCAGGTAGTCTCCCCCACCCCCCGGACCCCACACCACCACCCTGGTCACTCCTACAGCTCCTGGGAGTTATTTACGGCCTGGGCTTCTCTCCTCCAGCCCGGAGGGCGGCTCCTCCAGGAAGGGGCTGGGTTTTACTCCTCTCTCCGCCCCCCTGCACGGCCCACAGCCCTGAACAGAGCCGCACTCCCTTCTGCGGGAGGGAAGAGAGCCTCTGTCTCCCACCTACCGGTCCATTAATAATTTCTAGCTAAAGGAATATCCTTCACATGTGCACAGCATCTGAGCCGCTTCTCATCCGATCTGAGTGAGCTAGAGACTCCTTCCCTCCTTTGACAGAGGACACTGAGGCTCCCCGAGGTTGAGTGACACTTCCCCAAGGTCACCCAGGTGGAGGGGTCAGGAGACTGACAAGGAAACGTGATATTGAGCAGGCCGGCGCGCAGGGGCACAGACCCTCCCGATTGGGCCCCTTGACCACACTGTCTTTTTCCATCTGCCCCGGTGGAGGTCCTGCGCGACGCTCAGCCGCACCGACCGGGCAGTGCTGTCGCTCCCCACGCCCTGTCTCGCTCCTGCCTCACAACCCTCGGGGAGGTAAGGACAATATTTTACAGAGTAGGAAAAGGAGGCTTAAAGAAGAGTGACTTGCCCAGGACCCCCAAGCCAACTTCTGCTCCCGGGTCTGGGTACGCTCACCCGATCCCCAAGGGGACCCCTTCACATTAGCCGCTGCCCCCAACCGCCTGTCCCACAGCCCGACTGCGTAGACGCGAGGTCCCCACTTACAGCCATTTGATGCCGTAGCACACGCCGGTCTGGAGCGCCAGGGCGAAGAGGAGCGCCTCGCAGACCCGCGGCCGCGCCCTCATGGTCGCGCGGCACGCGCGCTCGGGGGTCGCACCCCGGAGGAGCTGCACCGAAGTCCCGCCGCGCGCGGCCACAGCCGCTCGTCCTGCGCGCACGCCGCCTGCAGTCGGGGAGAGCCGAGGCGGCGGGTTAAGGCGGCGCGCAGGGCGGGGGCCGCCGGGGGGGGGCGTTTTATTCAAATTACAAAGGAGGGGTCCCGCCCGGGAGGCCGAGCGCGCGGCGGGCGTCGCCTCCCGCCCCGCATAGCCCAGGACGCCGCAGGCGTCTGGCTCAAATTAGGTGTCGCCCGAGCGCGGCCGAGGGTGTGTCCACCTAGCGCGGCCCCAGGCTGGGATCCAGGCTGCCGGCGGGCAGGGAAAGGGGCGACTGGACCGGAGACAGAGAGAGAGAGGGAGACGGCCGGTCAGAGACCGCGGCAGAGGGAGCAGCCGGGCACAAACAGACCTCGGGAGGGAAGGGAAGGAAAGGAGGAAGGGGATCAGGGCCGAGGCCGGGCGCGCGCGCGGGCAGATGGCGGGCCCAGGATCTGCGTTATCTGCAAAATATTAACTACTAGTGAGTAGGGAGGGCCTTGGCAATTCTCCTTCCCCGCTGGGCCTCAGTTTACCTCCTCTGTAAACTAGGGACACAACTGTGATTCGATCTGGGATTCAGACACAATTCGCCTTTTATAAAGGAAGTTCATGATCGTTTTTGCTCCTCCCAGCAACCCTGTGAGATAGGTACCATCACTGCCCCCATCTCACAGATGAGAAATCTGAGGCCGGGGGATGTGGAAGGGCGTCGTTTATCCAGTGAGCGGCAGGTCCATGCCCCGTGTTCTACTCCCAGATGTCCTGTGAGTTCGCTGATGTCAGAAGACTAGGAAATAGGGGCTTGCTCTGGGCATCAGTGAAGGGGGGATGAGAAATGAAATGACAAAGGTCTTTGTACAGTGGTCCCGAGTCTCCAAGTCCCCGCCTAGCGCACCATCCCCCCTTTGGAGTGTCGTCTGGTGCCCAGGCCGGAGCCAAGGCGGGACAGCCTGACCAAGGCTAAGCAGTACTCACGGGACCGGCGCGAAGCCGCCTCTGGCCGCCAGGGGGCGTCCTGGGACCGCGGAGCAACCGTTACCCGGCCCGCCCGCCCGCAGGCCGCAGGGCCGCTTCTCGGGCTTTTTTCTTTTTCTTCCTCTTCTTCCTCCTCTTCTTCTTCTTCTTCTTTTTTTTTGGTCCTCCCTCTCTTCATTCTCACCTCATTAACTCCCTTCCCAGCTTCTCCCAAATTTACCAACACCTAGCGTTCTCCCGGAGACAAACACAGCTCTCCAGCCCCTCACCCCTGGGGAGGAGCAGAGACAAAGAAAGAGATTCCTTTCTAAAGGGCCCGGGGAGTTTGAAAAGGAGGCGCCCTCTTTACAGGGGGCGCTTGAGCGGGAAGGGGGCGTTCTCATCTGGCTGTGTGAGTTTGGGCGAGCTCTCCACCACTCCCACGCTGTTTCCCCTTCTATGAAAAAAGGGAGTGGACTTGACCGCACATCTCCCTAAGTCTTTCAAGCCTCCCAGGAGCCTGCGGGTCTTTGGGCTCCCCTCTCTGCCTGAGTTTCCACTGTTACGTAGTATACCTGTGTAGTGTGTGCGTGTACGTGTGTGCCTTAAGCACACACACAGACTTGAAACCGCACTGTTTTCTGAAGGCTTGCGGCATAACCCAGAAGGCAGGGAGAAAATCCTGAATTACGTTTCTTTTTCCTCCTTCCCAGTCTCCCGCTAGGCGCCTAACACGGAGGCGCTCACTACAAACGTGCGGAGTCCAAGGCTAGGGGTCTCAGCGGGGTTCTCGGTGTAACTGAGCCCCCTCCTTCCACCCAGCCTGCATCCAAAACCTTTGTCTTTATGGCCCTGAAAGTTTGCCACACTCCTGAGGACGAGAAGTATATCGGCTGGAAATGGGGGGGGGGTGAGGGGAGAGGATCAAAACTCCAGCCACAGTCTCTTTTCGCCCCCACCCCGTCCCGAAATGTGGGCTCTCCCCCCCACCCCCCCGCCAGGCGCCCTGCATTCCGGAGTGGGGAGGAGGAAGGGAGAGCACGAGGGCGGAGGAGAGTGCGGACTCACAGCGGGGAATCCGCGTCCAGCTCAACTCTCCCAGAGAGAGGAGGGGCCGCCCTGGTCACAGCAAACAGGGACCCAGGCCTACAGCTACTCCAGGCTTTTTCTGAGAGGCCCGGTGATCCCGGGCTTCTCACTCCACCACCCCTGCATGTTGCTGGGAGAGGCAGCGCCTGACCTGGCCCTCTGAGTCCTGGCGGATTATTCCTGTCCCGTGTAAGAGCGTCCAGGACAGCGGCGCGGGCTGCTGGGTCACCCTCAGCCTGCGCCCTGCGAGTCAGGGCGCACTCGCTTCCCGGAGCCCCCGGCCCGCCAGGGGGCGCTACGCCGGGGTTCGAGGTGGGATCCGCAGCTGCCTCCCGCGCCGTGGGACTTTGGGCAAGTCCCCTCCTCTTCCTGGGCCCTGGTGTCCCGGTCTGGGGATGGGATGAGGCTAAGTGCCCTCTCCGCGCTGGTCGTTCTATAAGACATCCACTTGCCGCGGTCAGCCCCGAACTGCTCGACCCCTTGCTTCAGGCCCCAGCGCAGAAGCTCCCTTGGGGCCAGGCGCGTAGTGGGCCCGCGTCAAAGCGCAGCGCCTTTGGGAGAGACAAGCTGTCCCTTCCTCCCCGCGCTGGGGTTAGGGCCCAAGCTACTCCGCTGGCAGCTGGTGAGAGAAGTGGCCTCCCGGGCTGCCCTCCGTGAGCTCAGTAGCAGCAACCCGCTCCAACAGGTGGTTATAAGGCTTGGGCTCTGGAAGTCCTTGGAAACGCCGCCGCTAGGGCGGCCGCCCCTCTGAGTCAAGCCGGCGGAGCCACGCCGGGCCTCCCCTACCGGGATGAGCTCGCACTGAGCCGGGAGCGGGCACCGCGCTCGGGGCCGAGTGTCCACGCCGCGCGCAAGGTCGGCGTGGGCCGGGCCTGAAGCCTCGGGCTGCGCAGCTGGCAGAGCCGACCCTCCGAGCCGGTGACGCCGAGCGACCGCTTCAAGGTTACCTGCGACGCGAAGCTAGGCCGGGCTCACAACCCGGCTTTGACCCCAGCCGGGAGTCTTGCGAAATCTGTCTGCTAGGCTGCGAACGACGCGCCGGGTCACCCGCGAGACGGGTTATTTTGGAAATGGGAAGGGTGGGGTGGGAGAACGCGGGGCACCTCCTGCCACCCCTTTGGAGCCGGACCCTGAGAGCCTAAGGACACTCAGGGTCACGGAGATACCTCAGCACCAGGAGGTGGGGGGTGTGGGGCTCGTGCTCGAGCTCAGCCAGATGTTCGCGGCGGCTCCAGATGTGCCTCGGTCCCGGGACAGGACTCTCCTCCTCCCCAACCCCCAGCCTGGAGCTCAGGTCTGTAAACAAAGTCCCAGTTCTCCCCCTCCCCCGCCGCCTCGGGGAGTCGGTCTCAAAGCGAGGCGTCCGCCCCCATCCCCACCCCACCCCCAATTTGGTAGGAGCTGCCGTAGGTCTCTGCCTTTGGCCACCCTCTCCCGCCCCGCCACACACACCCTCTTGCCCAGCCGCACGATCCAAGTCCCCCACCCCCGGGATGGCTCGGGCATGACCTCATTCTCGGGCCGAGTGGGAGGGAGAGGGTCGAATCGGGGGAACTGGGCCGGGAAGGCTGGCAGCGGCCCGCACAATTGGCACAACCCACCTCCGGCATACGAGCCGGGAAAGCCCGCGCCCCCCAGGCCCCAGAGGCTGCGCTCCTCCAGGGGATTCCTCGGAGAACCGCAGAGAGGAGGTGTGGAGGGAGGACTTGATGTGCTTACCCGCGAGTCGGCACCCTCCGGGGTCGCGCCGTCGCCCTCGGACTCGGACGCCGCCGCCCTAGCAGGTCCCCGCTGAGCAGCCGCGCGCTGCCCGCGGCCACTGCTCACCTCCTGGGGCGCTCGTCGGGCGCGCCCTGAGTGCCCCGCTGCCCCGGCCGGCGGTGGAGCGGCTAGCGCGGCCCCCAGCGGCCCCCGAGCGCTCTCCGGGCTGGGCAGGCGGCGAGGGCGCCCTCTCCGCGCAGCGGCCGCAGAACGACGCCCGGGATCCCGGCGCGCGGCGGCCGGCTCCGGTTCCGCGAGGACCTCCTGTAGCGCGGACTCAGGCTGCAGGGGGCTGCGCCGGGCTGTCGGGGCCTGCGCTCGCCCGCTCGCCCGCTCGCCCGCTCGCCCGGGCTCTCTTCCTCGCGCCGCACGGTCTCCGGCGCCGGCCGCCCAAACTGCTTTATAAGGCGCGGGCAGTCTCTTTGATCCGCCCACGTCAGCGCGCCGAAACCCCACCGGGTGGCTCGGGCCGCGCGCGGGGGGCGGGGGCGGGGTCCCCGCGGACGCCACGGACCCGCGGCGCCGGCGGCACAGAGGACTTCGCACCCTGTCGAGTTACAATGGGGGGGACTTCTTAACTGTAGCCCGTGTTTAATAAGCGTGCCTGGGCCAGCCTACTGCGGACCTGCGGTGCGTGGGGCCCAGGTAGGGCAGGTTTCTAAGGCTTGCAGCCAGCCGAGCAAGGAATCTCAACCAGTTTGCTTGGACAGAGGAGGAAGCCAAGGCTCACAGGGAAGTCCCGCTTGGGTCTCAGCCTGGAGCCCGGCGGGTATCACGAGGTGCTCGTCTTGCAGCTCGGTTACTTGAGGCGTCGAGGGTCCCTGAGGACTGCGTTGGGGTCCCAGGACGTCCTTCGAAGGGTCACCTCTCTAGTCCTCTGGTTCCAGGTCTGGAGAAGGGATCCGCCATCCAGAGCTTTCTGCGGAGAACAGGAACGAGAGCGCGCTGCCCTGTGAAGCGCGCTGTAAACCTGAAGCCCAGGAAGGCAGGCGGTCCAGCCTCTGGGGTGACTGGGGGGAGTTTTCTGGACACCTTGCCTCCTGTCCCCGGGGAGGGGGGTACCAGCGGAGAACTGGGTTTTAGAAACTAGTTAGGACTACAGAGGTGCTTCCCACCCAGCATGGAGCCAGCCTGGGGCTAGGGCTGTGTTTCTGAGGCAACTCCCCTGGGACTGGTTAGGTGAGTGCCCATCCCTCTCTGCACACACCCCTTGGCCTTTCTGGCTGACGGTACACCCCCCTCTCCCATTTCTAACTTGCTGAGTCAGGTGCTGAGGTTTCCATGGCTTCTGTTTGCCCCAAAGCCAGGGGCCTCAGTCCCAAGCATAATCTCAAGGAGAATCTAGTTCATTAGTAGAAGAGAGATACAGACTGTGACAAGGGGCTTGCCTCAGGTGCCAAAAACACACGGTACACTTTTGTCCATTCTTTGCAGCTGTCCACCAAGTGGCCCCCATAGGCTGCCCCAGCCCGGCTGCGGGTACCACCACCTACACAAACACGTCTGTGCCCACAGAGCCCACTGCAGGCTTTCGGCCATACAAATACCCTCTGCACGTCACACTCAGGGCTGGGACATATCACCCGACAAATGGTCACAGCACACTCAGGAGATACTTGCACTCACCATATGTCCACACACATTCAGTAGCAGATTCCCGGTGAAATGGCCGTACACATCTTCAAGCTGAGGCCGAACACGTGACTGCCCCCATCCAGTTCGTGCACACACATGTGCTTCCTTTTGCACACAGTGAGGATGCTCACGCAGCTTCCAAGCATGTCACACCAAATGCACATATACTCCCGCGTAGAGTCATAGGAATGTCCTTGTGAACACAGGCTGGGACACCCCCATCTCCTCTCCCAGAGCATTAGGGTCAGTAAAAGCTATGGGAGGCTAGGGGTTATAAAAGCTGCAGGAAGGTAGTGGGACTTTGGGTGGGGTGTCTAGAAAGGGGGCGGGGAGAGACAAGGCTGCTCCACCTAAGAGGCATCCAGACTGTCCTTAGCTCTCCCAGCCCAAGGCACTCTGGCCACCACAGTCAGAGCCATTCCAGGTGGCCTCTGTCCAGTTAGGATGCACCCTCCTCTGGGTCTTTCTGCTCAGAGAGAAGCTAAATGAGTTGCCTGCAAACATTTGCATAAGCGGTCCTTCAGCCAGAAATCTCCTTCTGGCTCCCAGCTAGAGTAGAAACAGAAAGCATTTTGGAGTCACACACACTTGGACTCCAATAGTGATTTTGCCCTATTTTATTTTTTAACAGTGTGATCTTGAGCAAGTTGCTTAAACTCCCTGAGTGTTAGTTTCCTCATCCATAAAATAGGAATAATGCAATCCCATCAAATGTTCTGTATCCTCCAAGATGGGATTCGTATCCCCATTTCATAGATATGGAAGCTGAGGCTCAAAAGGGTGGGGCTGGCAAGTGTTTGAGCTGATATCTGAACCTGGATCTTTCTGGCTTAGTGTGCACTAATAGCTGATGGCCCCTATTGAATCGAATGCGAGGATCCTGACTTCCCACTGTCTGAATGGAGTTGAGGGAAGCCAGGAGAAAGTCCCAGAATTCCTGAAGTGCAACCCTGAGCCCTCCTGCCCACCCCCCACCCCCAGCTCTATCTTGTGAATCAAGACCCAGGCATTAGCTAGGGCTGAAAACCCTGCCCTGGGAGGTGAGGGGAGGCATGAAGTGGAGGCAAAGCCCTGGATTCAGAGTCAAGGCATGCCTGGGGCAAAAGTCTGCCCCTTCCTGTACCCCAGGCTCCCCATTTGTATAAGGGGAGTAGTTTACCATCTCATATTCTAGGATTCTCAGAGACACTTGTGAGAAAAAAAATTTTTATCTTTAGGGCCAGCTGAACTCACCCCTTCCCTTTTCCTCCTCCTTCTTTCTGTCCAGGGGCTCCTCAAGGGAGCTGGGCCGCCTGGGTTGCAAGCTCCCTTGCAGGGGCAGGATGCTCTGATCTAGGCTGGGTGGGCATGCTCTTGGCTGCTGCTTGCTCTAGATCTTAGTATATTTTCCTTCTCCTCAGTTACCCCCAGTGATTCTGGTTCTCTGATCGCCCAGACGTGCTGGGGGCTTCCTGTCCACGGGCTTCTCAGCCCCTGCCTGACTGCCATTGGTCAGGGGCACACATCTTTCCATCCCCCACCCATGCACACAGCCTGCTGGGGCGGGGGGCACCCAGGCTGAGAGGACATGCGGTGGGCGAAGCTACAGTTCTAGTTCTGTTCATCATGCTGGCCTCTCCTGGCCCCTCCACCCACCTCAACTTCCCTCCCTGGGGGCCAAGGCCTTGGTGGAGCTGCTGGGGCGAATCAGCTATTTCCGGGAGCGCTGGATGGGGAGACAGGTGACCTGGAAATAGGCCTTAAAGCTGTCAGTAGTTTGCTGGGTGATAGCAGATAATTGTTTTGCCCTTGCTGAGCCCCAGGCACCTCATCTGTGAGGGGGTTATACTAGGTAACCCTTGTGGGCTTTTCCGGCTCCAGAACCTGGGTCTTGGATCTCCTTGACTTAACCTGTGTCGAAGGATGAACCATGGACATGGTGCACACTATGAGACCGAAGGGTGCTATTTCAAGCTCAAGGGTGCTTTCTAGGAGGTGTTCCTGAGAAGGCAGGTGAACAGGGGTCTGGGCAGAGTATTATTATTGTCACTGGTCTGGACTCTTTCTGGGAAGGCCAGTGAGGTAGTTTTGAACGGCACCAGGCACCAATTCCTCTTATCCTGGGACACACACCCCCCCCTTTGAAATGTGATTCCATCCAGAGGTGAAGTTTATTTCCCCACCCCTTCCTCCGGGCTGGCCTCGTGGCTCGCTGGGACCCAAGCATGTGACAGAAGTGAAGCTGTGCGTGTTCTGGGCCCCAGATGCCAGGGGCCTTGCAGCTTCTGTGCGCACCCCCTGGAGCCCAGCCCAACTGCACGTCAGAAGTCCAGCCAGAGCTACAAACTGAGAGGGAGGCCCTGGGGCCACACGGAGAGAGGCCAGCCTGGACCAGCCGGCCCGGCCGAACCCAGGCCCGGCTGACGCACCAGCCAAATGCAGCCATCCAGGCGAGCCCACTGGGAGCACCACGACGGGCCGGGCAGCCCGCAGGATCAGGAGAATCAGTCAGCTGTTCCTGTCAGCCACTACATTTTGACATGGTTTGTCACCTGGCAAGTGACACCTGAAGTGACACCGGGCTTCGCTTGTGAAAAAGCTAAAAATGTGCTTTTGTCTCAGGTCATTTGGGAATCTAGAGTCGGACCATTCACCTGGGCATGTCCCTGAAGTTCTGGCCCCTGGAGCCCCCTGTGAATGTCTCCATTGCTCTGGGAACATCATGTGGTCAGGGACCGGCTCTGTCTGGCCCACGCTGCATCCCTGGTGCTCCCTCAAGACCAACCAACAGGGGCTGCGCCAAAGTTGCCAAGCGAGTGAGTGAATGGCCTCACCCAGCCTCTGCTCACAAACCTGCAGGGAAGGGAGCTCCCTTCCTCCAGGACAACCTCTTCCCTGATGAGAGAGCACTCCCTGGGAGAAGGTTCTCCTCCATCTAGAGCAGAGATCTTTGACTCCTCTGGTGGCGCTGCTTCTCTTCCTGCATCTGCTCTTCCATAGGACGGCCTTATGTATATCACAGTGGTCCCTGGTGTTTGCAGAACCTCCCTTAATAGCAAGCATTTCCATGTACACAGAAGGCCAGCTACCCCAGACCCTTAAGGAAGTGTTTCCACCAGGGCCCCAAACAAGCATGGGTTCTGGGATCATGCAGTTTGGGGTTTTAACCCCAAATCCACCTCTCTATGGCCTTGGATAAGACACTTTCTGTCTCTGAGCCTCAGTCATCTCATCTGGAAAATAGGAGTAGTGAAATGTACCGCCTAGGGTTGCCATGGGGCTTAAAGAGATGATATATGTAAAACGCTCTCCATGCAATCAGTCCTTGATAAAGGTTAGTTCCTTTTCTGCCAGGTACATAAACAGTTCCAGATGGAGAGCTCATTTGTGCTTAGCATTCATGTCTATATAAATAATGTGCAGGTCGGGAAGGAATTGTCAGGTGGCTGGGGATTGCGGGAGGCGAGGGGGTGCATTCCCAGCAGTGGGAACAGCTGAAGCAAAGACAAGAGGGAGAAGTTTGGTTTCAGGGAAGGGTAAGTCAGGGGCCCAGTGCTGCCGGCATTGAAGGCAGCAGGAAGGGAAATGACCGGGGAGGACAGGCCCATGCCAGGGAGGACCCTGAGTGTTGGACTAAGCAGCGTGGGCTTTTTCGAGGGCAGCCTGGAGGAGGTCATAAGCAGGAGGGTTGAGGTCAGGTGTGGGATTCAAGTCTGGGCAGATCTCAGGGGGATTGGGGTCGGGAGGGGAGGTGAGAGAGATTTTCTGGGAGCCTGAGAGGGGGACAGTTGGGGTGGGAGCAGGGGGTGCTTAGGTGCATCATGGGGAGGGAGAGCCTGGCCACTCAGCATGTGCGTGCCTGTCATGAGAAGCCGGGCCCTTGACCCTCTGGCCAGGACCTGTTGGGAAGAGCCACCTCTTCTGCCCGTTCAGTCTGGGAGCAGGTTGTGAGAGAATCCAGAGAACACCTGACCTAGGTCTGCAGCCAGAGAGATGCAGGGTAGACCAGAGGAGAACTAATCTTACCCATTTCTCTGGTGGGGACTCAGAGAAGTCCCTTTCAAGATCTGCTTGCTCGGTTTACGAACCATCTCGGCCTCCAAGCTGAGCTTTACAGTTTTTTAAGCCTTGCCACAGTTATGGGCTCCTTCGAGACTTGTAGCTGCCTTGGGAGGGAGGGAGGCTGAGCAGAGATGATTCTGTTTTTTAAGATGGGGAAACCTAGGCCCAGAGAGGGCGAGTGACTTGCCCACGACCACACAGCAAATGTACAGCAGAGCTGGGCAGAAAGCCGGACCTCCTGCCTCCCACTCCCATCCTAGCCTCTTTCCACAGCACTGAGGGACTGGGCAAGATGTTCTCACTTACCTGCTCTGGGTGAAGAGGGAGGGGAGCCAGAGAGAGGTTGACAGCTGTCAGCAGACAACACTTAACCTAAACTGACAATTTAATTGTGAAAATGTGGACAAGGTACAGTTATATGTAAGGAAATCCAGACGGTCTGGGCCCCTGGGGAGCCTCAGCCAGCACCCCAGTTGCCGGGGAAACAGAGAGGATTGGAAATGATGTCACTAGACTCGGAGGCTGAGGTATGGGGGATGGGCTACCCAGTCATCTCTTTGGGACCAGATGGGGCTGTGGTCCTGGCCACAGGCTGTCATTCTCCTGGTTAACTCTTTCCCTTACAAACGGGGCAGAAGGGATCTCCAGAGCAGGGTGGTGACTTCCCCAAGGTCACACAGAGTCAATGACCTGAGCTTCCCTCATTAGGTGACCATGTCTATTCATCTAGTAGGCCGCAGGGCCTGGTCAGAGTCATCTGAGTCCCCATGCCCAGCACAGGGCCTTGCCAAGAGCAGAGCTCAACTCTGTAGTGAGGGCTACTTGGTCCCTGTATAGAATGGGGTGTCCAGGCCACTTCAGGATGTGACACTTGTGAAGTCATAGTAGCCTTAGATGAGGAGGAACCCTGAGCAGTGCTCCCTGGTTCAGGGGCCACTGAGCTCAGAAAGAGCAGGTCACCAAGCCAAGGTCACCAGCAGGTTGGGGCAGCACTGTGCTCACCCTGAGTCATGCCCCATGGGTATGACACCTTATATGATCCTTACTCAGGGAGGAGTGATCCCTTTCACTGCCGCCCCCTCAGCCCTGGGCCAGAGATCCAGGCCTTGGGAAGTCCCCATTGTCTAAAGCATCTTCTCTGAATCCCCAGCTCCTGACCCAAGGCTGATGGTCAACCAAAGCATCAATAACAATGCTTAACTGCCCTTAGCATTGCCCCTACTGGGTGCCTGGCTCTATGTTCCCTATCAGAAATATTTACAACTGTATGGGCTGGGAGTCACTGTTCTCAGCAGGCCAGAAAACAGAGGCTGAGAGGGGTTTGGGGGGGGCTGTCACATGCCCTCCTACACATAGCCGGAAAGTCAAAAGCTGGGACTTACACCCCAGGTCATTCTGCACCTAAAAACTGTGACCGCCTTCTCCTCTGGCTCTTAGATCCTCCCACACTGGACCCTTAAGGAAGGGGGTGGCTGAGTGTTTGCCTGCCCAGCCTCCCTCCCACTTCCTTTTTTTCCCCTAAAGATGTTATTTATTTATTTATTTATTTGAGAGAGAGAGAGAGAGAGAGAGAGAGAGGGTGCACACACGAGGGGCGGGGAGGGGCAGAGGGAGAGGGAGAAGCAGACTCCCTGCTGAGCAGGGAGCCCTATGGATGAGGGGCTCAATCCCAGGGCCCCAGGATCACAACCTGAGCTGACTGAGCCACCCAGGTGCCCCATCTCCCTTCCTTCTGATGGTAAAAGCACCCCACCCTTGCCATCCCCCCACTTTCGGAGTTTCTAGCGAATAGTCACAGAGACCAGTCATCTGCTAGAAGGCCTGGCCTTTTGGAGAATTCCATCTTCCTAGCCATATTATATGACCCAACTGGACCAAACAGAGCTGTTGTCCTCAATTTGCATAAATAGGTTCTGGGAGGGAGCACTTAGCTCCCCTTTGGAATGCAAGCTCTAAAACTGTATAATTCCCCAGAGCTTCCAGCAACCAGATTGCCTGCCTTGTGAGGAAGACCAGGAGACTGAGGAAGGAAGAGAAGAAACAGGCAGGAGAGTGGGGGAAGTCATTTGAGTCCCTGACCACACCCCTGTCCCTCCCAGGTGTGTGGGCCAGGGGATCCGTGTTCCTTAGGCTCCTAGGAAGTGGGTCTTTAGGCTCTTGCAATAGGAGCCGTCCTGACTCTTATTTCTGCGATGAGTTATGCCATTGTGATAGGAGGTACAGGATTAATAGAAGTGTAATAAAAGTTCTTGTCCTCCAGGAACTAACAATCTGGCTAGGAGAGAGAGGAGAGAGTACAGTTCTGGGTTCTATCCCTACTCTGTCTCAGACTTGCTGTGTGTTCTTTCCCCTCGCTGGCCTGTAATTTCCCTACTTTTCACATGGGCAGGGGTGGTGGTGGGAGGTGGATATTGGGTGCAATGTTCTGCAAGATCCTCTCCAGATCTATGCAACTACTTAAAAAAAAAATCAAAAACATATCATTGAGATATACCTTCACCCTTTTAAAGCGTACGGTTCAGTGGTTTTTAGTATGCAACCATCCCCACTATGTAATTTCAGAACATTTCCATCATCCCTAAAAGAAATCCCACACCGATCACTCCCCATTCCACTCACCGCCTCAGCCCCTAGCAACTACTAATTTCCTTTTTGTTTCTATAGATTTTCCTAGTCCAGACATTTCAAGTTCATTTTCAAGTTCATCCATGTTTTGGCATATACCAGTACTTTTTCATCTCTTCTTATAACTGGATAATATATCATCGTATGGATATATCCCATTTTGTTTATCCATTCATCAGTTAATGGACATTTGGGTTGTTTCCACTTTTTGGCTATCATGAATAATGCTGCTAAGAATGGTCACGTACAATCTTTGTATGAAATATATGCTTTCAATTCTCTTGCATATATACCTAGGAGTAGAATTGCTGGATTATGGGGTGAGTCTATATAACTTTTGGTGAATTGCCAAATTGTTTTCCACAGCGGCTGCACCATTTTACATGTCTTCCCACACGGTACGAAGGTTCCAGTTTTCCACATCTTCAGCAGCACTTACTGTTTTCTAACTTTTTTATTCTGGCCATCCTAGTGAATATGAAGTGGTTTCTCATTGTGGTTGTGATTTGCATTTCCCCGGTAACTAATGATTGAGCATCTTTTCCTGTGCTTGTTGGCCATTTGTAGATCTCCTTTGGAGAAATATTTATTCAAATCTTTTGCTCATTTAAAAAATTGGGTTATCATTCAAAAAAAGTATTGTTGAATTGTAGGAGTTCTTTATATACACTGGAGATTAGGATGCTATATCTTTACTGGATACATTACTTGCAAGTATTTTCTCCCATTATGTAGGTTGTCTTTTTACTTTCTTGATAGTGTCTTTTGAAGCACAAATTTAAAAATTATTATAAAGTCCAGTTTCCCTATCTTTTCCTTTGTTTGCTTGTGTTTTTGGTGTACATCTTAGAAATTATTGTCTTATCCAAGGCTGCAAAGATGCACACCTGTGTGGTTTTCTAAGGGCTTTCTGGCTTTTGCTCTTAGTTAGGTCTTTGATCCATTTTGAGTTAATCTTTGTAAATGGTGTGAGGTAGGGGTCCAACTTCATGCTTTTGCATGTGGATATCCAGTTGTCCAGCACCATTTATCAAAAAGACTTTTTTCAGGGCGCCTGGGTGGCTCAGTCGTTAAGCGTCTGCCTTCGGCTCAGGTCATGATCTCAGGGTCCTGGGATTGAGTCCCGCATCTCGGGCTCCCTGCTCAGTGGGAAGCCTGCTTCTCCCTCTCCCACTCCCCCTGCTTGTGTTCCGTCTCTCTCTGTCAAATAAGTAAAGTTTAAAAAAAAAAAAAAAAAGAAGACTGTTTTTTTCTCCCTTGAATTGTTTCGGCTCTCTTATTAAAAATTAATTGGTCATAAATGTATGGGTTTATTTATGTCATTACCTTTTAAGTGACATCCAAGAGTAAGTTATAGTAAGGTCTGCATCGTCACAACTGTGTGACAAGGAGTGTGGAAAAGAGAGGAGAACAAGTGAGAAATGTGGAATCCTATGGAGTGGATCCAGTATAACCCCAGGAAACTGCTTTCTTTTGTCTTTTAAGGAAAAGCACAAGCGGTACCTGGGTGGCGCAGTTGGTTGGGCATCTGATGCTTGGTTTCGGCTCAGATCATGGGCTCAGGGCCCTGGGCTCAGGCCCCACTGGGGCTCTGCACTGGGCTTGGAGTCTCCTTGAGACTCTCTTTGCCCCTCCTCCTCATGCTGTCTCTCTCTCTCTCTCAAATAAATAAATATTTTTATTTTTTTTAAGATTTTATTTATTTATTTGAGAGAGAGAGAGAAAGCACATGAGAGGGGGGAGGGTCAGAGGGAGAAGCAGACTCCCCGCTGAGCGGGGAGCCCCATGGAGGACTCGATCCCGGGACTCGATCCCGGGACTCCAGGATCATGACCTGAGCCGAAGGCAGTCTTAACCGACGGAGCCACCCAGGCGCCCTAAATAAGTATTTTTAAAAAAGAGCACAATATGTTATACTGAACACATTCTCTCTTTTATTTTTTATTTTTATTTCTTTGAGCAGGCACCACAACAAACATGGGGCCTGAATTCATGACCCTGAGATCAAGAGTTGTATGCTCTCCCGACTGATCGAGCCAGGGGCCCCTGAACACATTCTCGTTGTAAAAAATACCAACGTCTGGATATCCCTGAGCCTCAGTTTCTCTTCTGTCCCGTCTAAGCCCTAGAGCTGGTGTAAGGCTCAAAATGAGAAGGAGGAAGCAGAAGGGGGTTCCAGGTGGGGTCAAGGACACAAGCGATGGTTTGGAAGCTAGAAAGTGTCGGGGGCGATGTTGGGGGAGGAGCAGTAAGAAGTCTGTACGGGGTGGGGGCATGTTGAAAGGCTGCCTCTCTTGTTCTTAGGTTGATGGAAAACCAAAAACTCTGGTGCCTGCGTCATAGCACAACTCAGAAGACACCTCCCATGTCCCCCTCGGGAGCCCCATGGCAGAGAGGCCCAGCTAGGACATCCACGGAGGCCTCCGAACCGCAGGGCTAGCAGCAAGCAGGCTGCACGTGTCCTGATGCTGTTGGCTGCGCTCAGTCTGGGGGTGGTGGGGCTGTGCAAGAGAGAGCAAGGTGGTTGGGGTCCAGCGGGGGTGGGGTGGGTGGGGGGCTGGGCCTTCTGTGTCTTACTTTGTGGTTAAGTGAGCAAAACATGCAGATGCTCAGGGAGAAGAATGTGCAGGAGGGTAAGAAGAAACTACCATTAGTGGAGCACCTACTATTTCCCAGAGGCACACTGTGACGTTCATCTCAGCTCAGGACCGCCCAGAGGAACCGGAACTAGGATCATCCCCATTGCACAGAACCTGAAACTGGCTCCGAGAGAAGGATACATCTGCCCCAGATGATAGGTGGCAGAGCTAGGCTCTGAGCCCTGTTCCATCTGTCCTACAGCACATGCTTTTCCTTTCATGCCCTAGCTACCCTGGAGAAAAGGGGGGAAAGAAAGAAGGGGGGCAGGATAGAAAGAGGCCCGGCTTGGGGAGAGTCACCCCGGAAGGAAAATAAAGAGAGACAAAAAATAAAAAAACAAGAGTGGAAAGAGTGTGAGGCTGCAGCCGAGGCCTGGAGCGGGTCCTTGGGGAGCAGCGGAGGGCGGGGATGGCCGGGAACCAGCTCACCGAACCTGGAGCCAAGAACCATGCTTGGCCTGAGACCTGGTGGAAAAGTTCTCACCTCAAGGCACTGAAGTGGGGAAGCTGGCGTGGGGCGGCGGCGGGGGGGGGGGGGGTGGGGGGGCGTGGTTGCTGTGCAGGGTCTGCTTGGGAGGAGGGTGGCAGGGCCGGATGGCCAGGGGGCTGCCAAGCAGGGCTCTTCGCACATCGTCCAGCTCAGATAAGCCCCGTGGCTGCTGAGCTTGGCAGGCCCTTGCTCCTGGACATGCAGAGCAGCAGGCCTCGGGGGCCGGGAGGCCAGGAGCCATGACCAGGCCTTCTGGGGACACTGGTTGTTCTTAGCATGGACCTGTTAATGCGGCCTGCAAGGAGCGTGGCTATAGTTTCTTCTCTAAACCAGGACCCTGGAGAGTGAGTGGGGACAGCAAGCGCACACAGAGAGGCATGGCCCCCAGCCTCTAGGCCTGTTCCTGCTGCAGCTGTCCCCCGGTTCCCTTCATCCACACTGGCCTTCCTCTGCACACACCTAGGGCCTCGACATGGTCTGGCACAGCCCGCTTTAGGCCATCACCACCAGCTCGCCACACCCCTTCATTGTTTCTCCTCGCCCTCCGAACTCAGCTCCAGCCACGCCAGGGCCTTCAATACCCGCTGTGCTTTTCTCCCCAGCACCGATGACAATCACAGTCATGAAAGAAATTCTTCATTGTGTGTTTGATTAAAAGTCTGTCTCCCTTGCTAAGGGCAGGGCTGGATCCTGAACACCCAGCCAAAGGCCCCAGTGCTTCAGTAAATAAATCAGCTCCCAGGACCCCCTGTATGGCCACTCACTTGGGGGCCATCCTGTAATTTGGGGTTCTTTCCTATATGAGGAAAGGAAAGGAAGCTAATCCTCAAAAGAATAACTTTCTGGGTACAAGGTGCACTTCTGATTTCTTCCACGGGCTCTGAGCTCGGCCGGGGAGAGCCTGTGCGCCCATCCCTTCTCTTCCCCAGCCTCTAGGCTAGCTTGGGGCCGGAAGGAGGGGCTCCAGTTGGATTTACTGAGGAGCGATCACAATGTGAATAGCATCGCGGCAGATTCCAAGAAGTCCAAACCAGAAGGAACCCTAGAGATCATGAGATAACACGCCAAGTGCAAGCCCTGGGGTATTGCAGGCACAAAAAAATACTGGTGTTCCTTCTTTTAGAGGCCCTCTTGTCCAATCAACCATCTTTCTTTTGTTGTTATTGTTATTTCTTAGGTGTGCAATTCAGTGGATTTTAGTATAGCCGCAAAGTTGTGCAACCATCACTACTATCTAATTCTAGAACATTCTCATCAACCCAGAAAGAAACCCCGTCACCCACCTGACGTCCCATAGCCAGCCAGCAGCCGAGCCAAGACTGGAGCCTCGGGCTCCCGACACGCAGTGTGCTTGGTTGGGCAGCATGTCTGGGTTCTCTCTGGTCCCCCCGGGCACCATCTGGAGCCTGACATGAAAGAGCTGTTCAATAAAGGCCGAACAGGTGAGATGAGACTGTACCCCCCTCCAGCTATGCCCCCCAACGGCTCAGAGCCCACCTGCACCCACAATGGAGCTGAGGTTCTTTGGAGGCACAGGAGACACTCCTGGCGGTCACTTCAAGGGTGTACACTGCTTCCCACCATCGCCAGGGTCCTTTCATGGCTGCGGATGTCCTTCCCCCAAGTGACCGCATGGCCTCCGCTCGCCTCCTGCAGCATTCCCGAAGGCCTCCTCCTCAGGGTCACCTGTGCTGACCACCCTATTTAAAAGTGCAGAAGGGCCCTGCTAACACTCTGATGCTACCCTCCAGGTGAACTTTACCTCCACAGCGCTTACCATCCTCCACCGGACAGACTGTATCCTTCACTTCTTCCTCTGGTTACTGTCTGTCTTCCCCTACGAGAGTTCAGCTCCTTGAGGGCAGGGGTCTCTGTCCGCTTTGCTGCCGGCTGTCCCCCGGCTCCCAAACATGCCTGTTACACAGGCGTTCCATAACGCCACTGACTGAATGAGTGCATGATACAATGAATGGTTAGCTGTGGTTGCATTTTATTCTTATCAGCAATAGTTAGGGGAGGGATTATTATCCTTGTGCACAGATGTATCTTTGTCCACTCGGGCTGCTATAACAAAACACCATAGACCGGATGGCTTCAACAGCACACATTTATATTCCTCACAGTTCTGCATGCTGGGAAGTCCAAGATCAAGGTGCTGACAGATTGGTTCTTGGTGAGGGCCCTCTTCCCCACCTGCAGATGGCCACCATCTCATTGTGTGATCACGTGACCTCTCCGGGCACACACGGGGGAGAGAGAGACAGAGAGTGAGCTCTGATCTCTCTTCCTCTTGTAAAGACACGAATCTCATCATGGGGGCCCACCTTCATGACCTCATCTAATTACCTCCCAAAAGCTCTACCCCACATACCATCATGCTGGGGGGTGGGGACCAAACATTTGAATTTGGGGGGGGGGGGGGGTGAATACGAACATCCAGTCCATCATAAATGGCAAGCTGAGGTCCAGAAAGATCATCTGGCAACCAGAGGCAGACCATTACTGCCACACCCTTGGTCCTGTCAGGGAAGGCTGGGGTGGGCTCAACGTGGGCATGAGGAAGCAGGGGCCAGACCTCCCAGGTTTGCCATTGTCCTTAGGGCCCCAGAAAGCAGAGTCAGTCTCTGAGCCCAGCCTCTACCCCTTCCTGCAGTAATTTAGCCGCTTTCACATTCCATGCCTTAGCCAAAATGGAAAAAGAAAGAAAGGAAAAAAGGCAGTGTTATTTTTTAAAATGGCCTTAGCTCTGTGAGCTCCAACATGGAAAAGGCTGTCCATGATGTCATGGGCCCCGAGGCCCTCTGGGCAACGTTACTGACACTTCATACGGTGGGCCGGGCCCAGGGTCCACACACTCCTCTTGCCAGAGCTACGTGAGCCCTCGGGCAGGCACAGGCTCCATCTACAAGCCTGGGCCGGACCCCCTGAGTCAGGGTGGAGCCAGGCAAGCAGGGGGTACCCCGGAGCAATAACCTAGTATAGCAACTCCCTCTGCGTCATCCACGGGGGGTCTTTAAGATCCACTTCTCACGGGATCTAAGGCAGCCTTGAGACACACAGAGGACAAGCACTCTGCTCTGTGTCTTTCCATGGGGGAGCAGAGCGCAGAGTGGGGTGGTGCCCTGCACGCGGTCACACAGTCATCGAGTGGTGGAGAGCTGGAACCCCATTCTCTGATTCTAAGTTCTATGGCTCACTTGAAAGGAGAGGGCATGGTCTTTGCCCACAAGAAGCCGGCAGACTGGTAAAGGCTACGGGGGAACGCCTGGGCCAAGTTTAAGTCTTCATTTTACAGTGGAAGAAACTGAGAGGGCAGGGACTGGCCCAAGATCACACAGTTGACCCACAGACCTGGCAGCGTTGGTTGCAGGCTCTGGACTCCTAGCTGGGAGTGTTTCTTCCTATAACCTGCATTTAAACAGTTCCGTTTGGGCAGAAGCTGTGCTGTTCCGGAAGAGACGCCAGGCCTCTCCAGCCTCCGGTCTAAAGCTGTCTTCCAGGATCTGCTGTCAAGGCTTGTTCCTCAGGGAACAGCTGTTGGCCAAAGGAGGCGAGGTATTGATCATGGCTGGGGCTGGGGGAGTGTGGCTGAGGCCCCAGGGAGGGAGAAGGGATGGGAACGGGCAATGGAACTTTCTCAGAGATGCAAACTAAATATAAAAACTATATTTAGTTTGCTTTTGCTTATCTGTGTTTTCTAATCTTTCTGCACTTACATAATTCATTTTTTTATTTGAAAATGATGAACTATTTAATTGAACTATTTAATTGATGAACTATTTAATTGAAAATTGTCTGGGAGGGGCGCCTGGGTGGCTCAGTCATTAAGCTTCTGCCTTCGGCTCAGGTCATGATCCCAGGGTCCTGGGATCAAGCCCTACATCGGGCTCCCTGCTCAGCGGGAAGCCTGCTTCTCCCTCTCCCGCTCCCCCTGCTTGTGTTCCCTCTCTCGCTGTGTCTCTCTCTGTCAAATAAATAAATAACATCTTAAAAAAAAAAGAAAAGAAAAGAAAAGAAAATGGTCTGGGAATCCAGGGCTGCCTCAGTCCTGACTGATTGTGTGAACTTGAGTGGGTCCCTACCTCTCTCTAGGCCTTTCTTAGAAATGCCAGTAATGAGGTTGCCCCACGAGAAGTAAATGAATCCAAAAGGCTCCCTGGCTCAGGACACAGCTCTCTCGCCTGGTCATCACAGATACCGACCCGTCCAAAGAAAAGAACACAGCGACCCAGGAATGAGGTGTTCAGAGAAAAGCCAAGGTTCAGAGAAGCCCGCGTGTGTATGTCCAATGCTGTCCAGAAGGGAAGAGTTACTGTCTGAGGATGCCCATCGGGTCCCCACCGAGGGCCTCTCTGCTCAGAGTGGAAATGGTTCATCAGGCTTCACCAAGGCCTGTGTGAACAATCCTCTGCACTAGTCGCCCTCGCCCCTTCGGTCATATTCTGGGCCCACTGGGCAACAGTTTCGCAGAGACTCGGCTGCCAGGAGGGAAGGAGACTGGGGGAGGGGACGAGAGCAGTCCTGCCCGTGGAAAGGGAGATTGTTCCGTGTTGGATATAACGGTGATGGGAGGAGGCATCGATCTTGAGGGACATGGTTAGGGTCAGCCTGTTCGACCTCTCTGGGGGTCCTGAGAAAGCTCAACGTCAGGACCGGGCAGGTGAGGGCCAGATGCCAGGCTGGTCTATCACCCAGGACCTGCCACCAGTGAACGTGTTAAATGATTTTAATATGTGTACAGTGTTTAGAATAGTGCTTGGCATAAAAAAATGAGCTAATAGAAACTGCTAGGTAAAAGTTAACTGTGGCCTATCTGGCCAGCAGGATGGAACTGGAAGTCTAAAGAGAAAAGGGTGTCTTGACCCCCGCTATCTGCCCAGTTGGGGATCATCTCCAGGAGGCTCACAGCAGCCCTGCCCCCTATGGACACCGAGAGGGCACCCAGTTGACTGTTCTGAAATGTAGTACCACTTTCTGGTCTTCCCCTGCCAACTCCCCTCTGATGTCTGGGCCCAAGGGAGGAATCACTGGCTCTCCACCCCTGAATCATCTCCGCACCCACCACCCATCACTCACCTCCTGTCGGCACTGAGCTAAACCTCAGCGGCCAGGAATTCTAGGTCAGGCTGGGACCCCCCAGTGTCAGGCTGGGAGGTGCTCAGTATGGGCCTTACTTGCCCTTCCGCTAAAGCTCACAGGGGGGGAAACTGAGGCCCAAAGAGGGAGAGGGACCCCCTTCTACCTCCTGTCTCCAGTTTGCATAGCCAGGGAGCTGCTGGCTGGGCTGGAGCTGGGCTCAGGCCCCAGGGCTTTCTCCCGGCCTCCTCTGCTCTTTGCTTAGGAGACTATGTTCCCCCCTCTTTTGTAGCCACACCTCACCTGGTCTTCGTTTGCTCCATCCTCTGCGGCTCTGTCTGGGATGATTCTCACCGAGCAGGGTCAGTCCCCCGGGGAGCAGGCAGCTAACGAGCTTCAGATGTCTGGGCCAAAATGCTTCACGGCAGGCGGCCGCTCAGATGTTGGCGCTGCTTGCGGAGGCCTGGCCAGTGGCGGTGGCGCACGGAGGACGCATCTTCCCTCCACTGCTCACTTAACTCCCTGCCTGGATGCGGCAGGTGCCACCGTTTCTCCCCAGGGTCCCTGGCTGGGGTGGTTATTTCAAGATCTGGAAACGGACTGGGAGGCTGGAGGACAAGGGCATTTTGAGCATTTGGGAACAATTTCTTCTTCTTTCAAAACTTTTCTGGGTCCAGAGCTGGTCTTTGCACTGAGGTAGCCCCAGGGAGGTGCCCAGCTCCCGGCACACTCTGGGTGGGGCACAAACACCATCTTCTCTGACCTCACAGGAACCCTGCCAGGCTAGGTCTGTCACCATCCACTTGACGGATGAAGAAGGGGAGGTGCAGAGAGGTGAGGTGCCTTGTACAAGGTCACACAGCCCAGGAATGGTCAAGCTGGGGTTCTAGCCGACCTCTGCCAGAGCCCATGCTCTTCCCTACAGCAAACTGACACGTTTCCAGAAGACCAAGATGGTATGTTGTGGTTTCAAAACTGCGTTAATGGTGAGGATCTGTGGGCTGCCCTGGGGTTTCAGATACCGAGGCCGCGTCTGCAGCTAACTCCCTCCTCCATCTGGACGAGACAGCAGATTTCACATGTACAAAATATGGATCATCATCTCGACTTCAGGTGAGGTAATACCAGTTGCCATCATAACATCCTCAGCCATGCCTGGAACACATTCTGGGAGCCAGACCCTCTGCTGGAGACTTTCTGTTGGCTACCTGTTAACGAGCTGAGATTCCAGAGCTCTGCCACTTACTAGCTGTGTGACCCTGGGCAGGTAACTTTACCTCTCTGTGCCTCCATTTCCTCATCTGTGGAATGAGGATAATATTAGTTCCTGTCTCATAGAGTGCTGAAATTAAATTAGTTAATATTTGTAAGGGGCTTAGAAGGCTGGCTGGCATAGGGTACACACCAAGCATATGTGTTCGTGGATAATGGGCTTTGAGACCGGCCTTCGAATTTTCCCTGAAGTGCAGATGTGGAAAACTGAGGTAGCAGCACAGTGATTCTCAAACTTAGCGTGCGTCAGAGTCACCCAGAGAGTTCATGAAAATATTAAACTCTGGGAAACACTGCCAGGGTTTCTGGTTCGGGTAAGTCCAGGTTGGGGCCTGAGAATGGGCATTTCTGGCATGGTCCCAGCTGGGGCCCATACCGCTGCTCCAGCGCCCACACCGTGACAGCTGGAGTTGAGCTCTCGCAGAGCTGAGCATGGTCCCCGCTATGCCAGGGCCAGTGCGGGCCGGTGACCCAGCGCTTCTGCAAGTGATTCCAGAGAGCAGAAAGGGGGTTGGACCGGGAGCCCCGGGGTTCTCGTCCTGAATTCGCTCCCAACTCCCTGTGGGACTGACCCAAGTCCTCTTCCCCCTGCAGCCTTGGTTTTCTCCTCGGGCCCACAGGGGTCTCGGCAATCCTTGCTCATAGGGCTCCGCGACCCTCTAAACAGAGCCTGGTGTCACTCCGACTGCAGCAAGAACGATGAGAGTGGGATGGGGGAGGTGTCAGGGCCACCGTGCTCACTACCATCTTTCACTGCCCGCCCTTTCCTCTCCCCGTGCTGAGGGCTGTAGCTCATTCCCTTGACTTCTTTCTGGAAGCCGAGTTGGGAAGATGGAGGCCACACTGGCCCCCACGCCCCACGGCGCTCGCTGGGCAGAGGGCAGTGTGTTTGCCGTGGCCGCAGGCTGCATAAAGGGGCCTGTGTTCCGGCCGCTCACCTCCCACTGTGCGCCCGGTGGTTTTCTATTTCAGTTGCTGTAAAAATATCACCTTTGATCTCAGCTTGTGGCTCTTAAAAAAAGAAGAAACCACCAACAGGCTGGGTTTTCATTCTCCCTGGCCCCTTCTCCCTCTCACCTCCGCTCCTTGCTCACCTCCCCTCCTCCCTTTTGCTCCCCAGGCTTCCTCTCCTCTCTGGAGCACCAGCACCCTAGCTGGACAGAGCACCTTAGCAATCAGCTTACGGCTCTGAGTGCCTCCCCGAGGTCCCTGTCCCGGGCTGTTTGCTGGGGGGACAGGGTAAGTGCGGGTGTGTGTGGAGGAGACTGCCCCTTGCCCTCTGCTCCGGCTGCCAACCGTCTCCGCGGTTCCCTGTCTGTGCTTCTCCAGCAACGCTGTCAGACACCCAGTACCAATCAAAGCCCTGCATCTGTGGAGGCTTGGGGTTTTCCCCACAGTAGAGTGAGAACAGCTAGTGGGGCCTAAATACTTACATGGCGCCATCTGCTCAGCCCAGACAGCAGCCCAGATTTGCCTGGAGGAGTAGCCTTCAGGCCTGATGGGTCTAACATCCCACCTCCGGGCTCAGCAGGCACAAAGACCAGCCCTCCTCCCAAGCACACTCACGTACATCCTTGCCCCTTTCCTCGCTACAAACTCAGGCATTTGTGCCCACAGGCCCCCCAGATTCTGGCCTCTACTCTGGCCTTCCTGAGACATTCTTGGGCCTACTCACTTCACACTGAGGTCCCTGACCCGGGAAGTCACCTTCTCACCCACCGGGTTCCTCTTGT
>NW_027397097.1:5488872-5850190 GCF_003265705.2 Callorhinus ursinus
TGCAGGGCTCCAGACTTCCTGGAGCCAGGAAGGGAGAGGCTGGGGATGGGTCAGGCCTGGAGCCCCACAGAGGCTGCTACTGTCCTACCAACCCACACAGGAGGGGGCAGGTCACGAGGGCGTCCCACGAAGTAGGGCAAACCCAGGCAGGAGGTCTCACACACACAGGCCCCAGCTGAGGGGCTGAGGACAGAGCTCTGACTTGCTTCAGGACCCTGCTTGCACACCCCTGACTTGCTGGTAGGTGACCTCAGCTTTTCTCGGCTCTAGAATACGTGCCATTGGGAGATGTGACAAATGTCACTCCCCGGACAGCTGCCCGCTCAAGCCACACCATCTCTGCCCAGAAGCACGCCAAGGGCCCCCTTACCGGCCTCTTGACTTTCGGATAACGTCTTTGGGTACGCTGCCCTTCACCTAAGACGAAGACAGAGCCTTGAGGCCTGACATCCGGGCTGCCAGAGCCAGGAGCAGGCTGGGATTGCTCTGTTGCTCTCAAGTCAGCTCCAGACAGCTGTGCTCAAGGCCTGGGCCCAGAGGGTCATGTGGCCTCCAGCCACCCCTCCCTGCCCCCTGCCTTCCCCGCCCCTCCTGCTGGGAGGAGGAGGAGGAGAGGAAGGGAAAGGGGTAAAGGAGGGAAGGTCCTGCTGCTCCAGTGACTGAGGTCCCCTCCCCACGGCCCCCTCCCCCACCTCCCCGTTCTAAGGGTGTCCTCAGGGCAGAGGCTCAGGGATGAAGACACCCAATCTGGGCACCCGGCAGGCTGCACACAGAACCACACATCCGTCACTCCCTCAGGACACAGCCCCGGAAGGGAAAAGCCACTTCAAGTCCGTTCCCAGCGGCAGGTTCCTCTGCCCTGCATCTTGCCAGAGCAATAGGGCTCACCCCCAACCCCACTCCCCCCACTGTGAACACACAAGGTTGTTTGCTCCTGTGTTTGGGGTGACCTCAGGTGGGACTTGGACACCGACTTTGAGCTGTGTTCTCAGATTGGGGATGGCTTCCCAACCTTCTGTCATCAGCTGGGTGACCTTGAGAAGGCTCCCAAGCTCTCAGAGCCACACTTCCCTCCTCCGTAAAATGAGTCTGGAAGTAGCTGTCCCACAGGAAGCTTTGCGGGGGTGGGGGAGGTGAGGAAATGAAGGAGAAAGTGTTTTTGCGGCGCCCAGTAACCCCTGACCACCTTTCCCTGGGCAGTCAGGACACAGGCTTGCTCTCATCTGCTCGGTCTTGGTGACCTGGACCTTCCCGGCTCCTCCACCCTTCCTGACGCCCAGGAGGGGCACCTGAGCCTGAGGGTCAGTGCCCCACCCTGGCCGCGGGGCTGCCCTCAAGGGGCTGCCGGGTTGGGAGTTGGTGGGAAAGGCTGAAAACACACTTGGAAGCCGTGGACCACTGTTGAGGGCTGGGGGGTTCATCTGCCCCCACCCCAGTTCCCCCGCTGTGGGTCTCTGCCCAGGGCCTGACTCCTCTAGGAAGTTTCCCAGACATCCAGCCCACTCCCACCGCACCCCACCCACTTCTCACCTGGACTTATTTTTTAATATTTTAGTAGCCACCTGATGAGCCTTTCCTTGCACTATTTATTCATTATTAATGCTTTTTATTATGTTAATGACATTTGTCTAACTCCCAGGAGGCTACAAGGGCATCTTATGCACATTATCTCAGTCAGCCTTCCCAGTGGCCTGGGAGGTGAGGATTCTCATCATCCCCAATTTGCACATAAGGAAACTGAGGCTCAAGAAGCAAAGCTGTGTCCCCATCCACTGTGTGCTCCATCGCCCCATGCTATGGTGACAGTTGCATGGCAGGTGAAGACATTTACTGAGCCCCTGCTAGGTGCCAACACCCGTCCAGCCAGGGTGTCCAAGCCTCGTGGTGTGTGGGGGTCTCCTCTCACCTCCGTCCACCTGCAGGCCTGAGAGGAGATGGCCGCCTGAAGGGGCAGAGCTGAGGGCAGAGAAGATGGGGACTGCTCTGAGCTGGCTCTCACATCAGTTTGGGAGGATGGTGGTCCTGCAGCATCCTATAAAGCCCCACTGAGGCTGAGTGACCAGAAGAGCAGGTGCAGAAGAAGAGCTGGGGACCCAAAGAAGGGGAGGGGAGCAGCAGGGAGGGGAAGAAAGGGGAGGTAGGAGAGGAGGGACAAAAGAGACTTGCCCAAGGCCACGGGATGGTCCCTCAGGGCCCTCTGTGCCTACAGTCCCCCTTGTTTCCAGGAAGCTCAGGGAGGTCCTTGGGGCCACAGGACCATCCCTCAGGGCCCCCTCTGCCTGCAGCCCCCCTTGTTTCCAGGAAGCTCAGGGAGGTGCTTGGGCTCTTAGGTTCGGCCCCTCTCGAGGCGCTGAGGACTGCCGGGACTCCCTGAGTCCTCTGAAGAGTTCCACAGTTCTGAGTGTCCAGTTCCGGGCGTTAGTGGGTTGTGTGACAAGAGTGAGGGCTTTTGGAAAACCAGCCCTTTCTTAAAGCTGCCTTCAAGGGTAGGATATAAAGAGTCCTGGGTAGACTCCTTTGTCCCCAAATACCCCTGCTTTATCACTCTCACACTGCCTACGTTACCCCCATGAAGTCACCTCCTGGGCTGAAGGTATTGAAAGCTTCTGTTAAAATGAAAATCCGCTATTTTCTAGACTTCTTATGAAATATCAGCTGAGTGATGTCTCCATCTGTTAAGGGTTAGGATGGAGGAATCTAGTTGTTCTGAGCTTTTTTTTAAAGTCGTGGACCCTTTGTATCAATTTATTGAATGGAGCCATGGAGCAGCCCTGGTCCAAAAGGGAGCAAGGCATTTGCTGAAGTCGCCAGCGTAGGTGGTGGGCTTCGAGGGGCTCCAGGGAGGGGTGGCAACTGAGCAGGCTTTAATGAGTGTTTGGGATTTTGCCAGGGGGAAACATGGAAAGCCCCTTCCAGGTAGAGAGACATCCTGGCCAAGAGCATGGTGGGGGTGGGGGCAAGGTGGGCTGATGGGGGAGGCAGGTCAGGAGAGGGGACCTATGGTGCCCGTGGGAAGGGGCCATGGCTGGGGACGGGCTGGGCTGGAGCAATCCTTAGTGACTCCAACTTCTCACCAGGCTGGCGAGGGCGGGGGTGCGCAAGTCCCAGAGACTGGGGGGTCTCCACTGTCAAAGCATGTCCAGTCTAGCGGGGGGACAGACGTGTATCTGCACGGGGTGCTCAGGGCTCTGATGGGGTGCAGAGTGAAGTACAGGGGTTGGAGGACACTGAGCTTGGTGGGGGAGGGGGAGACCCCAACTAGCTGGAGAATCAGGGAAGGCGTCCTGGTTTCCTGGAGGAGTTCTGTAATGCCTGTGCGGCAGGCTAACGTCACCATCAGCATCTTGAGGAGGGCCCTCAGCTGGAGAAGCTAGCATGGGCAGAGACTCTGTGCACTCCTCAAAGAGGGGTTTGAAGCAGAAAAATATGGCTCCCTACCTACCCAGTCCTATCCCAGCTGGGGCCCTGAGTGTGGCCAGGCTCCCTCCCTCCACTGCCTCCTACCCTCCCTGCCTCAAGCCTCACCCCTTCCAGTTTATCCTTGACTCCCCTGAGACCCTCTTCTGAAACCCAGTTGAGACCCAGGAGGGCTCTGTCCTCCATGGTGCCGCCTGGCCTTCCGACAAGATCCTAAGACTTCTCATGGCTGGCGGGGGCCGGGGGAAGACGGATGGGAGACCTGCAGGATCCCAGCCCCGCCAAGTTCTCCAGCCTCCAAGAGGGGAAAAGGTGAGGCTGGGGGCATGGGGGCCCAGCTGCCTTCTCCGGATGGGGCAGGCGGAACTTCCCGAGATAAGGGCAGCCGACAATGGGGGCTTGTGTGGGGCAGCCTGTCTCCCGGCCAGAGGAAATGAGTGGCCTCCGCACCATTAATCCGCTGCGGCCCACAGCACCCTCTGGAAGGGTGGCCGGGATTGGGGGGGAGACGTTCCCAGCCCCCACCCGCTGTCCCAGCCAGAGGGGCTGCACCTGCCACCCCAGGTCAGTCTTCTTCTAGGACCATACATATGAGAAGGAGGCTGGGGGCAGGGCCAGAAGGAGGGGGCCACTCAGGCCGGGAAAGGAGGGCCTGGGTTGGCTGCCTGATGGAGCCCGATGCTCTGTGGGACTCGGGCAAATGCTTCACCTGTGGGCACCCCCTGACCCTCACTGATCCCCAGGCTCCTTCCTTCTTGGCTGTTCTGGCAGTCTGAAGATACTACATGCCTGTAATTCTTTTTTTTTTTTTTAAGATTTTATTTATTTCATTTTTTAAAAAAGATTTTATTTATTTCTTTGAGAGAGAGAAAGAGTGGGAGGAAGGGTAGAGGGGAGGAAGGGCAGAGGGAGCAGCAGACTCCCTGAGGAGCAAGGAGCCCGATGCGGGGCTCCATCCCAGGACCCTGGGA
Organism: Callorhinus ursinus; assembly: GCF_003265705.2. Taxonomy (NCBI): domain Eukaryota; kingdom Metazoa; phylum Chordata; class Mammalia; order Carnivora; family Otariidae; genus Callorhinus; species Callorhinus ursinus. Next base: position 5,493,261 of record NW_027397097.1, read on the forward strand.
TCCTGACCTGAGCCAAAGGCAGACGCTTAACCGACTGAGCCACCCAGGCGCCCTATGCCTATATAAGTCTTATCTTTCTGCCCCTCCCCCAGCACACGGGACACAGGACACATGCTTTACCCAAATATGGGGGTTCTGATGGTGGGATTTGAGGCAGCAAGCAGGGCTGCTAGTAGAGATGTTTGGGCTTTGTGGACTGTCACAACCACTGCAACTAAAGTCAGTGGGGAGAATACACAGCCTTGTACTGTCCTGGGCCTCAGTTTCCCCTTCTACATCACGAGGGGTGGGACTCCATGACCGCCCTGTGGAGGGTGGGCTGCTGTGGTCAATGACAAGGGATATGAAACCATGGAGTTCCCACAGGTCTCCCCCCTGCCCGAGTTCAACCTTAGCCACTGACCAGCTGTGTAACTGCGCAAATCCCTTCTTCTCACCCAAAAACTGGGGCTCCCTGGGGGCCAGCTGGCTGGCAGGAAATCTGTGACAATGGGTATAAATGGGACCCTGTGTGCCAGGGGTGAAGCACTTGCCCGAGTCCCACAGAGCATCAGGCTCCATCATGCGGAGGCGGGTGGCTGTGTCTGAAGTGGCCTGGGCTGGGGATCCGCATCCAGGACCCAATCTCTGGCCCGGGGATCCAGCCTTCTCTGCCCCTCCTCCGCCCCATTTCCCACCTCCGACTCTTACCTCCAACTCTTGGAGGGTCACCCTCCGGGAAAGAGGTGACGATTCCCAGTGCAGGGGACATTCAAAACAATGGACAGTACCATCCAGGCCTTAGATCACCAAGGCCGGCCTACTCACCGTGTAGATAGGGAAACTGAGGAAACAGAGGCTGAGAGTCTCCCAAAGCCACACAGCCAGTAGGTGGCAGAGAAAAGCCTGGAGCGCAGATCTGATTCTCACACGCCCCCAGGCTCTGGAATGTTGGGGCTGGAAGGGCCTTTGAGGCTCATGTTGTCCAAATTCTCTCACTGGTCAGAAGGGGAAACTGGAAAGCAGGAAATCCTAGCCCAAGGTCACCCCAAGAGCAGTCTGAAACACTGACCTCTCAGCTCCAGGACCCCGTGTGGTTCCAATCTGGGTTGGGGAGCCTTTCCTGTCCCCTTCACCCAAGCCCCGGGCGTTATCCAAGCATGCAGCCGGGAGGGAACAGTGTCTTACAGAGGACAAAACGGGAAAGAACAGGGCGCCTGGGTGGCTCAGTCGCTGAGCGTCTGCCTTCGGCTCTGGTCGTGATCCCGGGGTCCTGGGATCGAGCCCCGCATCGGGCTACCTGCTCCGCGGGAAGCCTGCTGCTCCCTCTCCCACTCCCCCTGCTTGTGTTCCCTCTCTCGTTGTGTCTCTCTCTGTCAAATAAATAAATAAAATCTTAAAAAAAAAAAAAAAACCCAAAACGGGAAAGAACAACCACCAAAACATACTGGTGCAAGCCCTTTCCACACCATCAGGAGAGTTCTACTCAGGCCAGTGTGCCCCACGGTGCCCCCCTTCTCCACCCCCCACAACTCCTGATGCTCCCTGCCAAGAGTCCTTCCAGAAAGGAAAAATGTTGGCACAAGGAGGAGGAAGTGGGTGGCTTTGTCCTGGGAGCCGCTTGCCTCAGTCCTGGGGTCCCTGAAACAGATCGGTGTCTCCCTAACAGGCCATACAGGCTGCCACCACTCCCCAGGGCAGGGGGTCCTGGGCGTGGCCCAGCTTTCTAAGAGGAAAGAAAGAAAAATGACACTTGATGAATCCCACACCACACTGCATAGCGCTGTCCCTGGGCGTCCCGAAGCAAGGTCTCTGTTAATCCTTAGCACAGCCCTGGAGGTGGGAATTAATAGTCCTACTTTACAGATGAAAAAGCTGTTATCCAGAGAGAGTGACTTCCCCAGGGTCACACAGATAGTACATGGCAGAGTCAAGGCTAAGCCTGGCTCAGTGCACTGCACCCCTCTGGCCCACTCCCCACCCTGCCTTTAGAAGATCAGACTTAGGTGCACGGAAATATTACACTGTGTCTCATCCAGCTCTGCGACCCTCTGGTCCATTAAGAGATTCACTGAGGAGATGTGTGGCCTGGCCACCACGGCTCTTTCCTTTGTTTCTGTCAGTCCCCTGTCCCTTCCCCTGCTTGCTGGGTAGAAATGATAAGCTGTGACTCTGGCAGGACAGATGGGTATCGAGGTGTCATTCACACGTCCCCCTGCGCCCTGCTGATCCCCATCAATGGTAACACTCCAGTGTCTCTTCCTAGTGCTCAGAAAGCTTCATGTATTTTGGATCTGGGTTCGTAAGATCCTTACGTCTTAGCATCTGTGAGTCTGCTCTGGCTTCTCTGGAACCTCTCAGACTGGGCTCCCACACCCCCAGGCTTCCTGTCCCAGCTGTGACCACCTTTTAGGCTTTTTTTCTGTTTAGATGTTCTTCTCCACACCTAGCCATGAGCGTTCCTCAGGGACAGTGGGTCTGACGGATCTCTGCGTCCATAGCACGCAGCATGGTGCCAGGCACATCACAGGAAAGTTTGTTGAATGAATAAACATGATTCCTTGATTTTATCTTTTACCTTCTTCCTGCCATTGGCATGAAAAGGACTTTATTTATTTATTTGACAGAGAGAGACACAGCGAGAGAGGGAACACAAGCAGGGGGAGCGGGAGAGGGAGAAGCAGGCTTCCCGTGGAGCAGGGAGCCCGATGCGGGGCTCGATCCCAGGATCCTGGGATCATGACCCGAGCCGAAGGCAGACGCTTAACGACTGAGCCACCCAGGCGCCGCATGAAAAGGACTTTAAAGGTGGGACACGAGCCTACGATTTTGCAGTGAGGTGGCCTTTGACCTTCCTCACCAGGGTAGTAGCCCTAGAACACACACGTGGCAGGGGGCAACTCATGGCCCTGGCTCCAGCTACAACTGCCTTCTGGTCAACTGTTTTTAAATCCTGCCACCTGGCCAATCGTTGAGTGCCTACTCTGATCCTGGCCTCAGGCCAAACACTGTCCCCACGGCGAAGTCAGTGGGTATCCCCACTGGACAGGTAAGGAAAGTTCAGAGAGTGGAAGGAACTTGCTCAAGGCCCCTCAGCTCAGAAGCGGTGAAGCAGCACTTCTGACCCATCCCGTCCCCGTGTGGCTCTCCGCCCATATCGAGGCCTCGGATGGGCTAGGGAGCAGCTCCAGAGGAGGACTTTCTTCTAGACAGAGACGGGGATTCTCTTGGCATGCAGCAGGGAGGATGGCGCACTCCGTGAAGGCCTACGGAGTCTGCCCCAGGCTTCAAACCCTTTGTTAACAGATCTCCCCAGATGCAGGTGAATGGAGCCCACACGGCCCTGTGTGGGTGGGCACCTGGTTGCTGGACTATGAGGGAGAGTAGGCTAGAGGGGGGACACTCACAGTTTGGGCAGAGAGTGTCGGCCCCTGTGGCCTAAGGGGGGGGGGGGGGGCCAGGGGAAGGGGTGCCTGGAGAGAAGCAGCCACGCTCATCAGGTCATCAGCGTCCATGAGGCCGAGCAGGGGTGATTTAGGCCTGAGGGGAAGGGGCTGGAGTATGTGGGGGGCAGGGCAGTGTGACCGTGTCCTCTGGGGAGAGAAGCAGCCCAGGACAAAGTGGAGGGGTGCGGGTGAAGAGGGGCCTGCAGGAGGGAGGAGTGAGAGCCCAGGGATGGGACACTGGAAGGCCCGGAGGAGGGTGGCCGTGAGAACAGGAAGTGCGGTGACAGGAAGTTGGGGCCAAGAGGGTCCTGTCTGATGAGGGCCGAGTGCATGGAGGGGCTGATGGCCATGGGCAGGGAGCTGACCAGAGCACACAGAAATGTCACTACCAAGGACCAAGGAGCCCACGATGCTGGTCATAGCTGTCCCCGGGGCAGTGGCCCTGGCGGCCTGACTCCAGCGCGGACTCTGAAGCATTCCATGACATCCCCCCTTTCACAAGCGCTACTGATATTTTTGGAGAACTCTGGAAGGACGGGGCACTGCACCAAACCCTTTCCAAGCGTTGACTTGTTTAAGCCTCACAATGGCCCTGCGAGGCAGGAGGGATCGATGCCACACACGGACACACACGGAAACATGAGGACACACAGACGGGCAGGGCTGTGCACAGACGCACTGGTTCCCGCCCAGCCGGGAGCAGGTGGGGAGGCCCCTCCTGCCCTCTAGCTGTCTGTCATTCTTTACCTCCCCACCCTCATTCTCGGGCAGACACCACACCCCTCCGGTCTGTGTCTCCCTCGGACTGAAGATCCTTTGTTAATGGTTTTCAGACAATCCTCCCTTGCCCCCCAGAGCCCTGACTCATCCTGCTGTGGGAGTTGGGAGGGCTGAGAAATCTAAGTCCCAGGCCCATGTGAGGGAGGATTCCAGGCGCTCACCTCCAGGGTAGGCCGCCTGCTGTCGGGGGCTCTCCTCATTCCCTCCATCCCTCCATCCCTCCATAGCTCACCTGCGGCCCAAGCACTTCTGGGAGAGGCCCCCAGAAGCTGGGTGTGGCAGCTGGAGCTGAGCAAGGCCCCCTCCAGCGTTTGACTGTTCTATAGCCGCTAAGTTCATCGTCCCTGGGCAGTGCCCGACTAGCCAGGGGGGAAAGGGGACTTCTGCAGCTGCTACCTGACCCCCATCATGCCCTGCTCCCTCATGGAGGCCCTTTCTCCCCTCCTTGGACCCCAGAAATCACTGGCTTTTCCCTTCCCCACCCCCAGTCCACCCAATCACACAGACTAGATAGAACACATTTCAGGGGACCCCCACCGTGGGCTGCAGATTCGATCACATTTCAAATTTTTCCTGCCTTGTGTCCAGATCCAGTTGTTCGCCACCCATCCATCCATCCACCCGTCCACCCGTTCAGCCAGCATTTAGAAGACAGTACATGACTAGATACAGAAACTCTGCCCTGTCCCTTCACCAGGCTGTGGTGAGGTTCAAACAGGTGAACAGTTGTGTGTTCTATGCAAATAGCCATGAACACAGAGTGGTCTATGCTCCGGGACAGGCTTCTCACTCGTTTCCAGGGCGGGGGAGCACTGGGAGGCCAGTACTCTGAAGACCTGAAGCCCCCTGTGCCTTCTGGGAAGGGAAGGATTCCATCTGTCTGGAGCCCAGAGGTGAGGAGGGGAGGGCCTTGCAGTGAGGCTGGGGGTGAAGACAGGGCGGGGCAGGGAAGGCCTTGGGGGGTAGGTGAGGGAGCTCTGACTTTGTTCGATGGGTGATAGACAGCAGAGGAAGGGTTTCCATTGGGGACTTACAGGACCAGATCTGCAGGGCAGCTGGTGGGGACAAAGAAGAAGATGATGTTGGAGGTGAGGACTGAGTCCCATCAGTGGGTGGAGAGGGAACCCTGGTGGCCCCTCAGAGTTGGTATAAGAAGCCATAAGCCAGGAGTTAAGCTGGAGAATTCTAGAAGATCCATAAACTTGAACATCGTTCTTCCCCCTGCCCACATCCCAGGAAGCATCCTAACACAGGAGGAGACTCTGGGTTGGTCCTGGAGAGGTAGAAAAAGAGATTGGAGAGAGGGTGCCCCTGCCAGCCACTCTGGGGGAGCCCCAAAGATAGAGTGGGACCCAGCTGGGTGGGGAGTACAGAGGGGGCTGGGCAGGTCCCAGTTGTGCAGGGTGTTCACTGCACAGGGTCATCTGGCTGAGGGGGTGAGTGGGAGGTGAAATCCTGGCATGGGGCTGCATCTGTGCAAACAGGGCACCTTTTTATAACTTTCACAAAATCACCATAGAGGTTTGGTGGGGCCTTGAGGCCATGGGAGAGCAAAACGGGGCCCAGAGGGGCACCTGGGTGGCTGTCCATGAAGCATCTGCTTTCAGCTCAGGTCATGATTCCAGTGTCCTGGGATCGAGCCCCGCGTCCGGCTTCCTGCTCAGCAGGGAGTCTGCTTCTCCCTCTGCCTCTCCCCTACAACCCCCCTGCTCATGCTCTCTCTCTTTCTCTCAAATAAATAAAATATTTTAAAAGGCGTGGGGGGAGGTCCTGGAACAAATTCAGGAGCTGAGAAGGCAGGAGCCCAACTAGGCCCATCTCTCTCTCTCTCTCTCTCTCTCTCTCTCTCTCAAAACACAACCTGATTTTCCACTGGGCGAGGAGGGGAGATGAACCTTCGCTGAGAAACCAGCGTGAGGAAATGGGGCTGTGACAGAGCCCCTGGCTCCTTCTGGAGTCCCCAGCTGACACGGGCACAGGGTAGCCCCATGCAGAGCTGTGTGGCTTGGCCAGGAGAGGGGAGGTCTGGCGGCGCTGCCCCCGAGTTCTGCTGCCGCCACGCTGGGCACTGTCAGGCAGGTCCCAGATGATCCAATTGAAAGGGGAGACATCCGATGAGGCCTTGACCTCCCTCATGCTCGCCTCCTAGAGGCAGTGTGGGCAGAGCTTGGTGTCTGGCCTGGCCTCAGCTGTCTTTCCGGCAGTGGGGCACCACTGTCCCCCTCTGCAGCTCAGTGTCCTCGTCTACACGGAGATGGTAGCTGAGGCTTGGCCCAGGTCTTCTCTCAGACCCAAATCCTTTACCTTTCACGCCCATCACCTCATCTGATTTCATTCCCATCTGAATTAGGCAGAGGGCATTAGCCCTATTTGACAGGGGGAGAAACTGAGGCTCCAAAACGGAGCCCCAAGACCACACAGTGGGCAGGCAATGCAGCTGGAATCTGGTCCTGGAGCCCGCGGTTGTCTCCCTGGCCTTCGGCACCTGGTGGCTGCTGTGAGCAGGGCCAGACATCTTCCTGTCCCACAGGAAGGATTTGGTAGGAAAGCTCAGCTGGGCCTGGACCTGGAACAGGGAGGGGTTCAGGAGGCAAGAAATCCTTCAGTGCAAATGGGGACACTTTCTCCCACGACTTCTGGGGAGTCCTGCCCCCTCCAGGACGTCCCTTCAGCACCTCCCAGCTCCTAGCTACCCACCTTCTCCACACCCCAGGTTCCAGAAGCCCAGGCTGGGCGCTGGAGCCATGGTTGCCATTTTGAGAGCACAGACCACATCAGGCCCACTAGTAAGCACGACATACGCATCATCTCATTTAAGCCTCATAAAAACTCTGTGAGGTAGTTTTATTCCCTGTTTATAGATGTGGAAACAGAAACCCAAAGAGGTTAAGTCACTGCCTCAAGCCACACTTGGCCAATGCTGGTGCTAAGAGCACACTGCTCCTAAGAAACGTGGCATCCTGTGTTCAGGCCAACACGGTCCGCCGGGCGGGCCCAGGTGTCCCACTCCCAGAGGGATGGGCCAGCCCAGCCCTGCGGGGGCTCACCCAGGGCGGAGCCAACACAGGGCTAGCTTCTGGATTCTGGCCCTCAGGCTAGGAGGCGGCACAGAGACCCATCCAGCTGGCTGGAGGTCTGGGGATTTTTCTGCAGCTCTAAAGCCAGAAGAAGGGGTAGCCCCTGCTGGACCCGGCGCAAGGCCTCAGCTTGGAGAGGTTGCAGCCCATGAACTGCCCCTGCGGACCTGGGGGTTTCCAGCCCCCTGTTCTGTCCCAGGGGCCTCCAACTGCCCACCCGGAGCCCCATCCCTCTAGTTCCTGGGACCAGCTCTGCACACATGGACAAGAAGGGGGGTGTTTCTGCTTCCGCTTGGTCTCACACCCCGTGTCAGGGTAAATCAGTGCTGGAAGGGACCTGGGCACCCCTGAGTACAAGCCCACCACCCCAAGGGGAAACCGAAGCTCTGGGAGGGGCCCGGACTGGCCCAAAGCCACATGGCCTGGGAGCCCTGTTCTCTTTCCCCTCCCTTCCGCCCAGCCCTCCTGCCCTAGCTCAGCCCCGCGTGGCTCCACCACGGGGCTCCCACTTCTCCTGGGATAAAGTCCCGGCATATCAGGATCTGGTCTGCCACCTGTTCTATCCAGGTCTCCCCTAACTGCCACCCCCAGCTCCCCTCGAGCCAGGCTTAAGCCCCACGTGCATTTTGCACAGCTTACCTCCCCGCTCCACACCCTACTAGCATGTGCATCCCAACTCCAAACTCTCTTGAGCCACATGTCTTCCCAGGTCCAATCATGGTTCCAAGGCCACCTGGGATGTGGCGAAGTTCTCTGAGGAGGGGGCATAAGCCCCGGGGCTACCATCACAGTGAAGACAGGCCTGCTGATGGGGCAGACCTGTTAAGTGCTGGGTGTCTGAGCTCCCAGGCCCTTGGGCTCACCTAATCCAAACTCTGCCTTGTTAAAGTCAGGAGCTGAGTCCAGAGAGGGCCAGGGACGAGCCTGAGGCCACACAGCACATGTGTGATGGTCACACAGCAGGGGCAGACACACAGGGTTTCACAGTCTGCAGGGCATTTCACCCCCATTGCTTCATTCAACCGTCACAACAACTACTGAGGCGGTCCCTGGTACCCCGTTTCCCGATGGGTAAGCCGAGCCTCACGGAGGAGGCCGCACGACTATGGAGTGGGAGAATCGGGATCTGTCTGAAGCCAAGCTCTTGGGCTCCTGTGGTTGCAAACACTGGGGATTTAGTTAATGTCACTGAATTGTACATTCCACAATGGTTAAAATAGCAAATTTGTTGTAATGTATAGTTTACCAATTAATTTTTACAATTAATAAGGTAATATATCAAAAATCATTGTATACTTGGGACGCCTGGGTGGCTCAGTCGTTAAGCGTCTGCCTTCGGCTCAGGTCCTGGGATCGAGCCCCGCAGCGGGCGCCCTGCTCCGCGGGGAGCCTGCTTCTCCCTCTCCCGCTCCCCCTGCTTGTGTTCCCTCTCTCGCTGTGTCTCTGTCTGTCAGATAAATAAATAAAATCTTTAAAAAATGAAAATCATGGTATACTTTAAATGGGTGAATTGTGGGGTGCCTGCGTGGCTCAGTTGGTTAAGTGACCAACTCTTGATTTCGGCTCAGGTCATGATCTCAGGGTCATGGGCTCGAGTCCCACGTTGGGCTCTGTGCTCAGCACAGAGTCTACTTGTCCCTCTCCCTCTGCTCTTCCCCCAGCCTGCGTGCATGCTCCCTCTTTCTCTCTCAAATAAATAAAAAATCTTTAAAAAATAAATGGGTGAATTGTTTGATATGTAAATTATCTCAAATATAAAACTATTTATACAAAAGTCCTGGGGTCTTAACCAGGACACTCTGCAGACTGTTGTCTCAAAAGGCTCTCAGTACAGTGAGGGGAACAGACCCCTGAACAGATATTCTCCAAATGAGGAGGAAGGAGATTTGCTGGGGAAGAGCACAGAGAAGGGTCCCCTTAAGTGGGGTGCTCAGCCCTGGCTGTGAGGCAGATTCATCTGAAGAGCCTTGTGGCTGATTTCACCACGCTGAGACCACTGCCCTACCTCATGGCAGAGGGGACACTGAGTGGGTTTTGAAGGATGTATAGGAGCTAAAATCTGGGGAGGTTTGAGAGAGAAGAGGAGGTGCAGATAGAGGAAACCGTCTGCAAGGCCTAGAGGTGTGAGCACGAGGGCTTGGGTGTGGCGTGTGTGGTCAGACCCCGCCAGCCGGCCCCAGAGGACCGTGTGAACTTCTGCTCTGGAGCCGAAAGCAATAGAGAGGCAGCAGACGCGCCCCCCTCCCCCGCCCCCATCACCTTCCCAGCCCACTCTCCCACCGTCACCTGAGGCCTTCTCAGCCCGTCAATCAATAGGCTCAGTTTACTGGGTGACCGAGACTGGGCTCTGAACTTACAGCACCGTCTCTCTGGTTTCTTACCTTCCAAGGAAAGTAGAAGTCCGCTGAGGGGGCATCTGCCACAGCCTGCAAAGACACCCGGACACACGGCTCTCAGGTGCTGCTCTGTGGAGAGTGGGGGCGCTGAGTTACAGGGGGAGGGGGCCCGGCTGTACCAGCCATGCACACATGCGGTCCTCAGTTTCCCCGCCAGTGACCTGGGGATACTGCGTTCTGCCTGGCCTGTATTAGAATTATCATTAAAACGCTATGAGGAGATTCATGGTTGCCAGGGGCCCCGGGGGAGAGGGCAAGGGTACAGGGTTTCCTTCTGGGGTGATGGAAATGTTCTGGAATCAGAGGGCGGTGATGGTCGCCCAGCATGGTGAGGGTGCTGAATGTCACTAATAGCGTTTCTGTGTTGTGTATTTTACAATAATAAAATGTCTTAAGTAAACGGATGGGTGGAAACCGAGCGATGAGGACCACCGTGACTGGAAGTGGGGACAGTAATGACCGCCCCTCATGGAGCACCCAGGGGCCGCATAGCAAGGGGGTAGGGGGTGTGGGGTAACGGAACCCCCGGGCTAGTCCGCAAACCTCGAGCCCTTAAGGGAGGTGGTTCCTGGAACCAGTGGAAGGGCAGCGAGGCACAAACAGAAGGATCCCGCTCAGAGGTGCAGGCAGCACGGTATTTCTGGGGGACAGAGGGAGCTTATGCTCTTTGCTCTTTGGCTGCCCACCTGCAGACCCCCCTTTCTGTCTGGGAGGAATTGTCCTGGAAGAAGTCTTGGCAGGCGGCAGTGCCCCAGGCCTCGGGCTGCTCGCTCTCCCCCAGCCTCAGCCCTCCTGGTACCAGGGGGCTGGCTTGGGACCCAGACTCGGCCAAATTAGGGGCCCCACCAGGGCTTTGCATCTTGAGGTGACCTCCGTGCTCCAGAGATGGGGGATGGGGCAAGGAAGAAGAAAGGAATGAATTCATTCATTCAAGAGATGCTGGCTAGGGGCTTACTATACACCGAGCCCCGAGCGAACGGACGAGTGGGAAAATCAGTGGGTGGGGCGTCTCCTGAGACCTCGGGGGGCTGGCAGCCAGTGGGGCCAAGGGCCTGGTGGGGGACCCTGGGCGGGCATACTGGTGAGCGACCTCTGCTTTATCACAAGGGTGTCCACTGGTGTTCTCTTTCAGAGGCCAGTCAGGGGGCCTGGGCCTGACGGGCCTCTGGCCCCATAAAAGCCCTGATTTACGCCACAGCCGCCTGCCGGCCGCACCTTGTTTATTTATTTGTGGGAGCCACGCTGGGGTCTGGCTCCTCAGGCCTTCTCGGCTCCATGTGTTCTAGCCTCACATGGTGAGGAAGACAGATGCCTTGGAATTATTTGGCATTAAATGGCTGTGGAAAACTATTTGGCCTGCATTTGATTTCACCTCTTGTTATGGCATAATTTGTTATCCTGAAACGTGCAGCAGCTGGAGGCTGGAGGAGCAGATGTTCCTAGGGCGGCGTGGGCTCCCCAAGCAGGGGAGGGGGCGCGGCGGGGCGCAGCCGAGCACTCTCTCTGCCACACGGGCCTGGCCCTGACCCTGCCAATGCCCTTTCCGACCGTGGAAGCTCATGGAGCCCTATCTGGGCCTCGGTGTCCCCATCTGTATAATGGGGATGAGAATGCCCAGCTCCCAGAGCCATTGTGAGGACTGAACGCGGGTAATTCACAGAAAGCACGTAGCATAGTGCTGCGCCCACAGTGAGAGTCAATAGACATTTGCTCTTATCCCTGGAAGAGATGATTGTCCAAGAGAGGTTTAAAAAAATAAGTAGAGGTGGCCTGGGAAAAGTGGTGTATTTTCCGGCATAGCACGAGCGAAGACATGGAGGGGAGAAGCGGAACCATGGTTTGGGGTAGCCCAAAGAGGGAAGGAGGCCGGGACCGGTGATGAGGGGTCGTGGATGCCAGGACAACAGGGAACCATAGAAAAGGTGTGAGCTGGGGAGGGACGCGATCTTAGTTCCCCTTTGGAAAGAGCACGCCAGCTGGGAGGAAAGTCGGGGCGAGTCTGCAGGTCTGAAAGGCCCCGTAGGCACGTGTCAGGGCTGCCATGATTGGGCAGCTGAAAACAATAGCAAATTATTCCCTCCCGCTTCTGGAGGTTTAGAAGGCCAAAATTAAGGGGTCAACAGGGCCATACCCTCTCTGAAAGTTCTAGAGAAGATTTCCTTTCCTCTTGCTACTTCTAGTGGGCCTGCAGCTCCCTGGCTTGCAGCTCCGGTCTGGACCTCTGCTGGCCCGTGGCCCCCTTCCCTGAGTGCTTGTCTCTGCATCCTCTCCTCTTCTTAGAAGGACACCTGTCATGCTGGATTTAGGGCCCGCTCCGCACCAGTGTAATTTCAGCTTCTCTGATGAACTGCAAAGACCCTACTTCCCAACGCGGTCACATTCACAGGTACCTGGGGTTAGGACTTCAGCTTCTCTGGGGAGGGTGCAAGTCAATGCACAATAGGCCCCCCGGTGCCGATCTATCCTCAGTCCTGGGGGGGCTGGATGGGGAGGAGGGGTGGCTTTGAAGCTCTCGGAGAGGGAGGAGCTCATAGTCAGTCCCTCTGGGTGCAGCAAAGCCAGAGGGTGAGTGAAGCTTGGCTGCAGGGGGAGCGTAGGCGGGAGGGAGGAGTCAAGGGAGGGAAGAGAGAACAGGGCAGGCCAGCCATGGGCAGTCGCTGGGGTCCCTCTGGGCAGCTTTGACCGATCAACCTAGCTGCCCAAGGGTCACAGGAATGGAGGGGTCTCCTTGGAAGGCCCTCAGTCTCCTCTCTGCAGCCCTGAAGGCAGAGTCATCCGGATCTGACTTCTATCTGTGCCAGGGCAGAGGCCCAGAGAGGACAGAGACATCCCCCAAGATCGCACAGGGGGCGCACAGCAGACAGGGGACTGGACCCTCCAACCCACAGCTGTTCCACTACCCCAGCTGCTCGGGTCTCCTTGCCCTGGACAGAGAGGGGCCATGGTGTCCTCTAAGGCTGCCCCATCTGGGACACGGCACAGGGAGGTGGTGACATGCACAGGGAGGAAGGATGGGGTGGGGGGCTGGTTACCAGAGGTGAGGGCATAAAAATGCGGATGGAATTAAAAGGAACGACCACTCTTTCGATCTTGGGCAGGGCAGGTATCCTACAAAACCCAGCATTTCAAGGGTGATGGGAGATGAGATGGCAGTGGGAAGTGATACTGGAGTTTAGAGCCCTCTGGAAGGATAGGGGTAGAAGAGGGTATGTCTGGGTGGAAGGGCTGAGGGCAACGGACACAGGTGTGCGTGTGTGTGTGTGTGTGCGCACGCCTGTGCGCGCCTAGAGGACATGGCCCCGAAGGGAGAGAGCACTAAGAGAAGGAGGAGGGTTTTATTTGTGGAGAGGTCTCAGAAACTGGACAAAGCTGAGGGTGGGTAATGCTGCAGTGAACTCAGAGACAAGGCCCAGTGGGATAAATGGCTCTCCCAGTTTTCAGTTGCAGTAAACCCGCTGTTAAGACTCTCACGCAGTGGGGCGCCTGGGTGGCTCAGTCGTTAAGCGTCTACCTTCGGCTCAGGTCATGATCTCAGGGTCCTGGGATCAAGCCCCGCATCAGGCTCCCTGCTCAGGGGGGAGCCTGCTTCTCCCTCTCCCCCTGCTTGTGTTCCCTCTCTGTGTCTCTCTCTCTGTCAAATAAATAAAATCTTTTAAATAGTTAGATAGATAGATAGATAGACTCTCAGGTGGGCTTAGGCCAACATTGTTATTCACCTTAAGGCCACGGTGTTCCGTGGACCCCCTGGCAGGGGTGAGGACCAGCGTTGGTCTCCTGAGGACTAGAAAAGCAGCCAAGAACTGAGGAGGTGGGGCCAGAGTGCTTCTTATCACTGCCTCTCTCTGCAGCGGGCTTCCTGACAGGCTCCCCTCAGCCCTCCCTGCCTCTGTCCCCCAGTACCAGCCACACCTGCAGGCTGAGGGCCGGGGCTGCCTCTGAACCCCAAACCGCAAATTCAGCAAGAGCTCACGTGACTGGGCCTGTGTGGGTCACGTGTGTCCAGCTGCCCCATCGGGTGGGTAAACACGGCTGCCTGCACCCCACCCTTAGCCCGACCCATGAGGAGTTCTCAGGGACCTAAGCCTACCCCAGAAGAGATCGGTATACAGGCAACTATCAAAGATTAATCAATTAAAAGGAGAAAACAAGTTCACAGTGATACAAAATCACTATGATGACACTTAAAGAGAGAAAAACCCTAGGCACAGAGGGAATACAAAGATGGAGAGAGAAAGCATCAGACATATTCAAAGCTCTCCCACCAGGGCAGCGGGGCCCAGAGCTGAGACCTCGCCCCAGCGGGCCTTCTATGCTGTGAGTGAGGGGGGAAAGGAGCGGGAGTAGAGGCCTTGCGACACGGCACAGTGGGGAACCCACAACCGGGGCTGTGACCCCTGCCCACCCCGCTCCCTGGCAATCTGCCAAATGGGGGTGCTGCTCAGCCTCTCAGGCCGTGGTCGGGACTACAGGAGGGAATGCGTTTTCATGAGGGGCTGGCCCAGGGTCCAACACACAGTAAGCACTCAGCACTCGCTTGTTCTCTCCGTTTCTTTCCTCCTACACCCGAGTCCTACAGACTTGAAGTAAAGGACCTGCCCGCTTGGTGAAGACCAGCCTGGGGTGCTTCTTGCCTCCTCATGTGAGTTTCAGGGCCTGGTTTACCTTCAGCTGCTGTTTCCCCCAGAAGCCAGACACACATGGGTGAGAGCAGACTGTTGGCCAGGGGTCCCTGACTGAGCATTACTCGTGCCTGAACCAGCACCCTAGGAAGTGCTAAGGGCCCCCATAAGTCCAGCTACCATCAGTGCCACGCGCCCACAGCCTTCATGTGGCTCGCCTGGAAGCACTGTTGCTGGTCGGGTCTCCCCGCCTGCCGCATTCTCTGGTGGCCGCCGGGAGACAGCAAGCCCTCTGTGGCTGTTTGTCTGGCTGATGTAAACACAGCGGAGCAGCTCTCCCGCACTGGCTGGCTGCAGGCTCACGGGACAGAAATTCCATCTGCTTGGGTCTCTGAGGGGGGGCCGCTCAACAGAGGCCTGGGAACCACACGCATGCCCCTTGGGGAACCCTGGTTTCATCCCTTGACCCCTCCCTGTCCCAGCCTAGCCTGGGGTGGCTTGGGACACCCAGTTCCTCCTGGAATCTCTATTTGGGTTTGGTTTGGGGTTGGAGTTTGTTTCCATTTCAGGGCAACTTGATCCTAACCCAGCGCCCCCCCCCCCCCAACTGCCCCCACATCCCTGCCCCTCTGGAGGGGCCTTGACTTTGCTGACATGCTGACGGGGCAGGTCCTCCAGACCTCCCACCAAGGGCACAGGAGGCTCAGTTGACTTTGATGTCCCGAAAGGCTCCCCCCTCAGCTTCAACCCCCTCTTCCCTAATATGTAAATAAGTCAGAGACTGGGAAGCCAAATGCCACCCAGTGGAGGAAAACAAAAGGAAACAGCCTTAGGGAGACAGAAGACTGGGGTCTAGACACCTCTTGAGCAATCTCTTACTATGTGACCGGGAAGAAGGGGACCACCCTCTCTGGGAGGGGGCAGGAATGACAGCCCAAGTACCTGACCCGTGAGAAGACACACGTGACAGATGGACCAGGTGAGCACTGCAGTCCCTTCCGTTGTACAGGGAATAGTCTGTCATGTGTGTCAGGGCTTCTGGCCCACATTATGCTGTAGGTTAAAAAGTGGGTAAATGTTAACCTGCCCACAGGAAACTGTAGGCCTGGGGACCGAGTCCTGGATGAGTAAGCTGAGCCCCAGAAAGGAGAGGCACAGCCAGGCGCTGGTGAGGTGGCTGGGAACTGAGCCAAGACTGTGGTTCTCTGGAATCCATGGTTGAGGAAACTGAGGCTCAGGCAAGTAAGTGAATGTCCCAGATTTACTGTCAGGGAGGCTTTTGGCTGATAGTAGATGCTCAAGAAAAGCTTAACCAGAGGCCTCATCTGTGCCCTTCCCCAGCAGACCTGAGATCAGCGTCCTCAGTGTGGCTCATGGCCTCAGCCCAGCTTTGTCCCCAGGAAGCTGGTTTTCCTGCCCTGCACCTCTGAATCCCGTCAGGTCACCAAAGCTTTTCAGAGAGCCCAGCAGTGTTCAAGACCCCGAGTGCCTCACACTGGGAGAAAGCTTGGAACACTGATAAGACACGAGCCAACAGTGTGTTGATCGTCTAAAATTACCCTGTACTTGCTGCGATGAAACTGGGGGTCAGAGAGGTTGAGTGCTTTGTCCACAATTGTACGCCAAAGGATCTGTGGATTGGGGTCAGCCTCGGGTCCGTTGGTCAGCACAGTCTTCCTCCCAGCACCGAGGACCTTTGGGTCTTGTGTGGGGCAGGTGCCTCGGCTGGGAGGACCACAGCCTTCCCTACCTCTCACTTGCCGTGAGCCCGACTTCACTTTTCATGGTGTCTTAAACCACACACATTTATTTCTGGAGGCTGGGAAGCCCAAGATCAAGGGTGCTGGCTGATTTGGTGTCTTATGAGGGTCCTCTTCTTGGTGTGCAGATGGACACCTTCTTCCCGTGTCCTCACATGATAGAGAGGAAGATCATCTCTCTTGTGTCTCTTCTTACAAGGGCACTAATCCCATTCCCAAGGGCTCCACCCTCATGACCTAATTACCTCCCACAGGCCCACCTCCGCATACCATCATGCTGGGGATTAGGGCTTCAATATAGGAATGTGGGGGGCAGGGGGTACGACAAACATTCAGTCCATAGCACATGGATATTGCGAGAGGTGAACTCTTGGGTCCAACCCAGTGTTTGTGGCAACAACATGCTGGGGATTCTGGGATTCCATAGGCAAAGATTCTATGTTGTAAAAGGAAACTCTGGCTTTAATGTAACATAATACTAAGATATCATTATTGTGGTTTTCTGTGACACAGTGATTATAGGATTCTAGTGTTACATTAGTCTAAGGTTCCATTATCCTGTGATTCCAAGATCCTAGAATTCTACGTTCTCCTGAGAGCTTGGGCTCTGCAGAATAGGAAAATCCAGCTGGGGTGGGACCATGGTGGGAGGAGGGGAAAGAGGCAGCTTTTCCATCCTACTGACTTTTCTAACGATGACAAGCAACGTGTTGTTTGGTTTTCATTGCGTTCAAAGGAAAGCACTGGGCTCGGCCAAGCCACATCAGAGTGTGAGTTCACCCACCCCCAGGGCAGGACAGCCCACGGAGCCAGAGAAGGAGGAGGAGGAGTGGGGAGGGGGGAGAAGAGGTGGCATCATCCTCCCAGGCTGGAGGTGGCCAGTGCAAGGGTTTGTGTCATGCTGGCACTGTGCGGGACACGAGAGCCTTGTGTCACTCTTCCTCGGTCCCCACATGCCATGCCGGGAGTGGACAGCCAAGTGCAGGGGCAGGCGAGGCGGATGAGACAGTGGGATGTTTGGATGAGAAAAGGAGTACGGGGTATGAAGGCAGTCAGGGAGGGCTTCCAAGAGAAGGTAATCTCGGCATCGGGAGTTGAGGACAGCAGATCAGCAAGGGAAGGGTGCCTGTGGGGCCGGGGAGTCACAGCTGGGGCCCTGTGGCTGTCGCCTAAAAAGAGAAGGCAGGAAGTGGTGAGAGCTGGAGGTGCTGCACCATCTGGGGTCAGCTCACGCAGGACCTTGACCGCCACACCGAAGAGCTTGAACTCCACTCTGAGGGCAGCTGGGAACCAGGCAGGAATGGTTTTTGTTGGCAGAGGGAGGCCACTGGGTATCCTGAGAAGGTCACAGAGGAAGGGCCTGAGATTGTGGGATCCGAACTCTTACTGTACAGTTGAGGAGGTGAGGCCCAACGAGGATTGCTCACAACCACCCAGGGCATCAGCTCAGAGCTAGGAGACCTCCCAGCACTCCTACTGCCCCCGCCCCAAAGATTCCGACACAGGCGGCCCTGGCAAAACAGTGAGGCTCTCCTGGAAACCTCCACTCCTTGGTAGCCCGGGTCCAGATCCCAGCGTGCAGGCCTTTCCTTTGGTGACAAGATCCTGCCCGTGTCTCCTTGTCGCACACCCAGTGGGCCACGTAGAGGCTGCCACAGCTGGTGGGGCCAGGCTGCCCAGTCTGAGTCCTGAGAGGACCAGCCACATTGTCACCACTGAGGCCCCGGCCACACTGGGCCAAGATGGCAGATGGGCACAAACTGAACCATCTTTGGTAAAGGGGAGGAGAGAACAGAAATGCACTCTAACAAAGGCACAGAAATTGAGCGACAAAAGCAGACAAGAGCCCAGGGATGGTTTGTGCACTTGGGTGTGTTTCATGTTTCACTCCGGGGCTGAAGGAGAAAGCCACAGTGACCTGCATGCCCGCCAGTTACCTGCAGTCCCGAGACCATGAACCCTGCCCCCTCTCCACTCACAGCCCAGATGAGGGGGAACCAGGTGGGAGTACCTGGTTCAGAGGCCAGGAAGAGAAGAGAAGTCTGGGAGAAGGAAAGGGACCATGGAATACCATTCAGCAATAAAGGGAGGAATGAGGATGCACACAGCAGCATGGATGGGTCTCAAAGGGGTGACGCCGAGTGCAAAAGCCAGTCTCGAAAGGTCACACACTGTTTGGTTCCATTTACATAACATTCTTGAAATGATAAAATAACAGAGATGGAGAATAGAGTAGTAATTGCTAGGGGTTACGGGACCGTTAGGCTGGATGGAGGGCATCTGGCGACACAGGTGGGACAGGAGGGGCAACCAGGTGTCCAGAGGCATGGGGAGCGTGAGGGGTGGACGAAAGGGAGACCAGGGAAGCAGGGTGGTGCAAAGAGGCCGTGGGGCGGGGAGGGTGGACCTGGGAGACCCGCCGGCGATGCAACAGGTCTGTATCTTGACTGTGGTTGCCGTAACACGGGTTTCCACGTGCGATGAAAGGACACAGAACTGGGCACATGCATTCTATCAATGTCAGTTTCCTGCTTTTGATATAGTACTATAATGATCTAAGATGTAACCATCCGTGGAGATGGGGTGAGGGGTACATAGGACCTTTCTGTACTATCTTTACAACTTCCTGTGAATCTATGATTATTTCAAAATAAAAAAAAAATTTTTTTACGAGTCTAATGGCTAAGGGCGCCTGGGTGGCTCAGTTGGTTAAGCACCTGCCTTTGGCTCAGGTCATAATTCCAGGGTCCTGGGATTGAGCCCCCGAGTCGGGTTCCTTGCTCAGCAGGGAGCCTGCTTCTCCCTCTCCCTCTGCCCCCACTTGTGCTCTCTCACTATCTCAAATAAATAAATAAAATCTTAAGAAAAATCTAATGGCTATATTTGTGAGGGCCTATTTGTGGACTTTCTATTCCGTTCCAATGCTCTATAAGTCTATCTTGCCAATAGCACTTAGTCTTGACTACCGTAGCTATATACTAAGTCTTGAAATCAGCTGGGTGATTTCTCCCACTTTATCATCCCTTTTTGAAATTGCTTTATTCAAATTTCTTTGCCCTTCCCTATAAATTTTAAAATAATCTCGTCTATACCTACAAAAAAAGCCTTGCTGGGAGTTCGATAGGAATTGAGTTAAACCTACAGATCAACTCCCTGTGAATTAAGTTATTTCAATATAAAAACTAAAATAAAAAATGAAATATTAAAACAGAGGACAGTTGGGGCAGAGGGCGAGCAGAGAGGAAGGGGTGCTGCCATCCTCTCTGAGAGGAGCACCATCTGGTTGACAGATGCCCTGAGGCAGGGGGAAGGGGGCACATAAAGAATTGTTTTACGCTATTCTTTCGCTTTGCAATGTGTTGAGGCTCACCATCTAATATGCAATTTTTCCCGATAACGTGGCGGTGGACACACATTCCCACACTCCCATCCACGTGGGGTGAAATCAAAGAGTCCTGTCTCTGTGCAGAGGTCACCGTGCTGATGGTGTAAGCCAGGTCAGAGAACTTGAAGCAAACCCATGACTGTGTTATGGCCACCTTGGTCTGCAGAGCCCTTCCCAGAAGCTCGTCTGCCCTGGCCTTCCCTGGGGACTGGACAGAAACCAGTTCCTGGAGCAAACTGAGAGGCAGGCAGCCCCTTCCCCTGCTCAGCCCTGCTCACTGGCCCTTTGCACCTCCCCCACTGTGGGCCCCACCCTCTGGATCCTGGCTGACCCTCTTGGTCTCACCCACGTTGCCAGGGCCCTTCCTATATCCAGCCTGACCACCTACTGGGCTCTCCTGGAAATAGAGGTTCTCACAGACCCTGAGCCTGTGACCCTCCACACCCAGCTGCCCATTATGATTTGGGTCATGGAAACAGTACCCCAAAACCTTGGCAATGCTACCAAGACCTCCTTAAGATAGGATAGAGCCAAACCTGGTCCCTCTGGCATATTCCGCCTGCAGGAAGAGGTGGCTTCCCCTGTCCTCAAGTCCCTTGACAGATGTCATCATGCTGGAGAAGGTTACCCATACCTAAGACTCCTTGGCTACCTGGAAAGCCCCTGGGAATGAACTGAGTAAACAGCATAGGAGAATGGAACAGCTAGCTGGCATCTGATACAACAGAAATCAATGGAATGTTGCTGATTTTCATCCCTTAGCTTGACAATCTGTGAGAAAGGATAGGACCCAAGAAACAAGACACTTGGCCAAAGTTCAGGCAATCAGTTGTCTTGCACTGGATGCTCTGACCAATGAGTGGTCCCATCTTCACTTTTGGGCCATTCCCTAAAAACTGTCCTTTACAAGATGTAGAACTCTGGAAATCTCTTGCCTCACAGATGCCCACTATATAAATAAAAATCACACATCTCCACATGTACCAGGCCTTGTCAGGACATTCCTCATTCCCTTCAGAGGTACAGACATTACTAGTAGTCACCAAGACACCATTTTCACTCTTCAAAATACACAATGCTGGCCTCCTGGAAGAGGCTTTCAATCAAACTTTCAGGTCCCTAACAGGTCCCCGATAGCTAGTTTCACTGAGAAATATAATTGGTCTCCTCAAATAACTCCTTTTAAAATTCCAATCTAGCAAATAAACCCCAAAATGAGTCTCTATCTTGCCCCAGGCCTTAGCCTAGCTTTATAAATGTTTGTGTTTTTTTTTTTAAATATTTATTTATTTGAGAGAGCGTGTGTGCGAGCGAGAGAGCACAAGCCGGGGGAGCAGCAGAGGGAGAGGGAGAAGCAGGCTGCCCGCTGAGCAGGGAGCCTGATGTGGGGCTTGATCTCAGGACCCTGGGATCATGACCTGAGCCGAAGGCAGACGCTTAACCAACTGAGCCAGGCACCCCCTCTTTATAAATGTTTGATCTTGCCCCTACCCCATAAGTGCTGCAGGCCAAATTTCGGGTACATCCTCCCCGGGGACGCATCAACCACAGATTGTCCCACAGGCCAGGCAACTACTCATCTGCTACGGGACCCATCAGAACCTAAACTTCCACCAAAACAAAAAACCTGTCAAGGGTAGCCGCACACCATTCTGGTGACTGTGATCTTATTACTATGGGTCCGGGTGTGTTCATGGATTTACAATCTGGAGACCCAAACCTTCCAAAGAAGGCATTGTTGCAAGCAAACATGGCAGGTGCTGAGGCCCACCTATCAGCTCCATGGGGACCCACTTGGAAAGGATACCCCAGTCCCACATCCCAGATGACATCACCCTGGCCCGGAAGCTCACTGCTGAGGATGACACCGCCTCAGACGCTCAGTCACGTCTGTAAATTAAAATCCTGCAGGTAATGAGTGAGACATGCTGCCCCCCATATCCTGCTTCTGACCTCACTCTGCCTGTCCATTCTGGCAGAACCCACACTGGCTTCTAATCTCTGCACTACCTCTGAGCAACTTCGTGTCACCCAGTGGGGCTGTCCATCTTCCCAGTGCCTTCTGTCCGGCTAGATTCCACCAGGGGGGCCCTCCGAGCCCGCTTCTCTGACTTCCAGACCTCCTCCCCAGAGCTACTGGGGCCCAAAGTGGTGGTGGCTGCAGAATCTTCTCACCACTTCTGCCCTCCATGGGAGGGGGGACATTTGTCTCTAAGAGGAGGGGATTGAGCTTAGACAGGACTTCATCCGGGTCTAGAGGAACTGCTCATCTTCCTGGAAACCACCGAACTTGACCCAATCATATAGCAATGCCGTAAAGGCCCTACTGTCTGATGACGGTGAGTGGTTGTGTCCCACATACCACTCCACTGGGGGACTTACTGGGGACAAAGCAGACCCTGGAGAGTATCTTTACGGTGGAATTTTGAGGCAGGGGGCAGGCCCAAGGAGATGATACTTTTTTAGGCTATGGAGTCACCAATACTCCTAAAATCACAGAAGAGCAAGGTGTCAATCATGGGCAGAACTTGAAAGCACATCATCTACATCTATGATCTCATTGAAATCTTCTAACACTTTTTAACAAGGGCAGGAATGGATTTTCTCATTTCATGGAAACCGAGGCCTAGGGAGGTGTGGTGACTCATGCAGTGTGCTACAACAAACATAGATTGGTGCTGGGGTCAGTGAAAAACCACGGGCTGTGGGCAGACAGACCCTGGTCAAAATCACGATCCTGGGTGACTCTGAACTAGCCACTTCCCTGCTCTGGACCCAAGTCTCTTCATCTGTAAATGAGGCTAATAATCCCCACTTCACAGGACTGTTGGGGGATCAAATCAGCAACTGTCGGGAAGGTCCTGACTTATTTCCCAGTGGCTGGCCTTGTCACTGTTGTCATTCTTAGAACCCAGCTCCCCTCACAGGATCCACACTTGTTACTCAGGCAACAGGCCAGGGGATGGGTACTGGGCCACCCCTGTGCCTCTCCAGCTCTGCCGATGGGCCTCCCAGCTGCCAGGTGACCAGCGGCCTATTGGTGATGTCATGTTGGAGACCTCCAGATACCCTCCTCTCAGACTCAGAGTGGCTGGGCCACATGACTTGGGTTTGCGCCCAGTGCCCAGCATCCACTGCGGATTATTGCCTCAGTCTCTCCAAGGTTGACCTAAGAGTCCCGCTCTAGCTGACACCATCCCCCAGCTTAAAGTACCTTCGGAATATGGCACAGGCTCTTCCCATTGGCCCCTGGGTATGGATCCTGGACAAGTTGTTAAACCTCTCCGAGCCCTAGTTACCTTGTCATAGAAACAAGAAATATAAAACCTAGTTTGAAGGGTGCCGTGAGATTCAGATACAAGAACACGTAGAGAGTGATTAGCTCGGTGCCTTGAAACACAGTAAGCACTGAATTAGTAACTTTGATGACTGGGCCCTCATCAGAGTTTTGCTGAATGGATGAGTATCCCTCTGCCTACTTTACAGAGGAAGAAAACTGAGGCCGGGCAAGGGAAATGGCTGGCTTACACTAGTAGCTAATATCTAGCACGCTCAGAAGCCAAAACTTTGGCCAAATCCTTCCCAGTCTCTCTTCCTTCCAAGGAGGCCCTCTCTGATTGGATTTTGGGAAATCTTGGTCTCTCTGTCCATTTGGCAAGTCGCCGAGGGTCTGGATCCACCCACACAGCTGCAAGTGGACAGGCCCGGGGAAGGGGGAACAGTCACGAATCCTGGTCTCTCTCCAGCCCGTCCCCAAGGCTGGACATCCCGGAAGCCACACCCTGTCCCCACGTCCCTCTGGAAACTTTGGCAGCCTTATCTGTCAAGTGGGGGGAAAGGGGGTCTGAAGTCAGCCAGGGAATGTCAGAGGGAGAAGGAAAGCAGGTCAGAGAAGGATGGAGAACACCCCATGTGACCGCAGCCACAGCTCAAAAGCACTTGCTGTCCTCCCAGATTGTGGACAGCCAGCAAGAACTGGCCTCCAGCCCTGACTCTGTCCTCAACTCGATGGGTGACCTTGGGTTAAACCATTTTGCCTTTCTGCGCCTTGGTTTCCTCATCTATGTAATGGGAAATTGAACTTACGCAGGGGTCCTCAGTCTGTTGGTAGGAAACAGAGTTTCCAGGACAAGGCCCAGGACCTCCCAGCCCACAGGCCTCACACCCACCCACCAAGTGTCCAGGAATTTGGCCGTGGCATTTCATTTATCATCTGTGTGCTTTACAGGTACCGTGGCCGGCAGGCTGATTACTCAACGGGCTTATTACACTCCTTGGTGACTAATAGATTCTTTTTTCTGTTTGTGTTTTAGAGCCATAGCAATAATATTGGCTCTCAGGGACACCGCTGAAATCACCATTATTCAGCCCGACCCGACCTACACGATAAACAGACCAACAGAAACATCCCTTCTTAGAAAAAGAGGTCCCTGACTCTCTCACGGCGGGAGCAGGTCCTCTGAGAGCGAAGCTGGTGTATGTTGGGGGTGGGGTGGATTTATGAACTGTTGAGAATCATAGGATTAGGTCATTTCTCTGGTCCCTTCCAGCTCTGACCTCCACACTGGACCTCATCAAAGGGAGGAGTTGAACAGATACCACCTTTGAAAGTTCGAGTGTGGGGTTAAGAGTCCAGCGGGGAGTCAGACAGCCTGGCTTTTGGTTCTGGCTCCGACACTTGCTGGCTGGTTTACCCTGGGCAAGTCATACCCTCTCTCTGAGCTTGTCTTCTTATCTGAAAAATAAGATGGCTTCCCATGGGAGGTGGAGGGAGCAGGGGAGCAGGAAACACTTAGCACAGTGCTCGACATACAGCAGGGCCTCCAAAAGCTGGTTGCCGTTCATATTGGGTGGATGCTGAGCCCCGGGAAGTGGGCTAGGGTGCGACAGGGTGGAGAAGATTAGGGCTGACACTAAGGGGGGACTTGACGGAGGGTCAAAACTCCCAGGAGGGCAAGTCAAGGGCTGGGCCACTATCAAGGCTATCTGGCCTCTCCTTTTCTGACCAGAGTTATGTGTCAAAACAGAGGACGGTACAGTTCGGCCCAGGGAGGGAGCCGTGGCTGCCTTTGGTCTGGCTCTGGTCTCCCTGGGGCAGGGGGGGGGAAGAGGAAGACCAGAGGAGGGAGCCACGGAGGGCTGGGGGTGGGGGCGGGGGGGATTCCTTTCTGTGGTTGCTGGATACCCCCCACCCAGGCCTCCTCCCGAGGATTCAAGCTCCCTTCTGCAGGGGGCCAATGCCCTGGGCAGGATGTCCTTACCTATAAGCATCTATAGCTCATTTCCCTGCACGTGGGGTTCTCCACCTATGGGTGCCAATGCCTCCTTTATTGTGCTGAAGTGGTCTTCCTAGATAACTCAGCCTGCCTCCAGACACAATGAAGAGAGCTAATGTCACCCGTGGTGGGCTGGTAAAAGTTTAACAATCAAATCTCTGAAAGGGAAAAAAAACAAAAAACAAAAAAACCCTTGATTTATACCCTTTGCCAAGTTGCATGGTGTAAATATGTCCACCACGGCTAATTTCAAACTACCGACGTGATGACATTGAATTCCGAGCTGGGGAGAAATACACCCAATCTGCTGTCGTGTGACTTGGCTCCAGCACACCACTGAACAGAACTGAACTGAAATGAATGGAAAGTAATTTATAACAAAAATACATATTTCCTTATCTTCCTGCTCAGGGCCAGGTGCCCTAAGAAGCTGTGATAGAAGGGCCTATATGTAGGCTGGCCGAGTTGTAGGTCACTCCAACGTCGTGAGAAGGGTTGCCATGTGTTGGTGATGTAATTTTTCTGAAATGGTGAACTGGCCTCCATAATATTCTGAACAAAGGACAATCTTCCTTCAATGTACAAAGTAGTCATATTCCTGGAAAATCCGCGGTGTATCAGGATCACGCAAAAAATCCTTTGTGCTTATACAGAAAACAGAGCTAGGTTTGAGGCATAGGCTTTTCATTCACCCAAATGTTCCAAGTGATTTTCAAATATCTCCACTTGGGAAATGCCACTGGACACCCCCAATCACTGTGACGTCCAGAAATCATTCCCACAGATTTCCAGTACAGGAGATCTTGGTACTTGGCACCCGTTGAGACCCACCACCCCAAACATATACCCCTGCACCCCAACCGGCCACTCTGAGACCCCCCTGTGCTAGGAGCTTTGCTAACTTGCTCATGCGCTTCCTTGTAATCCTACCTTCCAGATTCTGACCTAGAGTTTAGCCAGCTAGCCGGCCATCTCCTCCATGCCAGGCCCTATACTGGGAGCGAAGGACCCAGGATGAAACCCACCTGTCCCCTGTTCTCAGGGAGCTCCTGAGTAAGCAGGGAGACAACCAAACAGAGAGACATCACAGCGACACACTGTGTGCCAAGGCAGACAACACAGGTGAGCGCTTTGGGCCAGGAGAGTTTACAGGCAAGAACACCAGCTTTGGTCTTGAACAGAAGTTTGATCCCTACCTGGACAGGTACTCACTGTGAGATCTCAGCAGCATGACCATGCTCTTTGGACGTCAGCTTTTCTCAGCCATAAAATCAGGGCAAGTAAGAAGCCCAATCCTCCATGGCTGGGTGTGCAGATCAATTGGGGTAAAGCTCATGATGGGCCCACATGCCCTGGCAGGGGCCCCAGAGAATCAGAAATGGCCGGCCACTGGTGCTTCCTAGTAGCCCCGTGTGGCTGGCTGCTGATTCCCGAGGTAAAGTGGCCATTCTGTGGAGATCAGGTTGGGCAGATTTCCACTGATGGGACAATTAGTAGGTAGTCCTGAGCTTCCCACACCAAGAGTCACAGGGACTTAACTTCTAGGGCTGGCCCAATGCCTTCACTGTGCCCTTCTCTGGGCGGGTGGGATGGTTGGCTGGGTGATGGCCCAGCACTCACCACGCTGAGCCCCCTGCTCTGGGCCAGCCCTGATGTCCGATGATGCTGGTGATATCAAGATAAACCAGACAGTCCCTGAGCCCGGGGAGCCTCCGGCCTAGTGGAAAAGGCAAACTCATCGCTGGGTCATTGGCCCCACCCAATGCTTTTGGCTTGTCCATATCGCTCCCCAGTGGCTTCCGTCTTATTAGATGGCCCATGGCTCTGCTTCCGTCCCCATCATCTACAGCCTCTCAGCTGCCTCTGGCCTTGCTGACCGCTCTCCTTCTCAGCCCCTGTGACAGACCCCACACAGTCCCAGGCCAGGGCACCTCCCTCAGAGGCAAGCTCCGGACTCTGGTCCTGGCCCTCCTCTGCTGCCTGACGCCACCTCAGGGAGGAGGAAATTGCCCGACTTCCCTGACTTCCCCCAGCCCCAATACACTCCCGGCCCCGTGGCCTACGAAATAGCAAACAGCTGCTGTGACCATGGGCTGCCCAGACCCCAGGGGCCTCGGGGGAAGCGGGCCAACGGGAACTTGGAGAGAGAGTTCTTAATAACATACCTTCCCCAAGCTGCTTCCAAAGAAACTTCTCCTCACAAATCATTCCATAAACACTTAGCAGGCTCTCAGGAAAGCGTGCACAGCTCTCACCCAGCTATTAGGAGGCTCCTCACAAGTAAATTGAGAGCAGGCAGCAGAGGCCTGTGCCAAATCCCCCTTCCTGCCCTCTTCCCACACGGCGTCCTCCACCTCCACCCGGGACCCTTCGGCTCCGAGGGCCCGGGTCTCCTCCTTTGCGGCTTTGGCCTCTCCTCAGGCTCCTGCCCTCTGCCTGCTGGGCAGCGGGTACCCTGTCTCCCTGGAAACCAGCCCCCTACCCAGCGCAGCTCCTGGGTTTCCAGGGGGCTCTCCTGGGCTGCTTTACAGGCTAAATCCTACCGAGACTTCTGAGGGCCACACCATCAGGCCAGGCGTGGACGGGCTGGGCTGGCCCGCTCCCCGACTCTGTCCCAGCCACCCTCAGCCGAGGCTGCTGGTGCCTCTCAGGCTGGGGCTGCTCAATGGGGAAATAACTCCAGGTTCATCCAAGTCACGAGCTGGAAAATCCCTCCCATCCAACAATCCCCCTCCAGGGAGAGTGTTGTGCAACTCACTCGACTGGCTGATATCCAGCACCTGGCTAATATCCAACGAGGATCAGGGAATTACTTGATTGTTGGTAAGTTGACACATTTGCTTACAGGTTAGCAGCTTGCTTGTGTAATGACTTCCATTAGGGTCTTTGAGAACAATAGTAGGAGCTGGTGTCCCAATATCACTGGCTCTGGAAAACACTTCAAGAATGCTTGCCCCTTTTTCTAGTTTTGCCCAATAACATTTTGAGATCAAAAAGCTCTATTGCAGGGGCGCCTGGGTGGCTCAGTCGTTTGGGCACCCGACTCTTGATCTTAGCTCAGGTCTTGATCTCAGGGTTGTGAGTTCAGGCCCCATGCTGAGCATGGAGCCTACTTTAAAAAGAAAAAAAAAAAAAAAGCTCTATTGCAAACAGAAATCATCGGTGAAATAAATAAAACATTCAGATGAAAATAAACACGCAGATTTGTGGGCACTGAAATTAGCATTAGACGGGCTTTGGAAGATAGGCCCCGGTCACAGATCTTGGATCAAGTCCCAGCCCACCACTCACTGGAAAGCCGATCTTGACAAGCCTCTGTAAACCTCAGTTTCTTCAACTCTAAAATGGGGATAAATCCTACCTGTCTCAGAGAACTGCCGGGAGAAGCTCATCTCATTCCACTTTCCCTTCATGAGTGGCCGTGGTGGCCTTCCAGGGACCTCAGAGGCTGGGGCCTATGCCCGTGGCCCGGGAGACGCTGCCTGTTCACTCTGAGAGTTCAGTCATGGGTCCCTCATTCGATCTTTCTCTCAGCAAATATTTAGGGAGCCGCTTGCATACACCGGGCGGTAGGCAGGACGCCGACCATGACAGACGCAGGCCTGTCCTGTGAGAAGGGAACAGAACAGAGGAGATGAACTTGAAAGGACACGTGATGCATCTCAGTTGTGGTGAGACTTACAATGTCCCTGAGCCAAAGGACTGAAGATTTCCTTCTACAGGCTAAGAATCAGACTCCAGGCTCCAAGCTGCAGGGAATAGACATCCGGGCCCAAAAGACACCTGGGAGAGGAATCAGGCTGCTCGTCTGTCGGCTGCACGGGGAGAGAGAATGGAAGGAGTGGGCCCACCATGATGATGAGGAGGATAATCGCACTAACAGCTGCTATTCACGGGGTGCTTGCTCAAGCTAAGATGACAGCAGACCATTTGCCCAGGTCTGAAACAGAGGGGTCACCTCGGGAAACAGCAACGTGGCATCACTCCACGGTGTGTGATCCATGGGACCTGGGACAGACCCTGCTGCCTCTTCCAAAGTCCGTCTTCTCAGATGTCAGGGGCCTCAATTCCCACCTGCGGTGCTTTGCCCTCTGTGCCCAGCATCGCCCCTTGGGACATCTCAGTCCCTTACATCTCCCTGGGGCGGGGGGAGCAGGGGGACAAAGCCAGGGTAGCCTGCCCTGACCCGTGTGCCCATCCCCCTCCATCACACGCACTCCCACCTCCAGGCTTCAGCCCACCTATTTCTTCCCTGACAGTGTCCTTCCTGCCTTCTTCTCTGGGAACCCTACCCAGTTGTCAAGGCTCAGCGCAAACTCCACTTCGTCCCAGAACTGCTTCTGATTCCTCACCTTCTGGAGAGGTGACGCGAGAGGGGAGAAAAAGTGTAAATTTTTGCCTTAGGAAACCTGACCCTGGCATGTAACTAATGCGCAACCATCAGCAAATCAAATCCGCTCTCTCAGGCTCACCTTTCTTACCCATAAACTAGGGCTGGTACTGCTTAGTTCAGCTCAGTGATTGCTCCATGGAGTCGCGGAAATAAAAGTTCTTTGTCAATGACAGGGCATTGTAAGGATATTATTTATAATCACAGTCCCATTGCCATATAAAGTGACCACAGTTGGCTTAAGCAAAAAACAAAACAAAACAAAACAAAGTATTTACTCATGTAACCAAAAAGTCCAAGTCCAAGGGTATGAGAATTTCAGGCATGGCTTCATTCAGGGGCTCTAATTCTGTCCCCAGGACCTGTTTGTCCTACCTCTGGATTCTCCTGGTTTCCACGTTGGCTTCTTCTCAGGCTCCAGGTGGCGAAAAGAGAACTATGAGAAATATTCCAGACTCAGTATGTCACCCTCCTGGTTCTGATGCAACAAGTCCCACCATGGTCTGGAAGATGGACGCTCTGACGGCTTGGGCCTGTGTCTCACGGCCAGCTCTGGGGTTGGGGGTGGGGACCGCCCTCTCAGCAATACATGAACCAGGGTGTGGGAGAGCGCGTGAGAGCAACGACCGCCCTAAAGCCAAAGCAGAGTGCTGTTACCAGAATAAAAGGGGAAACGACGCTGATGGCAAAAATAAGGTCTGTCCACCCCGCTGAGGGACTGGCGTCCACGCATGCCCTTCTTCAAATGCAAGGTGAGACCGTCCCTCCTCTTCCCTCTCCCCAAATGGGAGACAAAGGAAAGACTCATATAAGTGCTGCGTTCAGAATCTCTGGGTGACTTATATTCTTCTCCTTCAGAGTCCAAAGTGTCCTGGACGCCCTGTGCCATGGTCACCGCCCCCCGATGACCCCGCACTGTGGAGCAACTGCAAGATGAATGCCCGCGTGAGAGAGGAGCAGCACTGAGGGATTCCTGCTGAACAGGAGTGGCAAAGTGTCCCTTCCCCGAGGCAGGAACCCGGGACTAGGGTGGAGCGACAGGCAGAAGTACGTCCCCCGCAAAGCTGTTCCCCACCCTCGGAAGCCGTGAACAGGTCACACTAAATGGCGAAGGGAAATTAAGATCGTGGATGGAATTGGGGTTGTTAATCAGCCGACCTTAAAAGGAGGTCACCCGGGATGACCCAGATGAGCCCACCATAACCACGAGGGCCCTCGGACGTGGAAGGGGGGCTCCAAAGAAGAGTCCATGTCTGAGTGATGGGATGCCAGACGGACTCAATCGGCCACTGCTGGAGGGAGAAGGGGCCGTGGACGCAGGAAGGGGGCGGCCTCTGGAAGCTGGAAAAGACGAGGGGATGGGCCTCCAGAAAGGAACGCGGCCCAGCTGACACCTTCGGGTTAGCCCCGTGAGACCCATTTTGGACGTCTGGCCTACAGAACCGTAAGATAATTTGTGTTGTTTCAAGCCACTAATTTGTGGTGATTTGTTCCATAGAAAACGAATACAGAGAGCCGGACAACAAATCCCACTGTCACAATACTCCTTTTGATCCTACTTTTACGCCTCTGCTTGGGCACTTGACAGATACTGTCACTTGTGGTCCCCTAAGCATCTTGGGAGATGGGTGTGACCATCGTTATGGCATGGTTGAGAACACCGAGGCTCCAGGAACTGCCAACTCTCCAGGGTCAACCAGCTAGTAGAAGAGGGGGCCAAAATGCAAACGCTTGTCCATCTGGCCTCGAGTCCCCCAGGATAGTGGTGATGAGGCTGAGCTCTCCCACCCCTGGGGAGCCAGTCCCTTTTATCCACATCTAGATTTCTGCTCCCCTCTGAGTCCCCAGCTCCCAGCTCCCCCAGCTGGACTGAGCGGGGACTGGAGTGCACGACTTTGTATCAAATGGAGGAAAAGTGCAGCTTGGTCTTTCAGGATTTGTTCTTCTCTCTTGTCACCTCTACTCTCATCTGACCCAGGAACGTCCCAGGAGTGGCTGAGGTGAGGAAGGGCAACTCTGGCTCCTCCAATTTCTCCCTGACAAATGTGAAATGGGTCAGGGGACCGCAGGGGAGGTAGACAGATCCCTAAAAGTGCCTTGCATGCAATCTGGGGCTGAGAAGTGAGTTCATGCTGAGCTACGGCTCGGCAGGTACATCCCCAGGGGCAGGCCCAGTTGGCTGATAGCCAAAAGCCAGCTGCCTCCCCAACCCCCAACACACACAAGTCACAGAGGCTTAGACCCCCTGACTGAGTAGAAACAGCCAAGGGCCCCCAACCTCAGACTGCCGAACCTAAACACAGACTCCAAGAGGTCAGATGAGACTCAGGGGAGTGTCTAATTTGACTCCTTCTTTGGCCCAGAGAAGGGAGGTCACTTTCCTAAGGTCACACAGCAAAGCCAGGGCCCCTGCCTCATCAAGCCTCAATTTCCCCAGGGGTAAGGTCCAGGGCTTTTGGAAGCCCCAAATGAGGCAGAAAGAGCTAAGTGTCTGACTGTGAGAAGGAAATTATAACAGCCCGCCATGGACTGAACACACACCCTATGCCGGGCACCATGACAATGCTCAACGAGGCACCTGGGTGGTGAAGTCAGGCAAGTGTCCGACTCTTGATTTTGGCTCAGGTCATGATCTCAGGGTTGTGGGATCGAGCCCCGTGTCGGGCTCTGCGCCGGGCGTGGAGCCTGCTTAAGATTCCCTCCCTCTGCCCCTCCCTCACTTGTGCTCATGCTCTCTCTCTCTCTAAGAAAACAAACAAACAAACAAAATAAATGCTCAACGAGCTTCATCTATTTCATCTGCACCACACTCTGTGAAGCTCTTGTTTCTCCTATTTTGCAGATGAAGAAACTGAGACTCAACAAGGGAATTTTCTAGGGGGATGAAAATCTGTATCTTAATTCAGGTGGTGGCTACACAGGTATATACATAAGGAAAAGGCAGTTGAGATGTACACTCAAGATTGGTAGACTTTACTCTTCAATTGCACTTCCATTTTTTTAAATATCATGATAGAAAAAAAAAATAAACCAAGGCTTAAGGAGGTTAAGTGTCTTTGTCAAGCTCACATAGCTGGCCAGTGGTAAAGCTGGGCTTTGAATTGGATCTGTCTGAGCAGAGAGCCCCCTGTTACTACCCTTGCCATACTGTTACGTCACGTTAGCATGATAGTGACCCTACCCATACCTCAAGTCTGCAGCCCTATTCCAGTTGGCTGACCCCAGACTCAAGTGAATGATGGGGAGGCCTGGGAGGCTCTGGAGAAAGATCTAGATCTGGACAAAGTCCAGGGGCAGGATTGCTGCTGCCCCATGTGGTGTCTCAGTACAAATTAAAACAATCTGCTCCTTCCCCCGGCAGTGCAGCCTCGCTCCAGGGCTCGGGAGCTTCAGTATGGACTGCAGCTCCCAGCCCCTCAGGTGGCCCTTTGTGCAATGCACAACCTGAACACCTGCCCACAGCCCTGGCAGGAGTGCCTCAGGAAAGGCAGAGTGTATGTCATCCACACTGTGGGCTTTGGGCTGGGGGGAACACCCTTCCTGACCCCCTGTACTCTCCTACTTGGGCATTTCTGATGTGCTCCCATCTGTCTGGGGCTTGAGGGACCTCTTTTTGGTTCGGGCCCTCACAGGGGTCTCAGCTGCAAGGCACACCCAGGGGGCCACTCAACCACTCAGCAAATGCTTCCAAACAGTCCTCTCTGTGGCAAGACCCCATCTTTGCCTTCTAGCAGTGCCAGGCAGCGCAAGAAATGCAGGAAGAGATAGATGACAAAAAGCAGGGAGCTGGCGTCTTTGTACCTATGTGAAAGGCGTCCCTTCCTCAGAGCAGAAAATTATCTTAATATACAAATCACAGAATGACTGTAATGGAAAGGGTAAGCCCTAGAGCAGCGTGGGGCCAACCTGCAGAGCTGTATGGCCCTCCTGTGCCCCGTGGATCCAGGCCCAAATCTGCCCCGGGGTCTCTCTGACTCGCTGTGCCCACCCTGCTGCAAGGCCCCTACCTCTCTCCCTGCAGTGCCTACCCTTTCTGGTGCCTGCTTCTCCCCCACCTGGGCCGGGAGCTCCCCATCCAAGTCTCTTTGCCTCTGCTGAATAAGCAGGGGCTGGATGAGGGATCCCCAAGGCCCCCGCCCGCCTGGACGGTCTGGGTTCTCGGCAAGGGAGTGTGTGCAGACCTGGCCCTTGCGTCGGGCCAGGGCAATGGTCCTTGAAGCTCACGGGAGCATTCCTCGTCAATGTGACGTGACCACGGGGGTCACTGGGAAAGGGCAGGAGAAATGGGTCATGGGAGAGAGCACGAGCATAATGGGAGCCCCTCCCATCTGCACAGTGGTTTACCCCGTGCGAAGCCTATTTCCACACCTTGGTTCACTGAACCTGCCAAAGAATAGGTGAGGCTAGGGAGACTCAGAGAGCTCAAGTAACTGGCCCAAGGTCACACAGCCACGCTGCGACCCAGCTGAGCCAGGAACACCGGTCTGTTTCTTTGTCCCGGGCCTCCTTCGCCACCCCCGGCCCCTATCTGGCTCACACGGGTGGGCTCAGGGAGGCAGGAGGCTGGGCCCCACCAAGCGCACTGAGGCGTTGGAGCTGGTGATGATGACGGAGCTGCCGTCTGCTGGGAGGAGGTCACGGTCTGCAGATGCCACGGTCTGTTGGCTTTGCGAGCCGGATGAACTGGGAGGCCCACCTGGGGCTAGACTGGCCTGGGCCGAGGGCTCTTACCTCGGGTAGGTCGGGGGGCTCTCTGCAGAGCCAGGGGAGACAGCAGCACCACCCGGACCCTCCTGCTTCCCCCACCTCTTGTTGGAGTGTGGGAGCAAATAGCCCATCATACTTTGCTGGGGCAGGTGGATGGGTGGCGAGCCAGGCAGGGGGTGGGGGAAGTGGACTGGAGGGCCCAGGGGGACGTCAGGCCAATCTCAGCATTCGCCAGACCCCTGAAAGGCCAGCAGGCAAACTTTTGAGTCGGTTCCAACTAGCGAGAGCAGAGGAGCTTAGCACTGGGGCCCTGGACCCCACATGAATGGGTTCAAATCACAGCCACCTCTGTGTGACCTTGGGCAAGCCAGTTCACCTCCCTGTGTCCCAGCTGATACACAATATCTTGATAGCTGATATCAATGTTTGCCTCATAAGGTTGTTCTGACAATTAACCACTAACCCTCACAAAGCAGTGAGTCAGGCCCAACGTTGGGATTAACACCTAGGTCTGCTCTCAACAAAGAAGCAGTGTTTGCATGAGAAAGGTTACCCTAGAATCGCTTCCAACATCCCTTCCCCTTGCTGGGTCTTAGTCTTTCATGTGCAAAGTGAATGGGTCAGCCTGGTAAGTCTCCATGTCCCTGAGGATTTAGCCATACCATGTCCTGTGCCCTCCTCGAGCCCTGCTAGAGGAAAGGCTGGTGTAGGATTATACAGGTGACCCACAGGTCCAGGGCTGAGGACAGATGATCCTTGCCAGAGGGGAGGAAGGAAGGATGGTCTCTTTGAGGACATTAGGAGAGTGGCAGAGGTGGAGGGGGTTCGTGTGGGTGGTTGGGTACCATGTCACCTGCCCAGCTGACTGAGGCTAGGTCCTTCAGACAATGAGAAGAGGATCAGGATTGGGGCCACCCCAAGCGGCTCCCAACTCATACCTCCCTCCCAAAAACAAAATATGGCA
Source organism: Callorhinus ursinus (assembly GCF_003265705.2). NCBI lineage: Eukaryota > Metazoa > Chordata > Mammalia > Carnivora > Otariidae > Callorhinus > Callorhinus ursinus. The sequence goes on from NW_027397097.1 coordinate 5,528,040, forward strand.
AGGTCTTCCTCTCCGCGGCTGGATTGACAAGTACTATGGTGTGGTTTGGGGCCAAACGAACATAGGTTCCCAACCCACCTCTTCTACCTGTGTGATGTTGAATAAGACATTCAATCTCTCTGTGCCCCTATTTCCCCTTCTGTAAAATGGGAATTATAGCCCTCCCCTCACAGGGAGATGACACATGCAAGAGTCCCTAACCAGAGTTGGTCCTCAGAAGACAATGTTCCTTTCCCTCCTCTAGGTGACCTTGAAGCCACCTAAAATGAGCGAAGTCCTGGTGTGGGCGAGGGACCCACATGGACCAGTCTCAGTCCCTGCTTTCCATGAACTCAAGGGTCCCTGGTGAAGCAGATGCTATGGCCAGAACGTTGGGGGTGAGTGAAAGCTTCATGCCAGAGGCGGAGGTGATCAGATGTGTATTCATCATTGCTGAAGTTGGGTGATCAGTATGTGGGATTTCGTGATGCTGTTCTATATAACTTTGTACAGGTTTGAATTTTCCACAATTAAAGTTTGTAAAGTTTTTCATGGATCAGCTAACACGTGTCAAGCTATATGTAACAGTCTACAAGGAAGACCAGACAATCCCCAATTCAAGGCTATTACCCCAGAACCCAGGGGTTGTTAGTCATTCCTGCGGGAGCCAAATCCGCCTTGCTGCCCGTGTTGGTAAACAGATTTATGGGGACCCAGCCCATGCAATCACTTATCGCCTGCAGTTACTCTTGCCCCCCAGAGACCACGCGGACTGCAAACCCTAACACGGGTACCATCTGCCCTTTAGAGAGAACGTTTGCCGACTTCTGGGCTGGTTTCCTGCTCACCCGCTCATCCTCCATTGTACACCCACAGCTTCACTTTCAGGATCCAGCTGTCCTGTCCGGCTCTGGCCTCGGGGGGGATCCTGGGTGATGGCTGGGACCTGCCTCTCACTTCCTGTTGCCATCCCCACTTCCTTCGGCCCCCAGTCCCTCGGCCTCACCTCAGCCCTTGTCACCACCCATAAGGACCACCTTCGAGATCGCCGGTCCACACCCCAAGTCTGCGGCAGGCGCCCTTCCTTGCTTTGTCTGTGCTACCATCCACTCTGAATCCTCCGGGCGCCTCCTCCGCTTTGCTTCCTCCTTACCCACAGTCCATCATTCTGGTAGCACTCCTGCTAATACCCCACACCCGTTGCCTTTTCCTTTTGCACCAAATCGCAAAAGCATCTGACGGTGGAGGAACCCAACGAACCACTTTTCAATGCCTAGACCCAAACAGCCAGTGCTGTTGAAGGAAGAAAGCCACACAGTAGGGCAAATTGTTTCCACTGCAGCTTCGTTCCACACCCAGACAGACGGGCCACACTGACCCAAACTCCAGAGACGCTGAGCTAGTTAGCTCATGTCTACTCTGTCCCCAACAGCTCCTTCAAGCCTCCTCTAGTCCCAGGTGATGGAGTTTAACAGGCTGAGATGGGGCGGGAAGGGCCCTGCAAGTGAAGGGAGCAACAAGAGTAAGGATGGGGGGGTGGGAGGCGGGGGCTGCGGTCAGAGGGCAGCGGGAGTGAGGCTGGAGATGGCGGCCGAGCCGAGGGGACAGCTGTAGCCTACAAGTTTATAAGAGTGCTGTGGGCACTGGGCAGCCACAGAAGGTTCTGGAATGGGCAGTGGACAGATGGCGGGTGGGGAATCGGGCAAGAGGCATGGGGAAGGAGTGCTCATCCACCTCATGCTCTGTGTCCATCTGACAGGCTGGAACTTCCTCCGAGGAGAGAGTGCGTTTGGAGGCACCCCCTGTGCAGGACCCCTGCCCATTCCCGGGGAGGCCCAACCTGTCCACAGCACGCGGCTTCCACGTCCCTCAGCCAGGCAGCACCAGCAGCAGTGCCCCCTGAGGGTACTCGAGGACAGATCTCCAAACCGAAGTGTGTTGTAAAACAGGAATAATTTCTCCCCACATCCAGCTTTGCTATGAGGTGGAGGGGAACTGACATTTCCGGGGCACCTACTGTGTGCAGGGCCCCCCTCACCCACTGCCCCACAGCTGTTGGAGGTAAGCATGAGCCTGCCCACGTGACGATTAGGAAACTGAGGCTCGGCAGGCCGGGGGAACCTACATCAGATCCCACAGTCAATGACGGCACCTGGCCTGGAGGCCACGTGTCAGACTCCCTGCCCTGGTGCTCTCTCTCCCCACCCAGCAGCCCGCTGGGACTCACTGACCGTGACCAGTCAACACCTCGAGGCAGGAATTCGCATTTATCACCTTGCCTACCAACCATGCAGGGAGCTCACCTTCACGAGGAAGCCCCCTTCCCACAGTGGGCTGGCTCCATCTGGGAGAAAGTCATCTTTGGTGGTTCATCCAGGGAGAGCGGGCCGGGGTGGCCTTCCATCCTCCCACCTTCACCTCTCAGTCTGCACTTCTCCGGGTGGCCATCCCCACCATCCCAGCCAGATGCCCCAGGGTGCACCTGAGGACCGAGCCAACTTTGTCTCCTCTGGACAAGCTCTAGTTTGTCCACAGAGCCCCGAGGGGGCAGTTCTCCAAAGCACAGCATCCTCTCCATGGGCCTGGCCCTTGGGCTTCCCCTGGACGCAGCCAGAGACGATCCGGGCAGCCTCTGTAGCCTGGAACCGTTGGCTCACAGCCACTAACCCCTCTGCTCCTACCCTGGGTGGCCTGCAGGTGGGCCGAAGCAGAGGCGGCAAATATTTGCTGACCAAGGGAATGCATTGTCACCGAAGACCCCTCAGCAGGTGTCTGCGCGCACAGGAGGTGAAACAGGGGGCAGAGGCTGGGGAAGGAATTGAAGGAATTGCCCGAAGCTTCACACCTGTGGGGAGGCTCAGACAGTGGGCGACCCGACCCCAACCCTGGTCAAGTTCAAAGGCTGAGGGAGAAGGCTGGGGCCAGATGGGACCCTTAAACCACTGTGTCCAGGTGAAGATGTCTTCAAAGGCTGGGATGATAGCTCTGCAGCTGCATCTGAGAAAAGGCTGGGCGTAAGATGGCTCCAGAACAGGACCAGGCAAGAGCAGCTCCTGGGGAAGCTCCTGTATCCAGAGGGACCCTGGGGGGGGAGGAGGTGTATGGAGGGCTGGGGGGCAGAGAAAAGGGTCCCAGGCGAAGCCTCAGAACTTGGGATCTGGGAGGTGGCCTTGGGCAAGCCCCTTGCCTTCCGAGAGCCTCAGTTTCTGCGTGCTGGCCCTTTGGTCGGCAGAAGTGTTCAGCAAGACAATGCGTGTGAACCCCATTGGTGGTGGTGGGAGGGGTCCCCTGCTTTTTCTTCTTACGGTTGTTGTTGGTGGTAGGTCACCTCAGGGCACCCATGTGCCGTCCCAGCAGGGCTCCAGGTGGGGGCTAGAGGTCTGCTCTGCTCAGATAAGGGGCCCCCCCCCTGGCTCCCTAACAGGATGGCAGGGGCACGGCTGAGTGATTACTGGGGCCATCCTAACGGTCAGGGGAGCCAGGAAATTACTAGTCCGGGCTGCTCCTTCCTGCCGCCAGAGACCCTGGTTGGGCCAGTGCAGGGGTTACCAGGGAAGGCAAGTTCCCCGGTGCCTGCCTGCTTGGGGACTCCACGTGGACGTTCACTGGGAGAGCCTGGGCGCGCTCCCGGCCTTCCCCTAGGATGGGCCTCCGGGGTGAGGGTGAGTCACCGGAGCATTGAAGGGGGCTTGGCTGGGCTGGCCTGAACTAGAAAGACCCCTGTCTCTGTGACCCGGGAGGTCTCTGGCCCTCTCTGGACGTTAGGATTCCTACTGTACAACACAGGGTTTTCTTCTGACTCTGCTTCTCCAAGATGTGTGATCCTGACCGAGGCTGGGGGTTAATGTTCGGAGAGCTTTGTGGCTGAAACAGGCCTAGGAGAGAGCTGGGGCCGCTCGCTGAGGCCTCCGCGGCTCACTCCAGCCTCACCCCACCAGGGCCTCCTCCTGCATGTGCCTCGGCTGGACTGTGCCACATCATCCCGCAGACTCCCTGCCTCCCTGCGTCTGTCTCACTCCTGCCGGAGGCTGCAGGCTTCACCCCGCCCCCACAAACAGGACTCCTCAAGGGGAAGTCTCTTGCGGGTGCCTGGCATAGAAGAGACCCCCCGGGAGGTGTTCACTGAAGGGACAGAATCCGGGCAGAGAGAACAGCATGCAAAATGCTCACAGCCTGAAGAGACCTGGCCCGTTTGGGCCCCAGGGTGTCCCCGGGGTGGCTCAAGGACTGCGATGGGGTGGGGACAGAAGTGGCAGGAGAGGGCATTGGGGGCAGACTGAGAGGGCCTTGAATGCCGGGTTGAGGCCTGGTGACCAGAGGCCACTGTACAGGACACGTTTGCTCCAGCGGGGAGCTCTCTGTCCGCAGTGCGGAGGGCACAGCACAAGCCAAGAGGGGAGGCAGAGAGACTGGGGACAGCGGGACTGCAGAGTATGGCTAGAAGAGTGGGGAGGGATTCCAGAGTCTTTCCGGAAGGGTCAGATGGCCCAGCGAGTGGGTGCCCACGCCTCCGGATGGGGCCTTTGTTGGGCCCCATGGTCTCCCACCACAGGGCAGAGGCAGGGAGGGGGTCGGTATTCAGTAGCCTCAGCCCATGGGGCCCAGGGCAGCCTTGGGGGTGGGCGCCACAGTCTAGGAGAGTCCACTTGGGAGGGGCCTGGAGCAGGCACAGTTGCCACACACCCCAAGACAAGCTTGGCCAGTGTGCCCTGGGAGGCGCTCCCTCTCTGCTGGCAGTGCTCCCGTCACCCCAGCCCTGGGCTGAGTGTGTCTGTGTTGGCCCCATCTGTCCAGTCCAACACCCAGAAGCCTCCTGCCAACCAGCCCTCCTCCCCTGAGCTCCCCCAGAACTCATCTCCACGCTTAAGACTCGGACCAACCCCCTCCGCTCCTGGCAGCCTCCCCCCTCCCGCCCAGGCTCCCCGACTCTCGAGTCCCACAGTCCCTGGGCTTCCCAGCTCTGATCGGGCTAAGTCCGCACCCATTGCCCGGTGCGCCCGGGGTCAGCCTGAGGTCGGGGACTCCTGGGCATGACTCCCCTCTCTCTCTCTCCCCGCCCCTGCACTGGGCCTGGAGCTGCTGACTGGCAGGGCGGGGACAACGGACATCGCGACAGTATCCGTAGGTGAGGTCGTGAGGGTGAGCCGCGTGAAGGAGACATAGGTGTGTCCAGCTCCCAGCACATTAGAATTCCCAGGAAGCGTAAGACCGGCTCTGGGCCAGTGATGGCAGCTCGTCTCCGTGTCAGAGACGGCACCCGGGACCCCGGCAGGACCCCCAGCAGACGGCCCCTCAGGGGCCGAGGCTGGAAGCCTGTGCCGGGACTGACCCTTCCTTCCCTGCCTCAGCTGGCCCCACTCTGCTGACTTCCCCGGGGGCAAAGGGGGTAGAGAGGGGGGCATGAGGGAGGACGCAGGGATGCGGAGAGAGACCACTTGCAGGGCTCCCGTGGTGGGGCTTTCAGGGGCGGGATCCAGTGACGTCCTCAGGACAGCTGTCAAGGGAGGCAAGAGAGGTGAAGTGATTTGCCCAAGGTCACCCTGCAGGGAGCGGCAGAGCTGGGATTTGAACGCTGTGGTTCAAGCTGTGGACTTGACCCCAAACGCACACCCTTTCCTTCTTTCTGGACTACTTCCCTGAAAGGGAAAGTGAGAGGCAAGATCACCAGATCACCGGGGCCACTCACTCTGCAGCCTTGAGGGCAACCCAAGCAAACAGTCCCAGTGGGGGGGAGGGGAGGGGAAGGGCGGGAGAAGGGGAGGGGGAGGCGGAGTAAGCAGGAGAGCCTGGGGGCCCGCCTGGCCGCCTGGCACTCTGACGTGGGCCCAGAGAACCCAGACCCATCGCACCCTCATGGGGCTGACGGTGTCTGCCTCCGCCCCGGATCCTGTGGAGTTGAGGTGAGCTCAGGAGGAAGAGCGGGCCATGGAGATGCCCGAAGGGAGGCCCCGTGGGGTGCCAGCAAACACTGCATCAGGGGCGTGTGTCCCAAACCCATTGTGTGACTGTCTGGGGTGTGTGCTCTGCACCCCCTCGAGGAGAAAGGAGGCTACTCCCTGTCTGCTCTGGGGTTTCCTCGGAGCCGCCCCACTCTGAGGACCTTACATAGCCTGTGCCCAGCCCTGCCCCTCCTGGCCCTGCCTCCTCGGTCCCAGAAGCCCCCATCCCCAAACCCCCGTTGTTCTCAACCCTTCCCCTGGGATCAAGCCTGGAGCTCTGGAGACAATGAACATTCCAAGGATTCCTCAGACCGCACCCCTGCCCTCAGCCCCCTTGAAAGAGGCCGCTGGGGTTAAGGTCTGTCTTGACAGAGGTGCCAAGCCACAAGTCCCTCCCACTCCCCTCCCAGTTCTACCAGCTTGGTCCCTCTGAAGTTCTTCCAAGGGCACAGATGAAGGGCCCTGTGGTGGGGGGTGCAGCTAGGAAGGCCTGGCCAGGATGGCGTGCTTGACCCGGGGCCTGAGGCCAGGCTCTTCCTCGGATATGCTGGGCAGCCTCGGGGAAGCCACTGTGCTCTTGGGACCTCAGTTTCCCACTCTGTAAAGTGGAGCAGACACAGCAGGATATGGTGGTCGTGAGCTTGGGCTTTGGAATTGGACGCCCTGGAGCCCTGATCCTGGCTTTGACCTGAGCAGGTGGTCAGGCCTCCCCATGCCTCTGTTTTCTCCTCTGTCAAATGGGAATGATGGCAGCACCTACCTCCCAGGTGGCTGTGTGGTGTAGAGGAGCTACATAACCTCCCCCCCCGCCACCCTCCAGGGCTGGGCACGTGCCTGGCCACACTGAGCTCAGACGGAAATGGCTCTGCTCAGTCTCTTGGTCGAGCGCCCACCACAGACCTAGCATAGCATATGCCCCACTCCCCCATACCCAGTCTTGGCTCAACAGAGGCATTATGTGCCTGACGATTCAGCTCCCCTTCTGACTCCCACTCCGTAAGCTGCCCTGAGGTGGCTCCCAGTCTGACACCCCCTGAAACACAGTGAGCTGAGCTTGTGGGAGGCCAGAGGCCACCCGGAGGAGTGAGCGTAACTCTGCTGGGGAAGAGGCTGATCAAGGAAGGCTGCTCAGAGGACGTGGTGCTAAATTGGATTTTGAATGATGAGTGCGATTCTTCAGATAGATACGGGGTGCCAGTGGGAGAGTATTTGCAAAACCCCAAAGGCTGACACAGCCACAAGAGCTGAGGAGCGCAGGGTGGGAGGGCTGGGAGAAAGGGGAAGCCTGCAGAGGCAGCAGGTCTGGATCCAAAAGGGGCCCATGGGCCAGGTCGGGCACTGGGGAGCTTCTGGATGGATGCAGTTGGTTGGAGGGACAAGGACCCTCCTGGCTGCTGGCGGGAGATGGACAGGAAGGGGCAGGACTGGAGGCCCAGGGACGGGCAGGGGTGCGCCTGCGCCCCACTGTGGAGGGAATAAGGGGGCAAATTCATGGGAGCTTCTCAAGCTCTGGCCTGAGCCTCTTCCATACTTGCCTGGCATTTCTCCTCCTGGGCAACTCCTCACCCACCCTCACCTGGACCTGCAAAGCTCAGGGTCCCCATCCAGGCTGGGGAGCCGAGCCTCACTGGGGCCTTACCCGCGGTTCCCAGAATCCCTCACGGCCTCCAGGGGCTGAGCAGAGCAGGGGTGGCTCCTGGTGGGCCTCATGTGGAGAACCAGGGGCTAAGGGAGGACAGAACCCAGGCCAGCCCAGGGACATACCCAGAACCCCCTCCTACCCCTGCCCTTCTCGGAGTTCCCTGAGGCCAGAGGTTCTAGTCCACCCACAGTGCCCGCAGTGCCCACAGTGCCTGCGTGAGCTGCGTCCCACCTTCCCCTCTGACGTCCTCCTACCCCCACCAAACCCCAACTCAGATGTTATCCTCTCGCTGAGTCCCTGCTGACTGCCGCCTCAGGGTGCCCCCAAACCATTCCTTAGCTGTCTACCGTGGGCAGCCCCCTCCACATTAGGTCTGCAGCCGCTTGACGGCAGGGCCAGAGCCTGCTCCATCTCCATGTCACCCAGTCCCGGCTCAGGGACCTCAGCTGGGTGCAGTGCAGGCGGGCGGGCTGGCTGGTGGAAGGATGGTGGGTGAACGGAGTGACCGGAGGAACACTCCAACCTCCAAAAGGCGTCCCGCTAATTCCCGGCACCTGTGCGCTGGCCTCCCAGGCAAGACAGCAGTAGGCCTTGCGCTCCCGTCACCAGCCCAGATCTGTGGGGTCCCCAAGGTGGTGAAAAGAGTCTGGGCCCCCTTCCCCTTCCTGCTTGGTCCCTCTGCACCTCTGAGAGTCTCCAGGGCAGAGAACCCCGTCAGGGGAAGCATCTCTCAGCAGCGTCAGGGAAGGGACATGGGCAGCCCATTTGCCAGCCTGCTGGTCCACACCTGCCCCCCAGTCGCCTCGCAGAGGAGGGGAGCGGCTGGCTCTGGCCTTCACCCCCTGCCCCCAACCCATGGCCCGTTTCCCAGAGCTGTCTGCTCCCCGTGAGTAAAACCCACTCATTTCCTTCTGAAAATACAAACCACTTCCTGGCTTCGCAGAGAACTGCCCCGGTGAAATGGGCCATGGTCTCAGAGAAGTCTGTGTACCACCACCCCCACGGCCCAGCTGGTTAGGGATGTATCCCCCTTCTCTCCTCTCCCCTGCCCACTCCCCCATCCTCTACCCCCCACGCATATTCTTCCCGCCAGACGCACACTCTTAGCCCATCCACAGGCCTGATCCCAGGACTCCTGTCTGGGGAGCCCTGTACAGAGGACTGGGGGCAGGTGCAGAATGTTCTTTTGTTCAGTAGACTTCCATCAGGCATCTTTTCCATGCCAGGGCCTGGGCTGGGCACTGGGGGGATGGGTAAGCATGCCCTGGCCCTGTCCTAAGACTTTGCCAGTCTGGATGGGGACACTGAGGTAGGGAGGAAAACCGGACCCTGTAATCCCAGTGGCTTGGCCACTCCGTGAGGCTGTGTGGTCCTGGACAAAGCCGTGGATGCCCTCCCTGAGTGCAGATAGTGCAGGGCTGTGGGAGACAGCAGAAGCAACAAGGTGCTCCCAGTAGGGCTTGTGCACGGTAAAACCCTATAAGGCCTTAGTCAGCAGGCTAGGGGACCACAAATACCCCGTGCTAGCTGAACGACCCGCTCTGGGAAATGCAGAAGAGCTTCGCAAGGGGATGAGATTGCCCGGAGCCCCCAGGGGTGGGAATGTAGAGGTCTGCCCCCCACGAACTCCATGGGGTCCTCTAGCCCAGGCCTCCCATGGTACAGGAGGGGACACTGAGGTCCACAGAGGAGCAAGATCTTGTCTCGGGTCCCATACTGAGTCAGTGTGGCTCAGAGTGGCTGGGACAGGAAGGGGCAGGGACCCCAGGTCCCCACAACCCTAGAGGAAGGGCAAGAGGAAAGTGGAAAAGGAGCGAGAAGCCCCGCAGAGGATTCGGTCCAGGTGGGGGCAGCGGTGGGAAGTCTGGGGCTCTGAGCAGGGGTTACAGGGACCGGTGAGTAGAGGCACGAAGCACACTCCCTCTCAGGCCCCAGACCATGTGTTGGCTGCTGACACACACATCTGGCAGCCCCTGGGCATCCCCCAGGCCCTGCAGACCCAACCCTGCAGGTCTGGAAGCGCCCCCCCCCACCCCTAACCCCGGTCTCCCCCTGTGTTCTCTCCCCCACGCTCCGGAATCTAGACAGAGTGTGGGCATTCCCCAGGGTCCTGCCTCGCCCTCCCTCCCTTCGGTGAGCCTGTCCACACGGTCTGGAGACCCCACCTCATGACAGCCTCTTCACAGTGACCATGTGGAGCCCCTCAGACTCTCACATGCTGCTGGGGGTGCCAATAGCGCTTTGGAAAACTGTGTTGTCATTAGAGCTGGACATATCCAATGGGCCAGCAACCCACTCTTAGGGACACACCCAGTGGCAGGCTGGTAAATGCTGCCCACCAGCTCTTGGGGGAAATAAAAGTGCCCTGATTTGTGGCACCTGCCAATTCCTGTGGTATAAATAATCCCACTATGGCCCATTGCAGACTATCAATGTGATGGCACTGGGCGCAGAGCTGGGAGAAGATGCACATAAAGGAGTCTTGGAAGCCCGTGCGGGCTGTCTACAGCGCATCACGAGATATAGCCCGCGCAACTGGACTAGAATATTCACAGCAGCACGATTCCTAATAGCCACCAGCGGGCGAGCTAAATGTCCACCAACAGTAGGAAGGGCTCATGAGCCGTGCTCTGGTCACACAGTGGAATGGCACGCAGCAGCGGGAGTGAACAAGTGACACTCTGTGACAAACAGCCCCCAGATGACCCTCACGGACATGATGTTCCCCAAAGCAGCCAGACACACGCGGGCACATCCTGAAGGAAGCCCCAGAGCAGGCAAAATGAGTCCGCAGTGACCGAAGACAAGACAGTGGTAACTTCGGAAGGAGGTCCTGATGGGCACGGCTCAGGGCACTGGTCTGTTTCTGGACCTACCTCCTCGGTGGCTCCTCAGGTGTGTTCACTCCTGAAAATTTATCGAGCTGTTATGATTTGTGCATTTTCCTGCGTGCATGTTATGCTTCATTAACCCTCTGGCTGTCCCCTCCGCCCCTCCCACAGCCTCCACCATCATTCAGGCCACCTTACCAGGCCCTCATTACCTCCCCCCCTGCAACACTGCCGGGCCTTCTCCTCATGGGTCTACCTCCCCATTCCTTCCACCCTTGCTCCAGATTAGGGTTGCCAAGTACATGATCACCAAAAAAAAAAAAAAAAAATGACTTTTTGTTTATCTGAAAGTCACGTTGAACTGGGTGTCCTGTGTTTTTTCTGAAACTCTACCCCAGCCCATCTCCAACCCTACCTCCTGAGTGGCCTTTCTCAAAGGCAGATCTGGCCACAACCTGCCCCCCCGCCCCCGCAGCTCCCCCAGCAGCCCCCTGGTCACAGGACCCACCCAAACTCCTTAGTATGGTCTGTACGACTGTCTCAATTTCTAGCCCCTCTCCAGTTTCTTCCAACCCCCACACGCCCCCCAAAACTCCCACACTCCAGCTACACCAAACGTCTTAACATTTACTTATTCAAAAGATATTCGCTGAGCACTTACTATGTGCCAGGCTCTCTTACTCAACTACACTGTACCCCCTAAAGGACTGGTATTTTGCAGGTGGGGATCCCTTGGCCTTAGGAGCCTTCCCATAGCTGAGTTGCTGGATTAACTCATCTTTAAAATTCAGTTCTTGAGGCGCCTGGGTGGCTCAGTTGGTTAGGCCTCAGCCTTCGGCTCAGGTCGTGATCCCAGGGTCCTGGGATCGAGCCCCACATCGGGCTCCCTGATCAGCGGGGTGCCTGCTTCTCCCTCACCCTCTGCCTGCCACTCCCCCTGCTTCTGCTCTCTCTCTCTGTCAAAGAAATAAATAAAATCTTTAAACAATAAGATAAATTCAGTTCTCCTCCTAGGGAACTCCCCCACCCTCCTGACCCCAGGCTATGTGAGGGGACCCTCCTCAAGGCTTCCACAGCCCCTGAGCTTCCCTGTGTCCCAGTACCGAGCACACCAGTTTGTCATTGTCATTGCCTGTGTCCACACTTGTCTCCCCAACAGACTGTGACCTCATCCTGGATAAAGGCCAGGTCTGACTCATCTCGGGGTCCCCAGCCCCAGCTTGGGGCCTAGAATGGAGCTGCCTTCAGGAAAGGTGTGTGGAGTCAGGGAAGGGACCCAGTGATAAAAAAGAGAAGAGAGAGTCCTAGAGTTTTCAAGGTGGTTATGATTCCACAGTTTCTTTCCAGTTGCTCCCATAAGGACCCAGATATTGTCAGGCCTCGTTTTGGAAAGCGCCATCTGCATCTATGGGAGGGCACAGGCCCGCGCTGGGAACGGTACACCGTGGGCTTCGTGGCCAGAGTCGGTGGGGAGGGGGCGGTTCAAGCTTGGGCTCTGCCTCAGTGGGTCCCTGTGCCCTCCCCTCCCCAAGCCTCAGTCCCCAGTCTATGAACAGAGACTAGAAGGTTAGGGTCGCTGCCATGCAGCCATTTCAGCCCTGGCTCTGTCTTCTCCACACCGCCCTTGGGCGTCACGCTTCAGCGCCTGCAGCTCTGGGAGGTGAGACTGACAGCAGCAGAGGTGGGGCCCCCGGTCCATTAATGAGCTCCATGTTTACCCAGGCTGGGCCCATAAAATGCCTCAAGCGGAACTGAGCTCCGCTTGGAGCAATCTGGCATTGTCCGTTCCGGCTCTTCAACCTTGGAATGGGCCACCCGGGTGGGCATCTCATTCCCTAGACATCTTGGAAAACTCCAGAGGGAGGCTTGGCCCTCCCTTGGAGCAGAGGAGTGGACAAGGATGGCGTTGCCAGGCTTCGGGACGTGAGGAGTGGATTTGTCCGCCCCCCGCCCAGTCCATGCAAGACTCCCCTGGGGGCTGCAACATGGCGTGAGGGGAAGACTTGGGCTCGTGTGTATGCCGCCCCCTTGGCGGACCCCCACCCTGGTGCCCGGGGGGACCAGGAGAGCATGGCTCTCCGGCACACCACCTCTGCCTGCACTGTTGCTGAGCTCCTGAGCGTAGGGACCTGGGTCTCAGCCCTCTGTCCCTGGCCTGGCCCTTTCCTAAGTTCTTCCTCTGTGCCCTGCCCGGTGCCGAGCTCTTGGGGCCAGGGAAGTCTTCTGGAGAGTTCACGAAACTCCCAGTAAAAACAGTTGGGTACCCAGTGCACCAGAGGATAAGGCAGGAATCCATCCAGCCATCCAGCCACCCACCCAACCAGCCATCCAGCCATCCACCCATCCACCCAACTCTTGACAATAGTCCTATCAGCTTCTGGGACGGGCAGATACCAGCACAGGCTCTGGAGTCACATGGTTCTGAATTCAAAACTGTCCTCCACTGCATGACCTTTGGCTTCCCTCTCCGTCTCTCTCAGCCTCATTGTGAAAAACCCTACCTCACAGGGTAGTTATGAGATTCCCCGAGACAACACATGTCAACTGATTAGAACAGTGCCTGGCACTGAAGCAGACTCACCCAGAAGGGAATCAAGTCTGCATTTCGAGGCCCTTTGCTTGCATTTGTCCCTTTTCTGGAAGATACTCTCAAAATGTGCTCACGTGGCCATATGTCTTTGGGAGATTTTGTAAAATGGAAGACATTTTAGCCATAAAGTTTTGATAACACCATTTCTTTTCACCCTGAATCCTCCTCCATCTTTCTTTCCTGTTGAGGATTGTTGTGGGGCTAAGGCCTTTTGGAAATCTAGCTAATGGGAAGTTGAGGACACATTTACAGTAATTTGGGATTAGTAGTTTATATTTATATGCTTCACAGTCACTTATGGGTATAGTTAGTGCCAGCTATCCTGGTGTAGGGACAGCTTCCAGAACCGAGATCCCTGCTGCCCACTGTGCAGACTCATCCAGGGCCAGAACTGTGACCAGCCCTGGAGGTACACGGATAGTGGGAGAGAAACAAGGTTTGGAATGTATGGAGCTGTAAGTTCGTCTGGAGAATATTCTTTCAAGCATCAGATGTGCTGAATTGCCGGCAAATAATTTAGGCCTCATCAAAACAGAAACTCGCCTGTCTGTCATATCACCGATGACCAAGCCAATGGAATTAAAAATTATAAATACGTTCTTTTTTCCTTGATGGGAATCGTGTGAAAAAGAACTTACCAGAAGTTTTGCATTTGTGGGGCACATTCTGTAGCAGGAGAACAAACAGCAAGTACATGTGTGTGTAAAGTGGCATATTTTATGCATCTCAACTACCACTAACGATGAGTATTCAATAAACTAATAACCATACGAGAGCCTCAATTGTGGGCACTGGGGGGATGGCCTGAGCTGGGGATCTTCCCTCTCCCAAAGCCTCAATTGTCTTTCTAGTCCTTCTAGAGAAAATATCGTGAAAGCTATTGTACTATGAGGAGGCAAATAGAGAGTATGTAGTCCAAAGTTATAAGAAAAAAGGTGTTATAGAGGTACTTGGGGCACTTAGGAAAAATATGATTTTTCCTGAATTTGGTGATGTTTGTGGTTATTTGTCCACTCTGAAAAATGTGTAATTGATTGTGAATTCTTTTCTCATTCAAAATAAATATTCACTTTTGGGGTTGATTTTGTGTTGTTCTTCTTAAAGAAGAATAATAAGTTTCAGGCTCCCCAAATCTGGATCTGACCCTGCCTAGCACACAGTAAGTGCTCAGTAAGTGTTGGAAATTTCTGACTTGGTCCTCTAACCCTGGCCAGGACTCCAGTCAAAGATTTACTCCTCCTCCCACCATGGAACCCAAGATCCCCTACCCATGCTGCAATTATAAACATATACATAGAGGCAGGCATGGGGGCAGATGCAAGGTCAATGCTGGCTCAGCCAGCCAATGTCTCTGTCACACATCTGTCTCTTTCGCCAGAGTGGAGGCTCCCAGGCAAGGATGACCTGACTCATCTGGGTCCCCAGTGCCCAGTACAAGCTTGGCATGGAGGAGGTCCCACAAAAAGAATCAGTCTTGGGTGCCTGGGTGGCTCAGTTGGTTAAGCAACTGCCTTCGGCTCAGGTCATGATCCTGGAGTCCCGGGATCGAGTCCCACATCGGGCTTCCCGCTCAGCGGGGAGTCAGCCTCTCCCTCTGACCCTCTTCCCTCTCGTGCTTTCTATCTCTCATTCTCTCTCTCTCTCAAATAAATAAATAAAATCTTTAAAAAAAAAAAAAAAAAAAGAATCAGTCTTGGGTTTAGTGTCAGCCAGAGCTGGGGTCCCCTAGCTTCCTTCACTTTTCCTCAAATGGACAAAGAAGAGTAGAGCTCGGTGGTCTTTTTTTTTTTTTTTAAGATTTTATTTATTTATTTGTCAGAGAGAGAGAGAGAGCATAAGCAGAGGGAGAAGCAGACTCCCCGCTGCGCAAGGAGCCCAATGCGGGACTCGAGCCCAGGACCCGGGGATCATGACCTGAGCAGAAGGCAGATGCTTAACCGCATGAGCCGCCCAGGCGTCCCTAGCTTGGTGGTCTTAAACTGAGCCTCAGGGTCCTCAGAGGGGCCCCAGGAGCAGCCAAGAGGGTTGAGGGAAGGCTGAGTGGTCGGGGTTCCCAGCCACTTCATCTCCCTTCAGGCAGAGCATACTCACTGGGGTTCTGCATGAGAGTTCATCTGGAAACATGAGAAAATGAGACACAATGCTAGAAACTAGATGGAAAGCCCTTGGCATCTCTCCTGCCTCATGTGGGCTCTCAGAAGGCCAGAGCTGTGTTCCAGACTCATGCTGATGAGTAGAGAGAGTCTCCCACCCGGCATTTTGTGAGTTGACCTCACCCCATGTATCCTGGTATTTTTTTCTCTCCTTATTGTCCCTTCTTCCTTTAAAAACTGGTTGTTTTCTACATATGTCTATAGGCCATCTCCCTTTTGCAATAAGGTGGGCCAAAAATAAATGAATCTGAAAGTTTAATAAAAGTCTGTTGAATGAAGTGTCCTGAAAACATGTCCTCTCCTCCAGCCCAGCCCTCCTCAGGATCCTCTCTCTCTCTCTCTCTCTCTCTCTCGCCCTCCTTCCCGGCCTCCCTCATGCACTGTCAGCTTCCTGTCCATTGTCCCCACTAGACGATGAGCTCCTTGAGGGCAGGGGCCGTATGTACCCACCCAGCACCCTCCCTGGACGTGTTTACAGAAAGAAGGCAGGGGGGTGGGATGTCCCATGTCATAATCCATCACTCACTCAGGGTGCGGTGACAGGAGAACACTTGGACCCTGGAATCATACACACCCAAGGTCAAGTCCTGGCTCCACAGCCTGCAGCCTGGGTAACCCTGTAAGTCACTTCCCTTTATGAGCCTCATCTGCAAACTAGGAATGACAACCCCTGCCTCGAAGGTCAGCGAAGCAGTGAGATAACACAGCCAGGGCCCGGCGCACAGTCGGTGCTCAGAAAAGGGCTAGAGAATGAACTGAACCAGCTGGGAAAGGGAGGGGGGCATCTGTGTGCAGAACCTGGCCTGAGCTGGGGATCTTCCCTCTCCCACGAGTTCCTCAGCCCCAGGGGCTCCAAGTCCAGTGGGGCAGAACCTTCCAACTGGGTCAGGCCAGGAGGGTGGGTAGAGGTAATCAAGCCTGCCCAACTTTGGCAGGCGGCCTGGCCCCCCCGAGCCTGTCCGTGCTGGCTGCCAGGCCTCCAACAATGGGGCGTTCCAAGGCCTATCTACTACCACCAGCCAGCCACCGGCCACACAGCCTGCTTGGCTGCCCACCCTGTGCAGTCCTTGAGGCTTGCGAAGCATGGTGAGGAGCCCAGTATGACAGGCAGGGCACACACAGTGGGTGCCCAGCCAAAGCCAGGTGAGTTCAGTACAATTACGTTCTATAGGCACATTCCCATAGAATGCACAGATACCTCTGTAAAGAAACGGTTGGCCCTCTATGGGAAAAGGAAAATAAAATAATAGCATCATATGTATTATATAATTCAATATAATGCATTGAATGCCTATAATAGTAAGACGTATTTATATTATTTAACTCTGCCTCTGAGTATTATTCCCATCTTATAAGTGGAGAAACTGAGACTCAGGAAGGTTAAGAACTTGCTCAAGTTCACAGAGAAGGCATGTGCTGTGGTCAGGGTTCAAGCTCTATCACCATCCCCCGAAGTGTGTGCTGTGACCTTGCCCGGTGCCACCCACCACTCAGTTCATTCCTATGCTAACCAAACCCTCCTCTGTCCCCAGCCTGGTGTCGAGGCGGGGGTACAGGACAGACCTTCAGGGCTCTGCCTGGGCAGGTTAGATTCACACGGAGAAAATTCTAAGAGGAGGTAACCATTCCCAGAGAAGGAACTGAAAGAATATGAGCTGGGGCATCGGAGGGCTGGAGGTGGCCTTTGTACAGAGCTCTGAGGGTCAGGGAAAAAGAATGACCCCCCCCAAAACCATCTGCTTTAAATTCCCCATTATTCAGAAGAGAGGCATTTATCACAGCGGGACACAGAGCTGCACCTGTAACCCAGGCCCTTCACACCCCACCTGGGGCTCCGGGCTGTGCTCCACCCACAGCTTCTCGTGGGTCCTTGATAGCAGCCAGGTGAAAGGAAAGTAGGGGCAGAGAAAGAATTGATGAATAGTCCTGAGGGTAGGGGGCAGCTTCCAGAGCACCCAGTCAGAGCATTCATCCCAGAGGGGCTGAGGGCAGAGGGAGGGGCAGACATAGGCTCCACCCATGCTAGGTTCACAGATACTTGCAGGGGAAGGAAAGAAAGGAGGGAGGGAGGGAGGTCCCAGTGGGTAAAGTGAGGGCGAACAGAAAGGCAGCACAGGGAGATCTGGAAGGACCTTCTCCCAGGCAGAACAGCCCCACGAAGGTGCTGCCCTGGGAGGAGTGAGCTCCCCATCAAAGGACGGTGGAAGAGTCACTTTTCGGAGGACACTTGGCTGGGATCGCTGGAGCCAGGGTTCCCTCCTGAAGATCTGGTGTCTCCGGTTCCGAGATTCTTTCCACAGAGCTGCTGGGGCCTAGAGCGGGTTCTCATCCGGAGGAGGAAGAGCTTGGAGGCCAGAGATCAGCCAGCTGAAAGGTGACCCCCCGAAGGTCCAGAGGGGGCAGGAGTCTGCTGAGAACGAGAGGGGCCTTGCCCAGGTGGCCCAGGCCAGCCTGCCACCAGCTCGTCATGTGGCTTCGAGTTGGGCCATCCCCTCTGTGCCCTCACCTGCCCCATCTGCTCTCAGAGCTGTTCTGAGCCATTCCCACTACCCCCCACCCTACATGGTAGCCTAAAACCTTGTTCACATTATTTCTTTTATACACGGGGGAGGGGGAGGAATAAACTCTGCTTTGAATACAATTTCATAGGGAAAAGAACCCCCCCTCTGTAGTGGGGGATGGGAGGCCCCCCCAGGACAGGCCCACTCTGGGTCATTTCGTCTTCCCCAGCCCCCTCATTCCTCAGGTCTCTTGACCTCTCTGAGCCTCAGCTTCATCTTCTGTAAAAGGAGGATATAAGACTATTTTACTAAATCAAAACAGACCAAAACGTGTTCTTAAAAAACGGGAGGGTCTCCCTGCCCCAGGGGCTGGAGGGCTGAGGTGTGGGGAGGAGGCAGTGGGAAGCCGCCCCCCAGCGCCCCCCCCCCCCCCCCCCGGCAGGTGCCAGTGCAGGGAGCCTCCCCACAGAGTTCCTCTACCTGGGGCTCCCACTCCTCTCGCTTTGGCCTCGGGCCTGGGAGACATGGAAACTCTGAGGGCCTCAAACTCCATGTGTTTTATGGGCCCCGCGAACACGGCTGCCCCATAAAGTCACTGCAGACTGCTTACAAGCCCTGAGACTACCCGGGATCCCCTTACCCAGGGAACCCTGAGCTCCCCAGGGAGCAACTGCACCCCCTAACCAAAGGGAAGCTGCCAGGGCCCATGTGACTGGACTACCGAGATAAATCCCCTGCCTGCCTTGCTGCTCCTGTGGCCTGAGAGACAAGGGGGAATGGCTCTCCACCCCGCCAGTCTGATGGAGGAGCTCAGGCAAGACTTCTCATCTGGGTGCTGGGTGAGCTGAAGGACTGGCTTTATCCCTAAACTGGACTGATCCCTATGTGGTCCTTGGAGAGCTGTAACAGGGCGGGAGCCAGAGAGGCCTCCCTCTGCTTCCCTTCTGTGGGGGGCCATGGTTAAAGATGCAGGCTTTAGAGTCCACCCCGGGTTTGAATCCTGTTTCTGCCATTAGCCCTGTGGCCTTAAGCGGGGCACTTCAGCAAGCCAGCCCCCAATTTCCTAATCTCTACAATGGGAATAATAAGAGCAGCTATTTCTACCTCATAAGGCTGTTGTGGGGATCGAGTGAGGTCAAGGTGCCCAACAGGTGCTATTATTTTGTCCCCGCTTTGCCCTCCAGGCAAGGTGGTGCCAACCACTGACCCAGTGAATGGGCACATCCTGTCGTCGCCAAGCCTGTTTCTCTCTAGGGCTTACCCTGATCCAGCCGCTGGTCTTCTTGTTCCTGGATTGCCAAGGATCTCCCAAGAGAAGCTCCAGGTCCCCTGGCCTCCACACCCAACAGTCCCCCTCAAACTCTTTACCCTGATTTTCAAGGTCCTCCTGGACCTGGCCCATGGACCAGTCATTGCCCTCCAGTTGCCCTGGCGCTGAAGGATCCGATGTGTTTCAGTCACACAGACAATGTTACTACTACTAATATGAAAAGTCCTAATAATGATAATAACTAGCATTTCTGGACTGCTCACTCCCTGTCTATTACACGGGACACTGAGTTACATCTACCAACTTAATTAACCCTTGCAACCACTTTATGAGGGAGGTACCAAAATCATCCCCCATGTTATAGGTGAGGCCACTGAGGCGCAGAGAGAGAAGTGATTTGTCCACAGGTCACACAACGACGAGGTAGCTGCGCTGGGATTCCAGCTTGTGAAGTCTAGTTCCAGAGCCCAAAACGACCATTCTTGGCACATGCTATACGTTCATTCGTGAGCCATGAATGGGAACTGGAGGGCAGAGAGAACATGGCGACAAGAAGGGTATCTTTTGGCCTGGGCATCGAAAAGCTGCCCCGATAGCCGGCAATGCTCTTCCGTCCCCCTCCCCGGGGCGGGGGAGGGGCAGAGGGAGAGAAACAATCTTCAGGAGGCTCCATTCCCAGCATGGAGCCTGACGCGGGGTTCAATCCCATGACCCTGAGATCGTGACCTGAGCCGAAATCAAGAGTTGGATGCCTGACTGATCCACCCAGGCGTTCCTGCAGTGCTATTCTTAGCACAAAAACATCGAGGTGAGGGTGGTATTTCCCAGTATTTATTTCCCTCCAGACCAACTACTGTAGGAGAGGGCGAGGGAGGGGGAGGGGAAGGAGGAGAAGAAGAAGAAAGAAAATTCAGAGTCCTCTGTCCCATTCCTGATCTCCTGAATCAGAATCTCTGGGAGTTGAGCTTGAAGGCTGAGATGTTAGACTAGGAAATCCTAGGACAAGGGTTCTTGTCCCTATGAAATTCAAATCCTGAATCAAGGGTCCCTGGGTAAGCCAGGGGATTTCAACAAACCTCCACTGTTTCATCTGTAATTTGGAAGTGATAAAATTGTGATAAAAGTGATAAAATTGACCCCACAGATGGCTGTGAGATTCAATGAAATGATGTGTATATATATACAGAACCAGAATCAGAACTGAAGGCTCTCTTCCTGTACCGATCCTGTGATCACACCCCAGGATGGATGCTTTATATATATAGGGCACGTGGAACAGGCTGGATTCTGTGGCGTGCAAATAAAAACACTGTATTTTTTACCACTGTCTCTCAAACCTGCCCATTGGCTAAAAGTGACCCCACAGTTGGCTATGAGATTCAATGAAATGATATATACATATATATGTGTGTGTGTGTGTGTATATATATATATATATATATATATATATATATATACAGAACCAGAACCTGAACTGAAGGCTCTCTCCCTGTACCAATCCTGTGATCACACCCCAGGATGGATGCTTTCCATATATATATATATATATGGCATGTGGAACAGGCTAGATTCTGTGGCGTGCAAATAAAAACACTGTATTTTTTACCACTGTCTCTCAAACCCGCCCGTTGGCTCTCCCTCTCCACCCCTGGAAGGGACCTCTGGTGGACCCCAGCCTTCCTGCTCTATGTTAGGCATTAAGGGACAGTCTCATTTTAGGGGGTAACAGGTGAACCCAATCTGACCTCAGTAGGTCACCCTCACACCCAATTCAAAGTGCCCCCACCCCCAGCTCAGGCACATTTCCGGATTTGGCCACTGGGAGGGGGAGGGGGTAGTGGGTTTCCTCTATTCCCTCCCTCCTCCCACTGCTCTATGTGGCTCTTCATCTCCAGAGTCATGTTTAGATTGGGGATGGGGTGGGGCGAGTGGACATAGGACAACAGTAGGGCATACCCGGAACTGCTAGAATCTGCCCGGGGGGAGCCTCTCCTGGTGGCAATGTCCAAAACCTAACTTTCTCTCTTTGGGGTGTATTGTGGAGTTTTCAGTGACCTCCCTCCTTGCTAAGAAACAATTTGTTGACACAGGTGATGCCCACTCTCCCAGCCGATGTCTTCCACCCTTCCTTCAACCCCAGACAGACACTTTCTGTGGCGGTCACCTGTCCCTGGCAGGCAGCAGACCCCTGGACTGGTCCTTGCTAAATGGTTTGTGCCCCCCACTCCATTCCAGAGTGTCCACTCTGGCCCACGGGAAACTTCTTTCTTTGCCTGCCAAACTCTGGCAAAGCAGCGTTGACCATGAAGCCCCCTCTCCTCTCCCTCCAGCCTCAAGGCTTCAGATGGTGTTTTAGGTGAGAATCAGACACACACCTCTCTGCCCCCAAACTCCAGGACTTGCCATGAGGAGGGGACAGTCTCCTTGCACACCAAGCCTGTCCTTCCAGCCCCTGCTTTATCTCCTACTTAGGCTACAAGTGAACACCCATTACAGAATTGGTTTGGGGCCATCCCTTTCTCCATTCCTGCATAGATGTCTTCAAATGTGGGGTGCTAGGCATCTGCAGTATACAGGTTTGGGGCCTCAGCACCTAACACAAAGAAGGTGTCCATAAACGGTACCAGACCCTTGTCTTCCTAAAACAAGGGAGGAAACAGAAGAGCAGGAAGCAGGGCTGCACAAAGCATCAGGCAGAATGGAGTCTCCGCAGGCTCCCGGAGATGCATGGAAAACCAGGCATTAGGAGGGATTCCTTTTTAATTAAAAAGTAGTTGAGGCCCAGCTATAAGGTATCATGACACTAATGGTCCAGGAAATCTGGAACCTTAAATCACAGCAATTTCTCCCTGGAGGGCAGGCCTGGGACCCCAGGATTAGATAGGGGGCTTGATGTGTGCCAAGGCAGGAAATGCTGAAGGTGAGTTCAGATTCCTCCCTGCTAAAGCATTCAGATAAACAGCCGGTGAGAGCTCAAAGGCCCCGGAGTCCAGTTTGGCACCATCCTTCCACAGCTGGGAAACTGAGGCCCAGCGAGGGGTAGCTCCTGACCAGGGTCACATAGAGAGCAGGGGCAAAGCCAGAACCAGAACCTGAACTGAAGGCTCTCTCCCTGTACCGATCCTATGATCACACCCCAGGATGGATGCTTTCCCACGATCCCCTGCCAGGCTCCTCCAGTGGGGTCTGGGGTCTGGGGCACTGCCAGGGTCACTGAGCTGAGAGATTTTTTTAGTTTCTGAAGGGTTCTTGGTGGTGGTGGTAGATGGTGGTAACCTAGAGACCTCACCAATAGGATGAACCAGCTATCCCCCTGGGTCAGGGGCCACCCACACTTACATCATCCATGTGGTCCTCACCACCTGCCCGCACCGTCTTCCATCAGGAACTCACTGGGTGATTCTGGGAGACCTCGCCAGCCGCTGGGCCTCCACTCTGGCCTTGGTTTCACCCTCTAGATGATGAGGAGGTCCAACTGGACCCTCTCTGGAGGCCCCTCGGAACTGACAACCTGTGATTCTATGAGTCTATTAGCCTGCCCCTCCATCCCCCAAAGAGGGGCATTGTGAAGACAGAAAGCAACCAGCAGGGTGGGGTGATGATGAATGGAGAGACAGGAAGCATTCTGAGCTCCCAAGGAAAAACCGCAACATGGCCCCCAGCTGAGGATCTTTCTGCGCCCCCTAATTCTCTGGATTTCCTTCCTCAGGGCTGGCCTGAGCCAAAAGTCAGACACTTCATTCATTCATCCCACAAGGATTTATCACTTCCCTGGAATGCTCTGTGCTTCTACAAATCTTGAGATGTCTGAGACCATTTAGCCAAAGTGGGCGTGGTCTCCCTGCTGCAGCTGAATGAAAGGCAAGCTGCCAAACAACCACTAACTTTTTTGGTTACATCAATAGAGACTGTGCCCAAATCCAGGGAGGTGATTCTCTCAATCTATTTCATACTGACTGGATTCCTAGAGAGTGGTGACCTGTGTGGGAGTGGAATTGTGTGGTCAGAGGAGGTAACCAGGGAGGTAGGAGTTTTGGAACCCAGAACATGTGGAGAAGCTGAGGTTTCTGGGCCAGGTCAGCCTGGAGAACGGCAAACTTGGGACAAAGGTGCTAGTTTCAGACCTCTATAAGGATGTCTTGGGATAGATGGCTATATGTGTTTGGTGGAATTATAGACCTGAGAGCTAGAAGACCTTAGAGATTTCTGGTTCAAGATCTTTTCCCATTGCCTCCCTGACATAAACCCTAGTCCAGCTCACATACCTCCCATGACAGGGAGCTTACTCCCCACCTGGCAGCTTCTTCCACAGTAAGAAGATTCTGACTGAGAGAAGACTTTATTGGCTGTGCCCCCACTGGTTGTATCTGCACTGACCCCTGCCAGATGCTGGGCTGGTACTTTCCCTACCTCCTTTCGTGCAATTCTCACAAATCTGAGAAGCAAGAATGATAGCCTATTCTCTACAAACTCTGAGCCTCAGACCAATCAAGCAACCCCCAAAGTCCCACATTAATAAGGGCAGACCAGGGATTTGATCTCGTGTCTCTCTGGTTCCAGCTTCGTTTACAACAGAAAGCATTCACCTCTTTCCTGCTTCAGCCACGCACAACCTCCTGTCCTTCTCCAAACCCATGATGCTCTCTCATGAGTCACTGCCTTTGCCTAGTGCGCCTTCTGCCTGGAATGCCCTCCCTCCATGTCCACCTGAAAACTTTTGTTCTCAGGGTTATGTGTTTCTTGGTCATTGTTTCACACACACACACACACACACACACACACACACACACACACACACACACACACAGTGGCAGGAGCGGCAGTACTTAGCGTGCTTTATGACATACAGTAGGCACTCCATGTTTGTCTGATCAATACATGAAAGCATCAGTAATTCCAGTCCCCTACTCAGATCTCACCCACGGTGGGCAGTCTTGCTGGCCTCCTTCCTCCTGCCTCCAGAGTGAACAAGCTGATTTTGGACTCCCTCAGCCCCACTCCCTTTCCCCCTCCCCACTCCCACACACCAGCAGGCCCTGGCATCTCTCTTGACCCTGGCATTGGCACAAAAGAGGGGCTCAGAAAGGAATGTGGAATGTGGTGGAACATCAGAGCCTCAGTGAAACTTACAGATGACTTTATCTAATCCCCTGTTGTCACAGAAGAGGAAACCGAGGCCCAGAGAAGACAGAGTTGGAAGGTTGGGACTCTAAGCTCTAAGTCTCCACCCCATGAGCTATCCTGACCAAAGAGAGATGCAGAGGAGGCCTGTGGAGGTGGAGGGCCCAAGCTGGTTCTGGGCTTTCAAGCCAGCCCTCCCTGCAACTCAGCTAGCAAGGCCTGCCTCTGGGGCCCTGGAGGGGTGAGCCGGGGGTCAGGGGGAGTTACGCAGGCTCCTGCTTCCCCACAGGGGCCTTTCATTTTCCAGGCCAAAGTCCTGCTCCTCCTGCTGGCTGGAGGAAGGGCCCCTGGTGGGTGCTGAGTGTGAGGCTGAGGTTCAAAGTCAGCCTGCAGCAGGCTGCAGCTTCTGCCATAAATTTACAACCCCAAAAAGGCCTGGCATCCTTGGGGGGTGCGGGTGGAGTTGGGGAAAGTTGGGGGGGGGGGCGGTTTTCCGTGGTTGGAAATGCCTTGTTGGAAAGTCTGAGGAAGACAAAATAGCTCGTCCATGCCAGAGGAAGAGATGGGCCTGCCCTGGGGGCAGCAGAGCCCGTCCACAGGGACCCCACGTGGAGGCCGTTCAGGACAGGCTTATCGCCCAAGCCCCCCAGCCGACCAGGCCATTTCCTGCTTTGTCCAGACTCCCACAGTTCTTAGGTGAAGTTCAAACTCCTCGATCTGGATTCAAAAAATAGGGGGTCAGGTCAGCAAAGAGGGGAGATTGAGTCCTTACCCCCAGACTCTTTGGGGCTCTCTGGGGCTCAGAGCCATGCGGGGCTGGCAGAAGCTCCCAGTCCTGCGGATGGCAGCCAGGGCCCCAAAGTGGAGGAGGCTCCGTGGCAGAGGTGGAGGCGGGACCAGCACAGGGGGCCCTTGATAAATACTTGTGGAATGAGCCTGTCTGCCAGAGAAAAGACAGCAAGAGAGGCCCAGCTCCTGGAAAAGCCCTCGAGCAGTCTGTAGGTTGAGACTCAGTTCAGAGGGCCCACCTTTGCACCCCTCCACACACGGCATCAGCACCTGCCTCTCCTCGGTGCAGCAAGACCTACATGAAAACCTGCCAGAGTCCCAGCTGCAGGCCGGCATGTCCCACTTTTTGCAGAATGGGAAACTGAAACCGAGGAGAAGCGTGTAACTCATCTCAGGCCAGTGAATGAGACAGACGGGTCACAAACGAGGCACCTGGTTCTTTATCCAGGGCAGCCCACGCAGCTGAATGATCGCCCCGGCCTGGGCTAGAGACCATGATAGAGTCCCGACATTGGTGCTGCAGGGGACACTCGAGATTATCTCACCTCCCCCAGTGCCACCTCTGTGCCAGGCCCTGTCTTGGCCCTGGGGCCACGGGGGTGATCAGATCTGCCCCTGCCCTCCAGAAGGCCATTTCCTGGAGACACAGATCCTGAGACAGACCCCCACATTCGGAGTGTTAAGTGCAGGGATAGGGAAAGAATCAGGCACTCTCTAAGAAAAATGGGGGGAAAGGCCATCCTGGACAGAACAGGAAGTGCAAAGGCCCTGGGGAGGGGAGGTGGCAGAATGGGAAAGTGTGCCAGCCAGAGAACAGCAGGTGGATTCAGGGCATCTAGAGAGGAGGGGGGCAGGCAGGTTGCACAGAAGGAAGAGGGCCAGGAGATGAAGCAGGAGAAACAGGCAGGGGCTGGATTTTGAGGGCTCTGTGATTCCTTCACACAGCAAGTTGCCAGCCAAGCTGAGCCTGTGTCCCAGGGGCCTGGCCCTCCCTTGTACCCAGCCACTCACCACAAAGAGCCACATGTCCCCTCGCCTGGGATAGTGAGAGACACGGGCCAGGTCACGGGCCAAGTGCCTCCCCAAATGATCTCTTCAAGGTCCCTCCCTAGGACCCTGGGAATCAGGGCTTAGCCAGACCTGCCAGTCCTTACCTTGGTTTCATAAGGGTCATTTTCTCCCAACCTGGGCGCCTGGGTGGCTCAGTTGGTTAAGCGACTGCCTTCGGCTCAGGTCATGATCCTGGAGTCCCAGAATCGAGTCCCGCATCAGGCTCCCTGCTCAGTGGGGAGTCTGCTTCTCCCTCTGACCTTCGTCCCTCTCATGCTCTCTCTCTACCATTCTCTCTCACTCTCAATAAATAAATAAAAATCTTAAAAAAAAAAAAGACTGAAAACAAACACAAAACAACACTCCTGGCTGCTTCTTCCCCCTCTCCTCCCCCCCACCTGCTTTTCCCACCATAGAGGGAGCGGCCCCCGCACCCAACGCCGACCGCTATCCAAAACTCCCAGCGTGGGCTGGGCCTGAGGGCCAAGGTGCGGTGGGTCAGGCCTGCCCTGGCACTGAGGGAGGGGCCCGGAGCATAGAGTCCATATAAATTAATTTAATTGAGCCCTATTATCACTTTGCTCCAAGCCTGCAAGTCTAATCTAGCGTTGAAGTAATTCATTGGGTGTGAATGTCCTGGAGCCAAGACTTCCCTCTGCTCTCGGAACAAACGCTCCACGCTTGGCCCAGGCCCCCGGCCGCTGCAGCCTGGCTCAGCAGAGGGGCTATGTGGGGAGCAGGGAAGGCAAGGGAGGCCTTAAAATAGCTCTTTACTTTGGCTGTATCCCCCGACTTTCCCAGAATGAGGCCCCGGTCCACACCTCCAATACATACACACTCCAGCTACACAGTCGTACATCGGGGTGACAGTCCGGCCCTCACAGGCCCCACAGATGGCTGAAGGGGTCCCGGGAGACCCGGGTCAACCCTGATTTACTATGAGTTATTGGTTAAGTCCATTTCTTCTTTCTGTGCCTCAGTTTCTTTCCCTTCCTGCAGAATTTCCTGGCTTCTCACTTTAGTAGCTGTGTGACCTTAGGCAAGTTATTCAGCCCCTCTGAGACTCCGTTTCCTTATCCGCAAAACAGGGAATCCAAGAATGCTTATCTCCCAGGGTTATTAGGAGGATTAAACGAGTTAATAGATATAACTACGCCTTCCATATCACAAGCACTCGCTCATTGTTATTGTGAGACTCAGGTGGCGTGGGGGCAGGGAGCCCTTTGTGCAACTGTAATTGCTGAGGCCAAGGTACACACACCGTAGTTATAATTTCAGAAAAGTGGGAGGGAGCTGGGCGGTGTGGTTCCCACGGAACTTTTGTCCCAGGATTAGGGCACCTGAGAGCTGAGAGAATGCAGGTTGCCCAGTGTGGTGTTGTTATGATTAGATTTACATACTTTATGGTGCAATTATTCAAACCTTGATGCCAAGCTCATTAAGCAGTCAGGCACCATGAACAGAACCCTCAGAGCCCCAATCTGGTGGGGAGACATGGCCTTGGGGGCCCTTGGGGCCCTGGTCTGCGGGCAGAAGCAGCACACTCATGCATGAAGCAAGTGTGGGCACCACACACCCACAGGGGGGCCCCGGTCCTGCTGAGGACCTTGTCAAAAAGAGGCAAGGGACACAGGCCCTAAAGGGGTGGGGAGGCTAAATATTTACTGGTCTGCCTGCTTCTTCCCTTACCTACCCTGAAATACCAACCACACTTTGCTAAGGCCCTCCTGTGCTCCAGGCCCCCTGCCTGTGCTCACTCCTGAGCCACATGGCATCCTGAAAAGCATTTGATTTATTCACCCTAGTCCTAGTATTAATACCCATTTAATAAATGGGGAAAGCGAGAGTTGGCAGGTCCAACCAAAATCTCTCCTCAATAGGCATGAAACTCAAACCAAAGGCTCCCACTCACTAGAATCTGCTCCCAAATTCAGGGATTGTAAGAGACAGGTGTTGTCTTTTGGGGATGTCGCTAGGGAAAATTGAGAGAAAATTGAGCGGGGAGTCAGGAGATCTGGGTGAGTCCCTTCACCTCTCTGTACCTCAGTCTCCCTATCAGAGCAATGGAGGTGACGGCCTCTCTCCCACTGGGCCCCTGTGTGAACTGGATGAGGCCACCGACAGAGCTCAGCACACATGAGGTGCGCAAGGATAAGGCAGCCTCTAAACTCAGCCCCAGAGCTGCTGAGCCCGGACAACACTCAAGTAGCTCCTGACAAGCCCCAACCTCTGGCAGGAAGAATCTTCTTGATAATAAATCCTTGTCCCCTACACCTATTCCTGAAGAAGAATCTCCACAAGGAGCAGGTGTTTGGAAATCAGCATGGCCCCCGCCCCCCCGTTGTTACCCAAGAGGGAACTTTTCTTGTTTTGTAGCCAGTGGCCATCCTGGGGGAAGTGGCTCTGTTCCCCCTTTCTTCCCTTCCCTCAACCCCCAGGACTCAGCAGAAGCCGGGCACAAAGGGTCAGACAAGATTCATGTAAGGCTTGGTGGCGGAGGCAACTTGAATCTGTCTTACTTCCAACACACCTCCAAGTGCAGGTTCTAGCTGACCTGGCTGGTCCTAGGCTCAGGGGATTTTCTCTCCACCCTCCTGGATGGCTGCCAGAGCTCTGGAAAAGTGGCAGTGGCTCAGGTCAGGGAGCCCCTCCTGGCTCCCACTCCTACCTTTCACTTGGAATTCTCTTCTCCTGCCTAGGTGCCTACAACCCACCATTTCTTTTCTGGACACCACTGTGCAAGTCACCACAACTCAGCAATCCCAGGCTCAGTCTCTTCATCTTTAGAATGGGCTAATAAACTGCACCCCTTCCCGGAGTCGTGAGAACTACCTGCTAATGTACATAGAGCACAGGTGAAGCGCTTGATAAATCCTTCCAGATGGCTGGGGAGTTGGGTGCTTTGTTTTGTTCTGTTGTTTAGCTTATCTAACCCATGAGCTTGGGAATGGCAGGGCCCAGCTGTGGCTTGCCTCTTTCTCTTAAAACATATTCCTTACATCACCTGCTGGCTCTCAGCCGGTACCCAGGCCGTGCCTCTGAAGGGCATGGGAGGCCAGGGACGGCACTGAGGCCCCAGGTGAGGACAGTATGAGGCTGTGCAACACCAGCAGGAGGCCTGAGATCTCCCCCTTCCCTCTGCACCCCAGAGGTGAGCTCGGCAACGCCTCTCTGAGCACCAGGTGAGACCTTGTGGCGGAGGGACCACTCAGGGCCAGTCCAGCCCCTCCCTCTGCAGGTCCCTCCCTGCCCTGGATCATTGGATTACTTGAAGTACTCCTAAGACCCACTGGTGCTGGACTGCCTCCACAGTGCCCCAAGGGAAAAGCTGATGCCAAGGGCAGACGGGACATTTGGGAGTAGACAGATGATCCGAGGCTGAGAAACCATGCAACCACAGAGCAATCAGAGGCAAATCTCGGAACCTCTGTGAGCTCGTTTCCCCACGTGTCATGGGCTGTGCTGGGTCGGCCAGGTCCCCCTTCAGGACCGAAAGGCCAGGAGGACTGCCTCAGCTGTCAGCCCTTTGGGAGACTAGCTCTGCTGAAGACAACTGTCTCACCCCCTTCTAGGAGGTCACATCCCCTCCTAGGCCCAGGCTTTATTAACAACCGATCAATTTGCCCAGCCCCTGTTACCCCAGATTGGGACAATTCAGAGGCTCCTCCTAGTTCTAGAGCCCCCATGGGGTCAGCAGAGGCCTTCGTGAGACGAGATCACAGCCTTGAGGGAGGGAGGCAGTCAGTGAGTACACAGAGGAACCTAACTGATTCCGGAGGCCTGGTAAGACAGCTCCAAGAAGGCAATGGTAGGAGGAACTTGGCCCCGAATGGATGCCACGAGGTGAGGGTGGAGGGGGCTCTGAGGCAGGAGTTTGAGGAGCAGGAAGAAGGCCAGGCACAAAGGCAATATGAGGCTGGAAAGGTGGCACAGCCAGACACCGACCCATAGAACATGGCGTTCGTCCATGGGCAATGGGGAGCCTGGAGGAGTTTCAAGCTGACATGGTCAGGTCTGCAGTTTGGAAAGATGTCCCGCTGCCACGTGGAAGATGTGTGAGAGGGACCAGCTGGGCAGCTGTACTGACCTCAGGACAACTTCAGTGAGGAGGGCTCAACGAGGGTAGTGATGGGAGAAAACCGGAAAGAATGGACACTTACTTGGAGGTAGTATCCTCAGAGCTGACCGCTCATTTGTTGAGGTGTCACAGGTGAGCGAGAGGGAGAAGGGAGTCTGGAAAGATGCTGAGGGGGCAGGGGTCACTCACTGGCTGGGGAAAGCTGGGAGAGAGGCTGGCCGTGGTGGTGCTCAAGTGCTCCTGTTTGAGGGGCCTATGAGACACCCCGGCGCTGAAGCCCAGGCACCTGTGAAATAGAAGAAGCTGGATCCGGGGAGGAATGTTCAGGATGGGGACAGAGATGTGGGGGCGGGGGGCAGCTTGCAGATGGAGTGTGAGTCCTCCAGGGTAGGGGCCCTGTGGGGGTCTGCTCTACGATCACAGGGTAGCCGAGGCCTGGGACAGTCAGCCTGCTGGGTAAATGAGAGAACCTTGGGCTCTCTCAGGTTGTGATGCCCGCAGCTCAGGCCTGAAAAGTGGCAGGTACACAGGATGCTACCGCTGCCACCACCCGGGCTATGAGGCTGGTGGGGGGAGTAAGGAACAGGAGATAGCCTGGGCCCCATTTGTACACAGGCTCAGAGACAGGCAGAGCCGGGGGCGGGGAGGGGCTCCTAGGCTGGCACACTGTCCACAGTGGCCCCTCCATCGCTCCTGGCATCCTCAGGGCTACTGGGCAAGTTATCTTCCCAAAACAGATAAAGAAATGAGACCCAGAGGAAATTACCCACTTGCCCAAATTCACAACTTCAGGTGGCACTGGGGATTAAAATAAACCAGTCCGGAGTCTACAACTTGATTTCAGACTCCCGGCGAGGCCACCGGGCACTGAGCACTCAGGGCCAGTCCAGCCCCTCCCTCTGCAGGTCCCACTTTCCTGGGTGACCAGATGAAGACTGAGAGGCTGGCCCCCTGGCCTGTGGGGAGAGTGGCTGGGGAGCGGCGCAGGCTTGGTAACCTGCAGACGCTGTCTGACGCTGGGGCCGGATTATGGAGCCTGTCCCCGGCAAGCCCAGGCTGATGTCAATGGGTCTGCTGGCTAAGCAGTGCTGCTCAGGGCGGAGAGAGCAGAGCTGAGATGGAGCATTTCTGGGATGAGGGGATATGCAGCAGCGTGGGGCTAAAGCAACTTGATGGCTCCTTCCCCTACTCTCCCCCAGTGGGGCTTAGGTCTAAGTGGACAGGGACAGCAGGGCAGATTTGTACTGAGCATCTGCGGGTGCACTCAGCCCTGCCCTCACTCCTGGTTTCTGAGGGACAGCTGGGAGGTCCCATTACTCCAGTGGACAGATGGGATGTTTGAAACCAAAGTGGAACATGGCTTTGACCAGTGTCAGCCAGCCAGGTGGTGCAGAACTGAGGCCCCAGGCTTGCCAATTGGGAATATATGTGCTGCCTGTCTCTTCATTCATTCATTCCTTCGTTCGTTCATTCATTCCTTCACTGGTTCAACAACCTTCCTTCCTGGCCTTGTCATGGGAGCTGCAGACAAGCCCTGCCCTCAGGGAACTCCTGGTCTGATGGGGAAACAACCACATAACTAGTCAGTGACAACATGGAGCTTGTGTGACAATTCACAAGGCTGGGGGAGCCCAGAGAGAGGCCCACTCCAGGCTCTGGTGCAAGGTGGAGTCTGTAGGAGAAGAGGGGTTCCTAGGGGTGTATTCCCAGCTGAGCAGGGAGGACAGAGGTAGGAGAGCAAGACACAGGAGCCCATGGAGGGGACACCCTGCTGGTAATTCAGCCTCTATCCAAATCCTGGCCCTCTTCCCTTCCTTAGACTTGCCATGCCTACTCTTCAATGGTCGGGGACAAAGGGAGAGGAAATGACACCCCAGGGCGCCTGGGTGGCTCAGTTGGTTAAGTGACTGCCTTCGACTCAGGTCATGATCCTGGAGTCCCGGGACTGAGTCCCACATCGGGCTCCCTGCTCAGCAGGGAGTCTGCTTCTCCCTCTGGCCCTCCCCCCTCTCATGCTCTCTCTCTCAAATCAATAAATAAAATCTTAAAAAAAAAAAAGACAAGAAAAGAAATGACACCCCAGCTAGTGGTGAGGGACAAGGGTGGCTCTGCTCTCAGGTTCCCCGGGGGCACCTCTTCTCTGGGCAGGGCCCTGAATGCCAGTAAGGGCAGGTCCTCATCCAGCATCCCTAGCCACTAAGAACTAGTTCATTTACTCACTCATTCCTTCAACAAATATTTATTGAGCCCCTACTATGTGTTAGCTGAAATATATGATTATTTTCACCAGTTACAATCACTTGAAGAAAAAACAGTAACTATCTTTCCCCAAACACAAATGGGGACATTCAAGTTCTGGTTCCCCCACTTGGTAGCTTGGCAGTTTGGGGTCTCAGCTGGTTATCAGGGATGGTGACACCCACACCACACGGAGTAGCTATCTGGACTGCCAGAGAAGGCATTCACACCAGGTACCAGCAGGAGCTCAGTAAATGTTTGTCCCCTCTCCCCCTGACCAGTGGGGTGAGCACCCTCAGTGTGCCCTTCCCTGGGAAGAGAGAAGATGTTTCAGGGATGAGGCAGAGCCTGAGGAAGAGCCAGGAGGCCAGGAACGGAGGCTCTGCAGCGTGTTAAGACTTGCCTGATTTCCCTACTTGGGGTGGGATGATGCTTTGCCCCTCATGAGCCCTGAGGCACCTGGGGAGCTGTGACCAGAGGCCCCAGGATCCAGAATGGGGTGTCTAGAAGAGGTGATCCTTCTTGACGTTGATGACCTAGGAGAAGAGTTACCTCCCAGAAGTGGCTGGACCCCTTGGCTGAGTCAGGGAGAAGACCTGACGAGGACCCCATGGGAGCCCCTGGGAGCAAGCCTCCCAGAGAGAGGATGACCTCATCAACCAGTATGATGGCAGCGGGCGGGGAGGCGTCAGGCTGAGCTGGGTGTTGCCACCAGGCAGACATCCCACTCCCAGCCAGCAACTCCTCACACTGCCTGCAGCTGTGTGACTGCAGCTAGAGGGAAGTTCCCCAGCACCACCAGGAATGAATTTAAACCAGTAAGACATTTTGAACACTCCTTCCTAGGGGTTGCGGGTTAAGGCAGGGCTGCTCAGCTGCAGGGGTTGTACCAAATGACCTCCCAAGGGTTCCCCCAAAGAATCTGAGCCAAGTCTCGGAACAAGAGGGAATGTGCTTTGAGTCGCCACCAAATCAGACGGGGAATCAGGAGACCTGGATTCTGTGCCTGGCTTATTGTGGGACTGGGCAGACACAGCCCCTCTTTGAGCCTCAGTTTCTCCTTCAGATAACGAAGGGCTCAGGCTTAAGCCCCAGGGCCCTTCTATTTCTGACTTCTGTGTAACTTCAAGACTGGGCACCTAGACACAGGGGCCCTTTGGGGGATTCCAGGCTAGAATTTCCCTTATTGGTGCCTAGACCACACCAATGTTGTGCAGCAAGTTGAAGACAGTTCCATTATTGACACTGTGACCCAGAAACCTGAGAAATTATACAGGCCCTTCCTTTTGCCCATCCCCAGCCCCTGGGCTTCTCTGCAGCAAATATTTGCAGCTTGTTACCACGTCCTGCCTTCTGCGGGCAGCCTTACCTCTGGCTTCCCCGGCTTCTAGCCTGCTGACCACAGGGCTCCTTGGAAAGTCTTGTTATTTTGGCCCGGCTTGATCCCAGACCATGAGGCACCCGCCAAGCTGGGCCTTGCCTCTCCCTGGATCACCAGGTCAACCCCTTCCTTGGCTTCCAGCCACTGGTCTCTGCCTCAGAGCTGCCACATGAACACTTCTGGTCCCCGCCTGGCTTAGAACAGCTGGGGGCTCCCCATGCTCTAAGACAGGGTGGAAGCCTTATTTCTTGAGGGCTCTCTGCCCCAGACACCCCACGTGGCCTCCTGATGGTCCCAGAGTAGCCTTACTCATATCCTCGGGGACATGTGGCTCCCACTGGCCTGCGGCCCCCTTCGACCGTGGCCTGAGGCCTTACTGTGCCCACAGCCTGCTGAGCTAGGTTCCACTCACTCATTCATTGGCCGTGTGACCTT
Source organism: Callorhinus ursinus (assembly GCF_003265705.2). NCBI lineage: Eukaryota > Metazoa > Chordata > Mammalia > Carnivora > Otariidae > Callorhinus > Callorhinus ursinus. The sequence continues at coordinate 5,562,037 of NW_027397097.1, forward strand.
CTGCACTTCCATCGCCTCTTCTGTAAGATGGAGATGATAATTGCAGTCTCTGACCGGTCCATGTTGTGGTGATGGTAAGGCTGTGTGTGAACACAGTGCCTGGCCACAGTGCCACAGCAGTGTGCAATCGTCTGATAATACTCCTCCCAGTGTACCTCTCCTCTGTCATTCACCCAAAAAGACTGAGCTCCAACAGGAGGCCAAACCCTGTGCCAGGGTCCCCACCCAGCAGAGGAGACGGGCACAGGGGCACCTAGTCACACACTGCAGTCACAGCCATGGGAGCCTAGGAGGAGCTCCTGAGCCCTCACATCTCAGAGGGCCCCCTGAGTGGTAGAGGATGAGCAGGAGTTTGACCCTCCGACAGGGAAGGGAGGATCAGCATGGGCAAAAGTGTGAGGGGCTCAGAGCAGATTTGCATGGCTGAGGCCTGAGAGAGCGAGAGGGAGAGGAGAGGGCCTTGCTCCCAAGGCCCGGACTGCTGCTGGACTAAGGCACCTCCAGGGTGGTGGGGGAGGGAAGGGCTTCCGCAGGGGAGGGTGATGGTTGGATCTATGTGTGAGAAAAATCCTTGGCCTGGGCGGAGGGGGTGTGTGTGCTCGCGTTGGGGGAGAGGCACAGGCAGCCATGGAAGAAACCCACAGGGCAGGAGGGCAGGAACCTGTGAGGAGGCTAGGATAATGGTCCTGGCCAGGCGGGTGGTTGAGGACTGAGTGGGATGGGGAAGTGTGACGGGGATGGCAAGGAGGAGGTGAACTGGCGAGGTGCTTAGGAGGAAGGGACAGGATGACCCGCCAGTCTAGCACGCGGGGACCACCCCTCGGCTATGAACCCACTCAGGCAAGCCCCGCCCTCTCCGGGCCTCCATGAAATGGGCCAGAAGAGCCCCGGAGGCTCTCCCAGCTCACACATCCTGTGGCCCTGTAAAGCAAAGCAAGGGGCTTTCCCAGCTTCTGGAGGAGGGAGAACAAAGCCCAGCCCAGCCTAGCCCAGCCCTTCTCAGAGCCTCATCAGCAGAAGACGGGGCCCAAAAGCACCCGGACCAAGCTGGAGAAGGGGCCTCTGCCGCCTAGGTGAGGGGCAGGTAGCCCCGCCCCTGAGGCTGGATTAAGCAGAGCTTCAGCGCCACCTACTGCCCACCTGGGAAGAGAGGCCATCAGTCCCGGGGGCCGGGCTCTGACCCAAACAAATCCCCGTGGATTGAAGGACTGCTCTCCCACAGGGCTCAGTGCCTTCTGGGAGCTAGGGAACTCCACCAGAAACTGACGAAGGGCAGCAGTGGCCTCTCAGGGGCCGTCCAGCCTATTCCCTCCTGTCCAAGGTAGACAAAGGGATCCTGACTTGCTTAAATAGGAAGTCCTCAGCAGCAACTCATGCCTTCCCATCCCCGGCCTTAAAATCTTTCTGTTACCTCACTCTGTTACTAACTTCTATCCAAAAGCCCCCAGACAAGAAGTTTCAGGAGACACTGTAGAAGCCCTTGTTTGTTTTCCAGGGTGACCAACTCTAGTGGAGGAAAAAAAAAAAAAAGCTCACTCATTAAGCACATACCATATGCCAGTCATATAGAATCCTAATCCTTCAGGGGAGGATTATTATCCCCACTGTACAGATGAAAACGAGGTTCGGAGTAATGATTGACTTTCCCAGGTCATAGAGTAAAGTCTGCAGGAGAGCTAAGATTCTAATGTGATCCTAACTACCATGTGGGGCTCCCTTGAAGACTGATGCACACAAATTAATTCTAGAACGAATCAAAACAGAAAAAAACAAATATAAGCTTTGATGTTCTGAGATCCATAAGGGAGCAGGGAAAGCTTCTGGAGGTGGTGAGGTAAGACATTGAGTGAGGCCCTAAATCCAAGCTGGATAGATAGGGAAGGGGGAGGATTTTCCAGGAGGGACTCATTGTGGGAGGTGGCACCATCCTCCTTCTTGCTCCCCACTTGGGGAAAGGCTGGGTTATCCACCCATCACTCACTTCCTGATCCCCACATCCAGTCTATCATATCCCAGAGCCCTACCCATTCTCCTAAGAAATTCTCCAGTCCATCCCTTTTTCTCCATTCCCACTGCAGCTACCTAGGCCCAGCTACCATGACCTCTGCCTACAGACTTCTCACCCATGTCCCTGCAACCCCTCAAGTCCACCTCCCACACCAAGCCAGAGTGGTCTTTCTTAAAAGCAAATAAATAATCTGGCCAAGTCACACGTTCTGCTAAGAACCCTACAGTACCTGCCTAGCATAATTTATAAGACCCTGCTTCGTTGGCCCTTGATGGTCTTTCCAGCCCCTGACACTTTGCCTTGAACTCAGTACTTTTTTGACATACGATAATGGTAATTTCCTCCAAATGCTACCCTCTTGGCCTTTGCATACTCTGTTCCCTCTGCCCGTTGTATTCTTTCATCGTTCAGAGCTTAGCTTAAATATCTCCAGGAAGCCTTCCCTGACCCCTGGGTCGAGTGGGGAGCCCTCCGGCAGATCCCCGTGGTGGGTCTGGTTGCTTCCACTGCCCACGCCCTCTGCACCCTGAGCACTAGGCTCCCAGGTCCCTTGCCCGGTATCCGCGCGCGCATGCGCCCCTCGGCGGGGCAGCGCGGTGGAGCGGGGCTGACTCCCGCCCAGGCTTCTGCGTGCAAGGTTGCGCGGCGGGGTATGGGGGGTGTGGGGGTGTGGGTCGGTGGGGGTGGCGGGGGGAGCGGGCCAGCGCCACAAGGCGCGCTGGAAAGTCCGTTTCCACCCCCACCCTTCCAGGCTCAGGGAATATTTATGGGCTGCCGGAGGGCAGACCGGGAAGGAGGCGGGGGCGCGACTGACCGGCAGGCGGGATGCGGCGCACACTCGGGTTCCCTGCGGTCCCTGGTGGGGGGGTCGGTGCGTGCGGAAAGCGGCCCAGAGCCCCCAACCTCAGGGCCTGTCCACAGCCGATTAAGAGGCAACCGCAGCCTGGAAGCAGAGAGTCCCCAGCTGTTTCCTTCCACTCCGGCGGGACTGGGCGGGACGGGGCGGCCACATGGAGGTGGAAAGGAGCCTGGGGAGGGAGGCAGGTGTGGAGCTCTGTGTGCTACTGGGGTGAGCAGACCACGTGTGACTTGGCCCACTTCACAGGCGGAAAACTGAGGCAGTCCTGAGACAGAGCCAGGAAGGGTGGTGCTGACTCCTGGGCCCGTGCTCTGATCACTGTGCCCTTTGGCATCACTGTAGGCCGAGGGCAACTCACTCTTAGGTGAGCACAAGGATCATGGGGACAGTTGTTAAAATGCAGATTTTTAGGACCCTATCTCCCACAGATTAGGTAGGCCTAGAGTGGGACCCAAAACAAACAGGCAGGCCATACACCACATACTGTGAAATCCTGGGGAAGAGATATTTTAGAATAGGAAGGCTTCCCTCAACTGATGGCCAGGATAAAGCAAGCAGGGATGGGGTAGGGGAAGCAGAGAGCCTGAACTTAGAAGAGATGGGTTTGAATTCTGATTTTCCGCTGGGTAACCAGGAGTTGGTGATTAACCTCTCTGTGCCTTGATTTTCTCCTGCCAAACGTGGGGATAACATTCAGCCCACAAGTTTCTGTAATATCAAAGAGATTCGCAGAAAAGTGCTTTGCAACTAAACCACTACCATCTTTATTATTTGCTGTCACTGCCAATCCTCTAGGCAAGGAGAGAAGCCGGCCTGATGTGGTGATGAGCTCAGAGGCCACCTCCTCTGTAAAGCCCACCCTGATTCAGTCACTTGGGATGAAGCCATCCTTCCTCTGACTTGCACACTACTCAATATCTTTACTCCTATTTGGCACTCCTTTCCTGTGCCTGGGGCTGACTGTGCAATACATATGCCTTATGGTCTCCCCACCAGAATGTGAGCTCCTCCTTTGGGCCTCTTCAGAATTAACAATAATGTCAAAAGGGGTTCAGTGGTGGAGAAAGACCTGAGTTCAAATCTCAATCCTTTCACTCACTAGCTGTGGGATCTTGATCTGTGGACACCCCCTGAGTCTCTATAGGTGTAAAGTGTAAAGGTTTAAATGGGATAATGTCTGTAAGGTTCTATATAATGTCTATCACTCAGTAGACCCAACTTGGGTAAAACCAGATAGGAGCTTGGGAGACTGAGGAAAGCATCACAAAGGATGGCTTTTGGCCTGGGCTTTGAGAGCCAGGAAAGGTCTTATCAGGTAAAGAACTAGTGGGGAAGGCTCTCTTCCATATGCCGGTTACACTGTTTACTTCTATAAACTGGCAGCAGAGAATTCCTGCTCTAAAATGTGTTGTTTCTATTCATTTAAAAATTGAAATAGGATAAGGATAGAAAGTTGAACATACACTGTGGTCTTTCCTAAAACCAACTAAAACAACAGTAAAGGGATTTATCAAAATATTAGAAACCAGACACAATCCATAAAGAATAGTAACTGACTGAATCCTAAACAGGCAACAAAAAAAGTTGAAAAGCAGCCCAGTTTACACTGTGAAACTTCCAGATGGTTCAGGAGTTGGCTGTACCAGGTACTTCTGGAAATTGGGTGGGTGGGGAGGCTTAAAAATAGGAAGATTGCTTGAAAATCTATTCAAGAAGCAATTAGACTGGGATGCCTGGGTAGCTCAGTCAGTTAAGCATCTGCCTTTGGCCCCGTATGGGGCAACCTGCTCAGTGGGAAGTCTGCTTCTCCCTTGCCCTCTCTTTGCCCCCTCCCCAGCTTGTGCTCTCTCTCTCTCTCTCACACACACACACACACAAATATTCTCTCTCTCTCTCAAACAAATAAAATATTTAAAAAAAAAAAAAAAGAAGCAATTAGGCTCCCAGACACCCTCCTTACCTGGCAGAATACTAAAGGTCCATTCTCAGAAGAGAGTAGCAGAGGATCTCTATTCTGGGGGCACTCTGACAATGGGAATCAAGTAATGACTTATGTATTCAATATTGAGGTCTCCAGTCTTCTTTCTCTATTCAGCTATCCAAACTCTGGCTGTCAGGATAGTACCCTCCAGACAGGAGATTGAAGGAGTTTTTTCTTGACCAGCTCAGCAGAAAAGACAAGGAGTGGCCCAACCAGCTCTATGTATTCAGCCCCAGTCATGACCACATGGTATCAAGTCTGTGTTTTAGAGTCCCAGTTTTAAATATGAGCCAACTGCAAAGGATGAGTAAACATTTGAGGAAAGCCTCTAGTAAGAAAGAGGTTAGAACACACATCAGGGGGGAAAAAAATCTTGGAAGATAGCAACTATGCAAAAAACAGAAGACTTGAAAGAGAAAACCATCATTAATATCCTAAGAGATGAGGTATTGCATAAATGAGCAAGAGTGGGAGGCTACAAAAAAAAAAAACTCTTGGAAATTAAAAATATGATTGCAGAAAATAAAAAACTCAAATGAACTATTAGATATAAATTTGATAAGATAGAGCAAAAAGGCTAAGCAATGGAAAGCAGAAAAGACAAGATAATTAGAGGACTAGTTTAAGGGAACTCAGCATCTGAATAACAGGAATTCTAGGAAGAAGCAGTAGAGAAAATGTCCTAGAACTGAAATACATGAGTTTCGGACTGAAATGACCCACTGAGGACCCAGCACTGTGGATGAACATTGACTGATACCATGACATCAACATTTCAGAACTCTGAGAACAAAGAAGATTACAAAAACTTCCAGATAGATAGAAGAAAAAAAGAAGCAGGCTTCATGCAAAGGATTAAAAATCATACTGGCATTGGATTTCTTAATAGCAAGATGGGATCTAGAAGCCAATGGCAAGGTGCCTTGAAAATTCTGAGGGGAATTATTTCCATCCCAGAATTCTATGCCTAGCCAAATGATTATAAAAAGTGAAGATAGAATAAAGACATTTTTAGTCATGTGAGGTCTCTTTGCCCGCTTTCTCAGGAAGCTGCTGGAGGATGTGCTTCAGCAGAAATGAGCAAGTGAGTAAACTGAGAAAGAGAAGCACATGGTATCTAAGGAAGAGAAGATGCCATGGGGGTGGGGGCGCAGAGGTCCCCGGGCCAATGGTTGTGCTACAGAAAGCAACTAATCCTGACCAGAACAAGGACAGAAGACTCTGGAAGAGATTTCTTCAAGAAATGAAATTGGTAGACAATCCAACACATTTAAACATATTGAGAGATTACATAACTGTAATTGTTATGCAGGAAAGGAAAAGTAATCACAGAATATTACACGGCTCACTTGTCAGCAGCATTTATATGGCCTAATAATGCAAACAGTGAGTACTCTTCCAACCAAACTTGTGATGTAAGTATACGGGACAAGACAGATGGTGGGGGACACAAAAGGGACGTGTGGGTATAGAGAGAGCAAGGAGGAAAAAGTCTAAAACTAAAACATCAAGAAGTAGCAATGTAAGTAAATGCAGTTGAAAGCAGTTGCCTCTGTAGAGCAGAAAATGCGTGTGCGGGCGCGCGTGTGTTTTAAGCCGAGGGACAGCTGCTTTCCATTGCAAGCCTTGTAGGCTTTCTAAACTAAACTACATGCGTGTGCAACGAACTTTTTTTTAAATTGAGTGACAGCAAGCCCCTAAGCCAAGGCCTCTAGTGCCAGGAGGGCAGTCCTTTTCAGCAGAAGGCTTAGCCCAACAGTGACCAATACTGAAATGCCAGTGGGAGAGGAACATTCTGGGGGACTCTGGGGAGCTGAGTGGATGGAATGTAGTTAATCCACTGAGAGCAAATTCAAATACCATGCCTTCCAGAAGCCTTCCATGGTCCCTGCCACCTCATGTGACACTTCCTTTTCCCCATCCCTTATCCCACTCCCATTACTGTGATCACTGTCTAACTTCATCTGTAGATATTTTGTGTGGCCTTAACTGTCCAACCAAGCTGTGAACTCCCCAAGGACAGTGACTGCAGCCAAGTGGCACAGAGAAGCTGCTCAATAAATATTTGCTGAATGCGAGAATGGTCAGTATGCATTGAGGACTGGGTACATGCTTACTTAACAGAATAATACTTAATACTTATTGAACAGAAAGGCTCTTTTTCCTTACAATCACCCTTCCCTATGTTTTTGGCACAAAGCACGTCCTTGATAAATGTGCATTACCTTGGTGGAGCGGATGTGGCCTCCTGGACTCCCGGCCCGCTGTGTGATTTTGAACGAATTTCTTAACTTTTCAGAGAGGTGCCAGGATTTCCTCCTACATCAATAAAAAGATAAAAGAGGTCGAGAATGATCTCCTGGGTCTGGGAAGCATGACCTACGAGTTGGTTGGGGTAGAAGGGATGGCCACATTGGTGCACAAAAGAGCCCTTAGGGATTCTTAGGTGTCCAGGAAGGCGAGTGGGTGGAAGGGCAGAGAAATGGCTAATGAAAAGCGGCTGGAGAGAGGTCTGAGTGGAAGAAGTGATTCATCTCCTGGAATCTCTTGCCCAAAGCCACTCCTCTTCACTGTCCCTTGGCCCTGGCTCTTGGCAGCCAGCAGTGCTGAGTTCCACATCTGGAGGGATATTTGGCCAGATTCTCCCTATCCCCTGGCATTGGTTAGGCAGAGTTCCAGGCCAAGCCTCCTTCCCTCTGGTTGGTGCGGCTCCAAAGACACCAGCTCCAAGGGCTCAGACAAATGGCAGAGTGCTCACACTGCATGGGGACATTAGATCATCTAGCCCAGAAGGTCCCCAAATGTTAGGTTTTACAGATGGGTACACTTTAAATAAATAGCAGGAGAACAAAGTTGCCAACTTCTCATTTTGCTTGGGAAGGAACATTCAAAAAAGAACTATCACTATGTTCTGTTTCTTGATCTGGGTGGTGGTTACCCAGTGTGTTCACTTAGTGGAAACACATCAAGCTAGACACAGGTAAGCATGACTATTCTATGTATCTAACTTTGTAAAAAATTTACACAGAGAACTACGATGTACTATCATACCATCATTTCATCTGAAAAAAAAAAAAAGAAGACATTTCAGTGCTGTAAATGGCATATAAAATGGGAAAGGCATAATCTCAATTCAGGACAGTGGTGAGTTTACAATAGCATACTTTATATGATGATAGTGAAAAAAATGACATGTTAAAAAAGATAGTAAAAAATATGATAGTAGAAAAAAATTTCCAGGGGAGAAAACAATCAAAGCTTTATTTCACAATATTATTCACACATTGGTTCTGTCAATTTAGGGATTCAGACAGGAAGAGTTCTATATCCAGCTCACTTGTAAGCTTTCTTGCAGTTGTTGAGGCAAACCCTGTTTTACTTGGTTATCTGGAAGGAAACGGAAACCGTACCCAACAGAGTTCCACTGATTTTAGAATATTCCGTGAGAGCGGAGAGATGCTGAGGACCGTGGGACACAGAGCCAGCAGGCACCCTGATCACCCAGTTTAGAGCAATCAGACCTTTACCTAAAACTGTGTGGGTGCCCCAGGCAGTCCACCCACAAGTTTGTGGGAGCCATGCCTCTACCAGATTCCCTTATGAGAAAACTGAAACCTAGAGACAGGAGGTGATTTACCCAAAGTCACACAGTAAGTTAGTGAAGCTAGTGGGGCTAGGACCCGGGTCTCCTGCCTGTCAGTCCCTTCTCTTCCCCCACTCACCCTGGCTCTAGGGCTCCTGGTAGCTGCTTCTCTTGACCCTGAAAAATGCTCCCAGGTCCTGCCATGTTGCCACAAACTGTCCAGGGCTCCAGCTCTGGTAGCCAGACATGGGCCAGGGCTGGGCTGCAGAAGATCAAGTTACCTGCTTGGACAGGGTCCCCTTCAGGAGCCAGCCACTCTCCAGCTTGGCAGGAGGACAACTGGGTGAGCAGGGCTTATGGAAGATGCCAGAGCTTCTACAATGAAGGGCTTTAGCCATCCAACACCTCCTTTGGGGCTGCTGTCACCAAACCCAAGTTGGCACCCTGGCTCTGGGCAGAGGATGGCGGGGGTGGGTAGAGGAGGGGGAGGTTGTTCAGAAGGCTCTGCCAGGTGCGGTGCTTGGCCTCTGCAAGACAGCTTCTTTCCCACCTCGAGGGCTTTGCCCAGGCCATTCATCCTTCCTGCTTCTCTCTCCTCACAGACATGCCTGGTCTCTAACAACTCCGCAAAGACTCTTTGATTAACGATGCCATGAAGTGACTGCTTTAAAGGACCATAACCTGGTCTACTCTTTGGGCCTTTGTCATCTAACCTGTGATGTGGTTGGTTGTAAGTATGTGACTATCTCTAAAGTTCCGGTCAGCACAGACAGTGAGCCTCTCAGGTCAACTCTGATGGGTAGGATCCCAGATGAAGATGTGGACCCCTGGTAGCCCAGGTGGCTGATTCTAATCCTGAGCAGACGGGTGGGGACCCTTAATTTCTCTATCATATGTCAGAGTGCCTCAAAGTAGGAAGAAAATCCAGTTAACCATACGTTGCAGGCATTTGGAAGATCTCAATAAATATTTGTTTAAAGGATGAAAGAAGGGCGCCTGGGTGGCTCAGTTGGTTAAGCGACTGCCTTCAGCTCAGGTCATGATCCTGGAGTCCTGGGATCGAGTCCCGCATCGGGCTCCCTGCTCAGCAGGGAGTCTGCTTCTCCCTCTGACCCTCTTCCCTCTCGTGCTCTCTATCTCTCATTCTCTCTCTCTTAAATAAATAAAATCTTTAAAAAAAATTAAAAAAAATAAAGGATGAAAGAATATTGAGATTCAGTTTAAGATTATTTTAAAGAAAAGGCCACTGCTTAAAAAAGAAAAATCAAAGAACTAGTCCAGCTGCCCTTATCTGACAGGAAAGGAAATAGGCCCAGTTAAGGCCCTTTCTTGCTGCAAGTATCATAGGAAACACATGGGGCCAGATGGGTGTCCTGAGCCCAGCCATTTGAGCACTGTTCTTTTTTTAAAGATTTATTTATTTATTTATTTTGGTGGTGGGGAGGGCAGAGGGAGAGGGAGAGGGAGAATTTCAAGCAGACTCCTGCTGAGCATGGAGCCCGATGCAGGGCTCAATTTTACAACCCTGAGATCAAGACCTGAGCTGAAACCAAGAGTTGGATGCTCAACCGACTGAGCCACCCAGGTGCACCTGAGCACTGCTCTTCTGATGAGTGAGAGCCCACTGAGAGTCAGGGCTCAATACCCCATGAGCAGCACTACTGCTCAGCTCCCAGGGATACTCCCCATCTTCAGTTGGCACCCTGAGCATCTTGAAAATCCCTGTTATTACTTGGGATAGCTTCCTCCACCCCACTTACTTCCTTCTAATGTCCCCCAACTTCTCCCATCCTCTGCTGCAAGCTATGTGACCTTGAGCAGTTGCTCAGCTTCTCTGAGCTTCCACCATTAAATTTAGAGGAAGGTTACTGACCTGAAGAATTGCCGTGAGGTTCACAAAGTCCAGCAGAGAAAGTACATGATAAAGGCAACTTTCATGGAAACCTACTCTGCGCCAGACACATGCAAGACACGGCCATTTCCTGCACAAAGCACTACAGGGTTTAAGTAGAGATTAGATGCACACGCAGGGCTGATCTGAGTTAGAATTCTAACCCTGTTATTAACTCACAATCGTCACTTAGCCTTTCTGGGACTTTTTTTTTTTTTTAAAGAATATTTATTTATTTATTTAATTTTGAGAGGGGCGGGGAGAGGGGCAAAGGGAGAGGGAGAGAGAATCTTTTTTTTTTTTAAGATTTTATTTATTTATTTGAGAGAGCGAGAACGAGAGATAGAGAGCACGAGAGGGAAGAGGGTCAGAGGGAGAAGCAGACTCCCTGCCCAGCCCGATGCGGGACTCGATCTTGGGACTCCAGGATCATGACCTGAGCCGAAGGCAGTCGCTTAACCAACTGAGCCACCCAGGCGCCCCATTCTGGGACTTTCTTGTCTGTAAAATGGAAATAATGATACCTACTTTGCTGGGTGTTTGGGAGGATTAAATAGGAACCCTACAAATGCCCAGTGCTTGGCATATAGTAGGTGCTCAGTGCAGGGCAGCTTTCATGTGTCTCTCTCTCAGTGAGGTGCCCGCTGGACCATCCTGTGCATGTGCATCCCCTCCCCCAGGTCCTCGGTGAGTACTGGCCCTCAGCATTGAGTACGTTTTCAGTTCAAGGCTGTGGAATTTTACTGGGGTCTGACAGGGAGCACCAAAAGAAAGAGGAATGAAGAGGCCCCAGGATGGGGAGCTTGGAGTGGGGGTGCTGTGCTGGGCTGGCAGCCAGCAGGCCTGGCCCTGAGCCCTGGGCAACCACCTTCCTGAATCAGATCCTTCCCTCAGAGCAAGCAAACAGGCAAGCAGCCTCGGGTGGAAGCCCTGGCCAAGCACAGCGGAACCTTTGTGAGCTCTTGGCTCTCCCCATAGCTCCCCCCTCCTTCCTTGTCATTGCCTACAAGGAGCCCGGGGAGTGGGGCTCCAGGCAGGAAAGCAGCTCCCAGGCTTCCTGGCCCTCATCACCTCCATCAGCCTCTAACCACCTTAGCCTGGCATTCAAGGCCTGAGAGTCAGCCCCTCTCATCACTTCTCCCTCCTGCCTCATCCTCCCCTATCTAGCTGCCACCCTGTCTCGCACATGTGGTTCACTGTCCCTTTGATTCTTCTGCAGAGGTGTGAACAAGGCCAGGACTGTGGATGAGCAGGGAGAGGACTTCATTCCAGGAGAGGTCAGCATTTTCCTCCCATCCTCTGCTGCTCCTAGAGCAACATTTCACCACTGCTCCGACCAGTCCTGAGCACTCAGACTTCGGTTTAGTCTTTACTGGCCGTGGCTTAGCCCTGAGAGTGACTTTCCTCCTCTATACAAAAAGACAAACTCCTACCTCCGGGCAGGCCCTGATAGGGCAATGTTCTGTCCACTCAGGAATTTGAGGAGACTCCCTGGACTCTTGTCCTTGCCTTGCCCCCCAACAGCGAGGTGCCTCATCACCACCCAGAATGGCTCGGGCTCCAGGAACCTGACCTCTGAAACAGCCATCCCTCTGAGGTCTAGCCTTATATGAATCATTGCTCAGAACTCCTCCTGCCTCCTGGACCCCTAGGTAGTCCCCCCTCATTCCTTAGTCCAGCTGAGGGAGGTATCCCTGGGACATTCTCGCTGAGCACTATCCTGCTCTCCCATCATCACCACCATGCAGAGCCTCTGCCTATCTTGTTCACCATCAGATTCCCAGTGCCTGGCCAGAGGCTGGAACAAAACAGGGGCTCTGCGAACAAGAACTGCCTGCTTGGGCAAGGTCCTCCCACCCCCTACGCTGTCAGCACATGAACTCACCTTCACTTCACTGAGAACATTTCTGCATGGAAAAAAACAAACAAACAAACAAACAAAACAAAAACCATAGGGGCACTTGGGTAGCTCAGTTGGTTAAGCATCAGACTCTTGATTTCAGCTCAGATCATGGTCATGAGATCGAGCCCAGCCTCAGGCTCTGTGCTCAGCGGTGAGTCTGCTTGAGGATTTCTCTCCCTCTCCCTCTGGCCTCTCCCCACTGCTCATGCTCTCTCTCTCTAAAATAAGTAAATAAATCTTAAAAAAAAAAAAAAACCAAAGTCAGACAAATGACAAATGGAGGAAACATTTATACACAAGACAAACAAAATACTAATTCCTTTAATATTTTTATAAAGCAATAAGAAAAATACCTTTGTTCATGTTCTTTATCCAAGTAGGAAGAAATAAAATTTGCAAAAAGGAGAAAAATAAACATTTTTATGTCTGCAAAAAGATACTTAACCTCACTCAAAACAAAAGAAAAATCAACTAAACGGTGAGCTATGCCCCTCAGATTGGCTTAGACCAAATAGGATATATTTATGAGATATCTGCTTGCACGTGTTTGTAATAATGGGTAAGGATATTCATGACAGCATTGTTTGGAGATATTAAGGACCAGACAGTGATGACTTTAGCTTGAGGACCATAGGGGTTCACTGCTAAAAAAAAAAAAGGAACTAGAGGGCTGGATTTAACCAGCAAGCCATAGTTTACCAACCCCTAGTTCAGATGAACAAAAGACTAGAAATGATTTTGATGCCATCACCAGAGGAGTGTCTAAACACATATCTCATAGCCCTAGGATGGAATACGCCTGCAGAAGGGCTGTGCTTATCAGTTGCCTCCATGTGCATTTTGAAAAGAAAATATACACATCCATCCTGTGTACCCTAGGATTCTCTGGAAAGATACAGAAGAGCTACCCTGTGGAAGAAGAAAACTAGGAGTCTAAAGGAGCCAAGGCTGAAAAGAAAACTTTTCAAGGCATATGCCATTGCTCTGTTTGAAAGGTATTCATACCGTAAGTACATGTTAACACTAAAAAAAAAAAAAAGGAAAAAGAAAAGTTAGCTCCCTAGTCCCCCAAATAAAGATGTTCCCTGAAACAAAGGGATTCATGGTGAAGTAAGTTTGGTCCACGCAGGGTTAAGCAAAGTTAAAGTGTTTTTGCTGCAGGACTGGTTGGGGTGGCAGAGTGGCCTTCAAAATGCTACTGTGCCTCAAGAATCCATGAATCCATGAACCCCGAGCAGGACACTGTATGTGGCACTTCCCATGCTTATTGCAGGACCACAGAGAACCTCTGCGGGCCAGCATTCCGCAGAAGAGATGCTGAGAATCACCACCTCCAGGAGCAAGCACAGGTACCACTGCACTCACTGTTCTATTCTCTGCCATATGCGCATGCACGCTCACACACATGCACGCTCTCACACACTCTCTCTCTGCTGCAGCCTTTCTTGAAGTGCACTCCTCAGGTCGCTCATCTTGTGAAATGCTCCATGGTCAAATATTCTTGGGAAACACTGTCTGCCTAAGTGGATGACAAATTATTGCACACACTCCTCCCAGATTTTACTACTTCTGTCTTTGTTCACACCATCACTTCCATCTGATTGCTTTTTGTTTTAACCCATTTCTACCTGCCAAAGTTCCAACTCATCCATCAAGGCTTGGGTCTTACGCTTTCTGCACCATGATGAAGGCTTCTTGGATCCTGGCAAAATTCTAAAGATGCCTGACAAGTGTCCCCAGACCATTATTGAAGGAAAGGAGTTACTGAGTGCAATAGAGGAATGCCTGAGGGAGGGATAGAGGCTGAAAGATTACATTAATGGGGGTGATTGTGCTTGGGTTAATAGTGAGCGATGCAGTAGACGGTTACACCTGTGTCCACAATTCTATTCATTAAGGGGGGTGCAGGCAGAACCTCCCCCATGTAGGTCTGACTGAGGGTCCCAGAGCAGCTTACTGGCCCAATCTTGGACAGTCCCAGGGATGAGGGAGACGTCCCTCTCTCCTAAGCCTCTTCCTCAGGCTCTTATCCCTGTCCCAAGCCCCACTGAGAAAAATGCCCACCTCTGGATACGGATCTCCAGGTATCTTGGCACATTGTGTGCCCTTGCCCTTTAGACTGTCCCCACAGGCACTCCAGGGAAGGCGGGCACTCCCCTGAGTTGTTTTGACCAAAGAACCTTGTGGGGGTCTGTATAAACTGAGCTATCCTCCCTCCCCACCCGGACTCTACAGCCCACTGGACACCCCAACACTGCCCTTCTCAGAGGCTGTATGAGGGTGGACCTGCACAGGGATCCAAAAATGGGAAGAAGCCAGTTGACTTGTTTATCCCTACAAGCAATTTCCTCTGGAAACTTCAGGAAATTGCCTAACCTCTTTGAAGTTCGTTTTCCCCACCTCTACAATAGGTGTGCCTACCTCCGTGGTTCCATGGAGTAGATGAAGGCCCCGGGGCGGAGGAGGTACTTAGCAGTTTCTTTCTCCCTCCTTCCCCAGTGCGGATTCTGAACTGCTAGGGAGACTATTTCTTAGTTTCCAATTGTATGGTGCCGGGACACTGAACAGAGGATAAACTGGGATGGATGGGAAGGCAGCTGCGGCCCAATCTATGCCAAATATAGGAATGCAAATGTCAAAGCAGCCTCACCTCCAGGGAAAGCTTCTCTGAGCCTTTCCCCTTCGAGGGTTGCTTTTATCTTTCTGCTTGTAACTAGCTGGTATTCTCATCATTCTCCCTCTGGCCTCACCGACCTCCCACACATGTGGGCCCCCCCTCAGATCAGGTGCTAAAGATGACTCAGCTCTGTGTTTCCAAGCCCCCCAGGCTTGGCACAGAGTGGGCTTACCAGATGGGAACAGTGGGAAAGGCTAGTTTCTGCCGCTGCCAGTGAAGTTCCCTGAAAGAACAATTTTACTTACTGCCCAGAGGGTGCCAAGCTCTTAGCCAGAGTGAGCAGGGCAAGGAGAGGGGATGAGGTGACGAGAGGCAGGGATGGACAGAGCTGGAGAAAGGACAAGCCACTTTGTGATTTGCCTTTGGGCACTCATTCATTAAACTCAGTGAATTAAGTGCCTCGTGTTTTCCAGGCCCTTTGCACATTCTGGCTTGGGGTACTGCAGTGTGTTAGTTAACAGTAGTGTGGACTGGGCTCTATGCATTCTTGGGCAAGTTACTTAATATCTCTGAGTCTCAGTGATATATCATCAGTAATATGGACATTATACTCAGTGTTTCACAAGGTTGTTTTGAGAATTACATGAGTTTATTTATATAAAATGCTTGACACAATTCTGCTAAATAATCATTTGCTGATATAATTGTTAAAGCTAATAATCCTCACTCAGTCCTGTATGGTTGGAGTTAGAGTTCAGGCAGACCTTGGAGTCCAGGCCAGCAATCCAGTTCCTTCATCTAAGTGCCAGAGAAGACACACAGGCAGAGCAGGAACAGATCCCTGGCCAAGGGTTTGCAGGACTTTCTTTCCATCTGAGCTGTTGTTTTTCCCTGAGTTTAGAGCCTGCAGTGCAGAATCTGCATGCTGACTCGCCAAGCACTCCTCCGGGGAAAGTGGTATGTGGGGCCAGGGCGCAGTTTGCACATAACTATGCCATAAAGGCAACTTCCTGGACTCACAGCTGAGGATGTACTTAAGGTGCAGTCCATTGCTGGGCCTGCAATGTACTGCTCTGGGCACCTCCTCTCTCTTTCTTGTTCCTTCTGAGTTACAGCCCGGCCCAGGAGAGTTCACTGCTTCACCCCAGGACATTGTCTTACTGGAGTTTGAGGCAATAATAACGACACAAATGTATTTGTAAAATTTTCCACTGTTCCCAGTGTGCTCTCATAGTCTTGATTTCGTTTGATCTCCACATTTTTTAACAGATGGAGAAACTGAGGCACAAGAAGTTAACTCGCTTATCTGAGGTCCTAGTACTGGTCACCAGGTATACTCACAGTCTAATGCTGATTCAATTCCTTAACATCTGACGCTCACTGGGTGTCTCCTAGAAACTGGTCTCCACTGGAAGTTCTCTACCCACATTCAGTCCTAGAAATCCTCACAACCACCCCATGTGGCACCAACTGTTCTTCTTCCTCCCCAGATGACAGAGATCAAGTAACTGACCCAAGGATACATAGCTGGTAGGTGGCAGAGCCAAGGTTCAAATCCAGATAGTTGGGCTCCACAATCAACATTCTTAATTTCTATGTCAGGGTTTCTTGACCTCATGCTATGGACATTCGGGGCTAGAAAGCCCCTTGTTCTGGTGGGGGGGGGGGGTGTTGTCCTATGCCCTGAAGGATGTTCAGCAGCATCCCCAGCCTCTACACACTAGATGCCAGTAGCTTGCCCCCCACAGTTGTGACAACCAAAATGCCTCCAAATGCTGCCAAATGTCACTTGAGGGTTAAAATTTCCCCCAGTTGAGAACCGCTGCTCTGTGTTATACTATCCTAACATGACAATATATAGGGTTTTTTTTTTTTAACTATGGCAACCCCTAATTTTAGACAAAATATGTTCTACAGACCTCTTTCTAAAATGAGTCAACATTCAGATTCAAATAACCTTAACTGCTCACCTCCTAGGCCCAGGCAATTTATAGACCATTTAAAAAATGAATTGACGCTTAGGAAAATCAAGCAACTTGCCCAGAAGGATAAAGCTAGTATGTGGTAGAACAGGAACATGAATATTGGTCTCAAGGTCCACATGACGAACTTTTTTTGGTAGTATTTATTTTGAAGTGACATATTCAGTATTTTCTCAATTCTAAGATACACTTTCTCCCTACAACTTAATGGTTTTGAAACTGAGATGCAACTTAAAACCAATGTGTGTTTATAGTGGTGAGATTTTTTTTTTAATTCCCCTAAAAGATGCTATTTAATTAAATGTGTGTCTCGTAACTAATAGCCTCTTAGAGTTGAGAGTCGAGAGCCGGAGCTGTGACTGTGGGAGATGCTAATGGAGTCAGACGGGAAGGGAAGAGATAGAGCAGTAGCCCTCCCTGTCTGGGAGGACGCCTGGTCTGCTGTCCCGGCTGTCCACCCAACTCTGCATCCCTCCCTGCACCCCTGTCCAGCTTTTAGGACCTACCTCATACCACACTCCTCCAAGAAGTCTTTCTAGGTCCTTTGGCGTGAAGCTCATCCTTTCCTAATTTCATCAAAGAGCTTTTTTCTATCAGAGCATTTCAGTGACAGGATAGCATATATAGCTGACTAAACATTTTCTCCTTAATTATGGAGATATTAGCATCCTTGCTTTTACAGATGACAAGACTGAGGCCCAGAGAGGGGCAGCAACTTGCCTAATCTCTCTCTTAAGGGCATGGAAGAGAAGTGAGTCTCCAGGTTCTTCACGTCATCAGTACTTCCTGTTTGTTCTGGGATAGTTTCCCATAACCAGCAGTCAGGTTAGCCAAGCCTTCCCTTTGACAAAGTGGCATTCCAAGCTGTGTTGAGGTTTGCCTGTGATTGCACAGTCAACAGAGTGACATCTGAAGTCAGGGAGGGGAAATGGTTCACCCAATGCCACACAGTTCCCAAGCAGCAGCACTGACTGGTTGTCCTCACACCAAACATCTGCTTCTAAATTCTGGTCTGTCCTACCCTGCCCCCTTCTCTCATTCTGATGCTTTCAGGTCCCAGACAGGCCTGCCTCCACTCTCACCAGCAGGAAAGGGACAGCAGTCTCATCCAGACCTCCCCAATGAACACCTACATCCTTGTTCTCATTGATGTGATGTCACACGGGTTGTGGTCTGGTCCCCCTGGCATAGCCCACTAATGCTTGAACTCTTCTAGAGCTGGCCTCAGATCCCTCATTTAGCAGAGTGATGTGCATGGGACTCTTCTCCAAACACTAGACTCCAAGTCAGAAAGCCACAGAACTAGAGGAGACATGAAGTTGAGTTCCAGTGGTGCTGCATTTTGGCAAGTCAGTTGGGGATGACACCACCATTCTCACAGGTTGTCATGAAGGCTGAAATGACATAATGTCTGTGAAGACCTTTGGTACACTCTCAAGTGCTATGGTGGAGTTGAGAGTAGCTGCATAGTGCTTTGCAAAGACACGGGCTCTGGCTTTGGACAGACATGGACCATGTGACTGCAAGCAAATAATTTCCTTGAAATTCAGTTCTCTCATGGGGATAACGTATCAACCTCATCAAAGTGTGGGTCTTAAATGAGATTATATACATAAAGGATCTCATACAGTGCCTGGCATACAGGAGGCACTCCGTAAGTATTAAATTCTTTCCTAAGTGTCATCATATGAATCATAGCAGAAATCGTTATCTTAATTCTATTATTTAAGCAAGCTGATCAGTCTCATACTATGGGTAGAGACTTAAACCTTGAATGAGGACTGAGATCATTAATGATTTTAAAGTATCAGCAGCCACCTTTGTGTTTAGCCATCTATCACCCAGGGAGACTGCAAAGCTGGACAAGGAATTGCAGCCCGGAGGAAAATGCCACTATATCATGGAGGTGATTTAAAAGTGCACATCTCTCCCTCCATACTGTTCCAGGTCTGCTACCCCTTCGCTATGAAAAGGCTGGAGCCGAGACGCAAACAGGTTCTAAAGAGGGCAATGAAAATTATATGGGTTGTGGTTTGAGAAGGGAAGGAAGAGAAGAAAAAACAAGGCAGAAATTACTTGACTTGGAAAGGAAAGGGTAAGACGGGTGATAAATAAGAAGGTATTATATGGCAGGGGATGGTGGTGAGTCACATGCCAAGGTCATTATTGTGGCAGGGCCTGGGGGGACCAAAGGGATCATGTCTCAAGACTTGGAACGCTTCGGAAGACTATACAAATCACAGACATTATTTATTATGATTAACAGTGACCAATGTGGAGTTGCTTTTTAGTTCAAATGTGTTCTCTCATTTTCTAAACATGCCCAGAAACTGCAGGCTGGAGTCTACCATACACATCTATGCACCTATGAAGGACTCTGCTCCTACGGCAGTTCACACAGGCAAGAGGTCTAGGCTTAGCATCTCTTGGAGTATGCCCTGACCAGGGGGTGAGGGTTAATTCCTGAACAGGAATTTCAACAGTTTTCAGAGATTGGACGGCTCCAAATGCCTTTCCATCCTGATCTCCAGTTGCTTTCCCTTCCCCTCAACCCTGAAGCCCCTCTGAATTTCCCAGTAATCCTAAAACACATCATTTGGACATTCCCTCACTAAATGCGAAGCACCTATTACATGCCAGGTGCTGTTTCAGGCAGTGGGATATACAACTTCAGTGAACACAAGGTCTCAGCCCTTAGAGAACTTACATACGAGTATGCAAAGACCAATCATTTCTAGTAAAGGAAGGCTAGTTTTAAAAGGGGAGGCAGAGAAAGCTTTTTTGTGGAGATAATATTTAAGCAAAGATCTAAATGATGTAAAAGTGAATTAGCAGCTGCTTGGTGAGTGGGAGAAACCAGAAGGAAACCATAAAAGCTGGGCAGGGTGAACAGGAATCAGACTAGGAGATGCCAGAGGCTGGCATGGACCAGATCATGGAGGTCCATAGAGTCATAGTCAGAGCTGGATTCTGGTCTAAGACCACCGGAAAGGCCTGAGAAGAGGAGGTCCATGATCACTCCGGCTATTAGTTGGAAAATAAACTTGGAGGGAAAGATAGTGATGGCAGTGGTTTGAACTGCAGTGGTAACAGCAGAGGTGGTTAAGAAGGAACTGGGGGCAAGAGGTGGGGGTTGCCACCAGTGTCAACATCTTAGCTCTGTAGCAAAAACACCTGGCGTAATGTCCGGCATGATGTGTGTTAAATGGAACTGGGGGGAAAAGTAGTAACAAATCTTCTGGAAGAAAAACGTTTTCATGTAACTGATCTTGAAATTTGAATTTTCTATTTCAGAATGCTGTTTAATCTCTTACAAGATAGGAAAAATATACATATTATAGAAAACATGGAAAATAGAAATGTCAAAGAAGAAAAATTTTTAAATCCTCATACTCCTACCACCTGGAGCTAATCATTAGTATTTTGATGTACTTTCCTCCAAGTCTTTTCATACACGTTTTTAAAAAGATGGATATTTCTACTCTGAAGAGCAAACTGGTTGACCCGAATCAGTTGGTCCAGGTCTGAATCCCACTCCACCACTGAATGGCCCTGGACAAGTCACTTTTGGATCCATGAAACGAGGAAAGCAAGAGTTACTGCACCAGGTTACGGTGAACCCAAGTAACTGATGCATACGAAGTACCTAATAGGACATAGTACATAGTAAGTGCTCAACATAGAGCAGCTGCTATTACTAAAAGGAAGTCCAAACCCCACAAGATGCAATTATAATGAAAGTTTTCAACATTTCATTTTTTTAGGAGAAAGGCTTTGCAAATCCGTAATCTAACCACATGTCCTCTTCTAAAGAAAAATAATTATACCAAGAATAGGAATTTGCCAAATAAGATGTACGCAATACCAAACATTTCTAAAACCAAAATTTTACAGTAACACAAAACAGAAATGCGCCAAGAACTAACCCAAGGCCTTGGCCTGCTTAATAAATCCCTCCTATAAGGCTGATGTACTTATGGGATTACCGTTTACATCAGTAACAGTTTAAAGGGTGGACACTGCTCACCTGCCAAGAAATGATTCCTTCGGGCTTTCCATCTTCGGTTATGTCTCTGTGGTACGACAGAGCACAACAGTGTCGGGACGCTTCCATTCTCCCTTGGCCTCTGCCAGCACCGAGTGGCGTCATCCTGAGCAAGATGTCCTGTCCAGTCCTCTGTAAAATGAGGGGTTGTCTACAGAGTTTCCAAAACTTCTTCCGGCTCTAAAACTCTCCTGCCATGTAGATTTTACAGTTTAATATGTGTAATAGTGGTTAGAGGAAGAAATATCCTATCTTAGGTTATCTTGAAAACTTTAAATAGGATACTGAATATCACAATGATCATCTACTATTTTGGAGGGGGGGCAATGAGTAACATTACGGTTGACCCTTGAACAACACAGGTTTGAACTGCATGGGTCCACCTACATGTGAATTTTTTTCAATAGATATGTTGGAAATTTTTTTGGAGATTTGTGACAATTTGAAAAAATTCATAGATGAACTGCATAACCTAGAAATACCAAAAAATTAAGATAAACAGGTATTATTGTAAGAATAAAGTATATAATAACATATAACATACAAAATATGTGTTAGTCGACTCTTTATGCTATCAGTAAGGCTTCTGGTCAACAGAAGGCTACTGGTTAAGTTTTTGAAGGTCAAAAGTTATACACAATTTTCAATTGTGCAGGGGAGTCAGTGCCCCTAAACCCTGCATTGTTTATGGGCCAACTGTACATAGATACATTTCCAATACTAAGATAAGAAGTCACATTTTCATTGAGAAGCAAGAGACTAGCTTAAAAACATTTAGGGTCATGCAGTCCCACATACACACAATTTTCAAAGGTGTATCTACTCTTAGCAAATGTCAATTTCTCAGTGGCTTCAAACCTATTCCAGTTGGACTTATTGGCAATTGTTGGTGAACCTGGCTTAGTTCTATATACCATTATCAATTAAATGAGGCAATACATGGGAAAAGAAATATTGTTTTTATAGGTTTCTGCAAAGGCTGTTTGTTGCCTACTCTCTATTCTTAGCTACAAACAGGAAGACATGTAGAAACCACACAGATTCTCACAGGGCTTACATCTAATGAAGAGCCAGGCAAGGAGCACATTTGTAAGGGCCACTTGACTCAGATTTCAAGGACGGAGAACCTCCAGAAAAGTGACAACCAAGCTGAGGTCTGGAGGGCAAACAGCGACGAGGGTGGAAGGGTGATTGGAGACAAGTGTACCTGGGGTGTCACCTCCTTGAGTCTGCTCCACTCACACCATGGGTTTTCCTCTAGCGAGGGTGACCATAAGTCCTGGTTTGCTCTGGATAGTCCCGGTTTATGTTACTCTGGCATAACTATTTTTTTTAAGACTTTATTTATTTATTCATAAGAGAAAGAGAGAGAGAGGCAGAGGGAGAAGCAGGCTCCCGCTGAGCAGGGAGCCCGATGCGGAAGTCGATCCCAGGACCCAGGGATCATGACCTGAGCCGAAGGCAGACACTTAACCTACTGAGCCACCCATGTGCCCCATTCTGGCATAATTATTAAAAGTACTTCCTTATACTCTCAAAAGTGCCCTGGCTGGGAGGATATTATACCGATACTCTACCTTTAGCCCAGCTCCTGGCAGATCCTAACTTGCAGGTCTGGCTTCCCCATGTGACTCAGCTCACTAAAGTATGGGCTCAACATTATTTACCCTGGCATCCATGGTATGGGCTCCACCTCATTCATCTTTATATCCATGACACCTAGCCTCATGCCTGGGGCTAAACAGATTGACCACTACAGGCATTCAAGACAGTATTTGAAATTAGCATGAAAAGCAAATACAAGGGACAACAAATTAGATTGATAAATCTTTACATCATGCTAAAATCCTGGTTCCAACTTTCACTAGCTGATGACCTTCTAATTCTTAGGTTTTCACTTGAAAAAAAAGGGGAGATATTATCTTTTTCACAGGGTGGGTAATTTTAAACAAGACAATCCAGGTAAAGTGCTTTAGCACAGCACCTCGCATGCAGTGAGCATTCTTAGCAGCAGCTATCACAATGATGAGCACTCCTCCTGCTACCACAACTGTTTTTGCTGTAGGAAAATCAAACCAACACCTAACAAACATCCAGTAGGGACTCAGTAAGTGTGCACTAAATGAATGCTTGGTCTAGGGGTGCCTGGGTGGCTCAGTCATTAAGCGTCTGCCTTCGGCTCAGGTCATGATCCCAGGGTCCTGGGATCGAGCCCCACATCAGGCTCCCTGCTCCGTGGGAAGCCTGCTTCTCCCTCTCCCACTCCCCCTGCTTGTGTTCCCTCTCTCGCTGTCTCTGTCAAATAAATAAATAAAATCCTTAAAAAAAAAACAAAACAAATGAATGCTTGGTCTCATGCTAGCTGCTGGCTGCAGACCAGATTCTTGGACGACAAGATCCATTAATCAAAATTAGTTTCTAAGTCACAAGGTTTGACTCCCCTCAGTCCAGTTTTAAGAACAATTATAAAAAACCCACCACATACCCATAAGCACAGAACACGGCAGCCCTATCCAGCTGTGCCTTAGCTATGTTAACAGCTGTAACCTTACCCTTGTTGTAACTATGCCCTCTTTTAAAAAGTTACTCTTCTATAAGCATGCCAACTTAAGATATCTGGGTCCATCTCTACTGTTTTTGAACTGTCAGCCTCTCAAGTTTTAAGTGATTAATGTATATATAGAAAATTAGGAAGGCTTCAGATTGAGTCAATAGTTTTCTTGATCCTCCAATTACAATATCCTCTTTGCAATATATCCTTGTTGAACATTTGGAATGAATTAGGACTTTAAACTTCCAGATGTTTAAACTACTACTGTAAATTCAAACTCATTAAAAAGGGCAGATTTACTACCTCTACTTAGTTTTGAAGTCTGTTGTTCACCCTGTCCAAATAATTTATGAAACCAAATACAGTGGCAGGTAGTGTATTCTATTTATATAGTATTCACGGTGAGAAATAAAGGGCATTTTAAAGTCTGGAAATTAACTGCCATTTTAACCAACCTATAGATCACACTTATTGTTTCTAAGCTAGTAATTGTTTCCTGAAACCGATCTAGTAGAGGTTTTTATGCTAATCTGTACTAAAAATTACTCTGCTTTTTCTGGCCACAAAAAGCTGGCTACAGAGGAAGCATTTGATTACAGCAAGAAGACAGCTGCACCCACTCTCGTGAAATAAATGGACCTGGATCTAGTCCTTTGTGGTAGTGTCTTGGCAGCCAAACAAAGGTGGCAGCATTTCTACACCCAGTTTGTGAAGTCTCAGAAGTTTCAGGCTTTTTTTTTTTTCCCCAAAGAATCCACGTCGACTATAATGAACACATTCTAGAGATGCTGTGCTGAAAGCTGGCAATGGATAAAGCAGGAACATAAAAGGAGCCTATTCTTAAAGCAAATATTTCTTTTATAAACCATAAGAATGAAGTGGCTTTCATAATCAATTTTAAGATCGAAGGACTGAAGTACCTGGCTCTGGCACTTATTAGCTATATAATTTGGAGCAATTCATTTACCTCTGTGAGCTTGATTTCTCAACTGAAAAATGGGGATAATAGTGGCTTGAGTTTTTCAGAGAACTTGAATGATATATTCAAAGTGCTCTGTAAACTCTAAAGTAACATATAAATATTAATAAACACTGCAAGTACGATTTTCCTGTTTTATCAATCACTCACTTTATTTCTTTTTTATTGTTATGTTAATCACCATACATTACATCATTAGTTTTTGATGTAGTGTTCCATGATTCATTGTTTGCGTATAACACCCAGGGCTCCATGCAGAACGTGCCCTCTTTACTACCCATCACCAGGCTAACCCATCCTCCCACCCTGAATCACTCACTTTAAATAGCACTTTAAAAGTCGCTGTCCCTAAAATGAAATAAAAACCAGATCCAATTAAGTTACTGCAGAGGAACTCGCCTCAAGAGGGGTCTCTTCCAACTCAATCAATTACTATTTACCTCAGGGTTTTTGTTAGGAATTAAATAAAAATTACACAAAATTATTATAAGCATTTGTTCTCATTTATTTTTCAGGTAACAAATCCTATGTTAGGCTTCAACTGTGTAACTTTCCTTTCCCAAAAATGAGAGTGGATATGTCAAAAGCAAACCTTTCTCCAGTTAAATTTGCTAAGTCTTAAATCTATTTTCTAGTGTATTTCACAAACTGTTTAGATTTGATATAGAATTTTTTTTAAACTGCACAGGCTTTTATAGATACCCTATGTCTTTTTTAATTTTAGTAAATTTGATTCACTTAACTCTACCAAGTGTATGTGTAGTTACAAATAAGTACAATTGTAGCCCAAGGGCCAACTCAAGACTGTAAGCTCTAGTAAGAAAGTGCATCTGCTATTGCCAGCACTTAAACCTGGCACACAGTAGGCGTTCATCTAATGTTTGTGGAATAAACAGTCACAACACCTACTTTCAATTTAATCTTGCAAAAGCGACAATTTGTTTTATGTGTGGGGAGACCACCAATGACTCAATCTATCTTCAAACATCAGTTTGTGAAAATGCCTTAATAAATTAAGGTTTGGGGGTTTTCAATAAATTACCAATTTAGAGAACATACACAGATTATAAAAACAAATGATGGGCATCTTAAAAAGCTTACCTAATGCTAACTGCAGGACTGTTTTACATAATTATGGTGAACAGCAAACAGGGCTGTATTCTGCACCTCCTCTCATCAAGATGAGGATTCTGTTTCCTCATCCCTTGTATCTGGGCCAGCCTTATGACTTGCTTTGACCAAAACAATGTGGTGAAAGTGATGGTCTGTGAGTTCTTGAGCTCAGGCTTTGAAGCTACTGCCTCTGCCTTCTTGGTACTCCGAGACCACTATGCCCTAAGTCCAAGATAAAAAGACCACATGGAGAGGCCCAGCTGTACCACTCCGCCCCTAGTCAATCTGCCAGCTGAATGCAGAATGCCCATATGACACTAGCAAAAGAACCATTCAACCAAGCCACAAAACTGAGAAATGATAAACTGTTCTTTTAAGCCACTAAGTTCTGGGATGTTAAGCAGTCATAGGTAATTGATGATAAAGTATCCACTCTTCATAGTGCAACCTGTGTTTTTTTTATAGCTGAAGAAACATACCCAGCTCAAATATTCTACCAAAGTCACACCACTTTTTCCCCCCAAATGCAGGCCTTGAATTCATGCCCCTGAGATCAAGACCTGAGCTGAGATCAAGAGTCCGATGCCCAACTCAGATCTCCCAGCCGACTGAGCCCCACCCAGGGGACCAAGATCACACCACTCTTGAGTGTCCTAAAAACTAGAAGCAGGTATTAAAAGGCCAGCTCTGTCTCCTTTACTGTCATCCTGTCACCATGAACCTGATCAGTTCTTTCTGCCAAAGACAGAGGCACCTCTTAGAGCTCTGGCTATTGGATAAACTCTGTTATCTTTTTCATAACATGAATGAGTAATGTGTCCTGATTTGACACATCGGCCAGCCCTGTCCCTGACAGGGACATGCACTGCCAGCTATCATTAAGACCTGCACTCTATAAATGCACCCCATCCTGTTTTCTGAAACTCAAGTAACACTAACATATCCCAACATAAAATAATTCAATGACATCTCGGCAATTATATTAATTCGTTTACATTTTAGCTATCAACAATTACACAAATCTTGAAAATTTGTAACGGGGTCATACAGCACATAATATTAAAAAACATCAGTTAGATAAACCTTATTTAGAAATTTCTTAATTAAAATGTCTTTTATATACCCAAGTAGTAAACCATATGCCACCCCCCAAAAGACCCCCCAAAAAGCCATCTTCAGTTGTGAAGGTGATATTTTTGAAAAAAGAATTTACCACAAGAATCCATTTTGTCCCCCACCAAAAATAATGTACCTGAACTTTAAACAAAATTCACATTTTATTTAGGTTGAAATAAACTATACAAAATTGATTTTCTTCACCAAAAATAACAGCAATATTTTCTGTATTATTCCTAGATAAACCACAAAACATTTATTTTTGTAGGTTTTCCAGGTTTTGTTTATAAATCAAGACGAGGCAGTAGATATAGTCATGGAAAAAGACAGAGGAAAACAGACAAATCAGTTGTCAGTATCCATGGCCTCTGATCCTGTCTTGACCATGAACAGAGGTGTTCAACATATACCTGCTAAAAAGCTTATGAAGATGTAGGTGTTCTACATACACTTGCTAAAGAGCTTATGAAGATGTAGGCTCAACAAAGGAATGTAAACAGCAACAATCCAATGTGGAACAACAATGCCAGGCTCTCCCATTCAAACTTTAACTGTACCTAGTTCCTTTAAGTTTATTTGATAAAGACAAAATCTCTACTGCAATCCTTGCCTGGCAAGCTCACGTAAGCTCACGTGTTTCTCTCTCCCTCTCTGTCTGGTAACTCCCTTAACTGTCCATTACAGATTTTTAAACATACTAACACTCCTACTATTCAAAGGTCACTCTGAACTTCATTGTAACATTTTATAAAATGTACTCCTTCCTCCCATACCTCTTCAAAATCTTTATCTTCTAAGAACTGGTAACTCAATACCAGACAATTGGATCCAGTGACAATGTTTTATCTAAAATGACTTAACTGAAACAATTCCCAAGTGCCATTAGCAGAGATCCCACAGAAGTGTAATGTGGCACTTTCAATGCTATCTTCTGGAACAGGTATGTCTCCAAAGCATGAGAGTTTAAACAGGGGCCATTTAAACAGGCAGATTATCAATGGCTAATGTACTCAATGAGAGGTCGACAGGTCAAGATACTCAGTGATTAAGTGGCCTACATACACCTGACAGCTTTTCTGTAAGATGTTTTCAAATTTCTTACAGATTTTTCCAAATATCAAACATAAGAGAAAGCCTACTTTAAGTCTTTTAGGTATTCTCAATGGTTTCTGAGTTATCTGTAGGAAGCTCTGACTTAGTTGTATAGAGTTTGATGTATGTGTCCACCATTAAATCCAGATCATGTTTTATATCAAAATTTATGTTAAGCAAAGCCAAGTTACTTGACCTTTGATCTGTCAGAGTGTTCCTCAGGTATGCTTTGAGACGCTTTCGCCCATTTTCATAGCGTTCATTCTCAACCTTCATCACAGGAAGAATACATAGGACTTTCAGCAATGCATAAACATTAGGAAAAAACTTGATGTCTGGTAGATGCAGGGCTTCATAAATAGTGGATGGAAGCTCTATATCTTTCCCTCTGTGTTTCCACTTGATTCTCCAGCAATGCAGCTCAGCTGAGAGTGTGTCGGGATTGGGCAAGTCACTTCTGTACATGTCAGCATGGTGCTCCTCCGATGTATTAAATTTGAGCTGTCCCATGACAGAGGGTACAAGAGATAAGCATTTAAGAGCTTTGAGGTGCTGTTCTGAGAATATATCTTTCAGTTCCTGAATAATGTGTTCCACTGTTGGAACACTTAGAGTTTCTTTATAGTAACTCTCAGAAGTGAGCTGAGATTCCAGGTTACCTTGCTGGGCTCTGCGGAATTTCCCAGGGAGTTTCATCTGAATATCAAGCTTAGTTGCCAAATTTGTGGCTTCTTCGAACCAAAATTCATGATAAACTTCAATATTTTCCATCACTTCATTTAGTGAATGCAGCACTGCAGTCAAGCTACTGGCTGCAAAGAAGACATCAGAGGTTTGCCCTTGAAGGTTTTTCCCAAAGGCTCTTGTAAAAGATAGAACATTTTTAAGAACAACAATGGTAACGATGAAATCAAAATCTGTTACTGCACTACAGAGTACAAAAGCTCGACCAGCTATATAGTTATTCCATCTGATATTTGTATCACTATTTATACCATCTAAACATAAAACAAGTGCTTGTAGGAGGTCCACTAAAATTTCAAAAGCATCGTGCCTGCCTGTCCACTGAGAATGGCAGATTTCCTTCAGTTCTTTACCCTTTTCCTCATTGTTTTGAAAGAGGACAGAAATTACATTGTCAAGCTCCAAAAGCAATTGTGGAGATCGATGGAAGAAAGAACAAACTTCCTCAATTGTTCCTAACGCAACAGATACTCCCACAACAGGCACTGATTTTGCCAACCACATATTTAAGGCACAGGAAGAGCAAAGTGTGTAGACAGCTTGGGGATATTTCTCTAAAAGTCTAGAAGCAACGACTTTCATTTTGGAAGAAAATCCACTGGACACAATGTAAGCCTGGCCACGACAATACTCCATGTTTAACCCCCACTTCTCAGTTATCGTAGTGTGAAATTTTACAGCCAGAATTTCTGCATCAGCTTCATAAGGCAAGAAGCCCACAAATTCCTCTCTCAGGTTATGAGATTCATCAACAAACCTCACCAACACAGGCAAGTGTTCTTCCCCCGCTATGTCCACTACGTCATCAGTGATGATAGAAAAGAAGTGGGAGTCTCTCACTTCCCTGAGGGTCTCCTCCCGAATGCAGCTCTCACAGATGTCTAGCATCTGTTTCTGCTGTGTTTTCGAGCAAAATAATGTGTTAACTGCTGTTGTCTCAAAGCGCTTTCTCAGAACCTCTTCGCCAGAATTTATCCGGCACTCCAGCAGTGCTTGGAAGTTATCCGGAGTAAAGAGACCCTCTGGGATTTCATCAGTTTCATGCCCATCCAGAGGTATGTTTTGTTTTCCCATAAGAATCAAAATTTCAAATAAAGATTTTAAGTATTCTTTGTTTTCTTTCTCTTCAAGGGTTAAAGGTAAAATGTCTTCATCCTGTTCTTCACCCCCTTCTTCTGCACTGGGATTCTGAGCGTTGCTGTTGTTGATTTCTTTATGTTTTGGTTCCTGTTCAGAAGTTTCATCGACTGGAAAACAAAGGATTAATTTTATAAACAGGCTCATGAGGAACCATACAAACAACAAAAATTTCCATTTTTGACTGGTTAAATATTTAAAATTCACAAACTCATCCATTCAACATTCACAAGGCACCTAGTGGACCACAGACTAGGATACAGAGGTTACAATAAGACACACTCTAGAGGAGGAGACAAAAACCGTATACAGGTATGCCAACAGAATGTAGAGTATATGCAGGCAATTTTTAAGGCTAATATTAGACTACTAGACATATCAGCCCAATCCCTTTGCATTTGGATAGGAAAACCGAGGCTCTGAGGTTGGTGCCCTGCCCACTGTCATACACACAACGCTGCCAGTCCTGGACGCTGTGGTCCTCTCTAGGCTCATTTTCTAATCATCATGGAAGAGTAGAAGCTCCAACAACAAAATGAGTATAACTTCCCAAATCCAGCACCCTGCCTCAAGCCACTTTCCTTCTGTACAGATTACTCTTCCCTCCTTTGCCTGACTCCAGATCTCCTCATCTACAGAGAGGGGAAATAATAGTACTTACCTCAGGACTACTGTGAGAATTAAATCAATTAAGAAAAGCACTTCAAATAAACACTTAGCACACAGACATAAAGACTTATATTAATAATAATAGCAACACAGTAGGAGGAGGGCACAGAGAAAGGAGGAATAATAGCAATCACTGTCAAGAACAAAAACAACTTCTCGTCCTCATTCTTTGGTGACAGAGGTCAGCTATCAGTCCCCGCAGAAAGGCTTCTGACGGGCGCCTGGGTGGCTCAGATGGTTGAGCATCTGCCTTCGGCTCAGGTCATGATCCCAGGGTCCTGGGATCAAGTCCCGCATCGGGCTCCCTGCTCGGCGGGAAGCCTGCTTCTCCCTCTGCCTCTCTCTCTCTCCCCCGACCCCGGTCTCTCATGAATAAATAAATAAAAAATCTTAAAAAAAAAAAAAGCTTCTGACTCCTACCCTCTATTAGGCTAAGTGTTCCCACAGCATTTACTCCTTAAAAATGTATCAAGAACTTATTATGCACCACACATTGGGTGGACGAAGATTCTGCTCTTGTCCTTCCTGCTGCCTCTCCTTCCCTACCCTGGGACACTCTGTCGGTGTGCCTACCACTCCTACCACACCAAGAGCACAGCCCTAGTGGGGAGAAGGCAAAGTGCATGGCACAGTAGCACTCAATCAAGAAACTAAACTAACACTTTAGTCTCACAGACAGTTCCAGCCCATGGGACAATGCCTACCACATGCTTACATCATTCTCACGGCAGGTTTTGGACATAAAACGTAATTATTTGTCCTGACCAGGTCAAGGCCTTTTTAAAAGGCATTCAGGAGTTGAGTCATTAATACCATCACTTACTTTTTTTCTGTTTCAGTGTCCTGATTTCATCTTCACTCTAAATGACAAGAAAAAAGAAAAAAAATCTTTAAGAAAACTGAACTCTAGCACATCACTGTAGACTCAGAAGTAAAAAGCGTATCTTGACTCAAATTTAATTCCTTCAAGAGCATAAATTCCTTATAAGGAAAACATTCTTCAAACATAGAGATGACCAGAAAAACCAGAAGTATAATTTACTAATGACTCCAAGCTCATAATAAAATACTGGAGAGCAAAGAAAGCATTGTTTAACTTACTTTATACTTAAATCATCATAACTTTGGGTTACAAGTGTTTGCTGGCTAATAAAAGGCATGAAAAGTATAGGATGGGCATTCCAAGGGGTCACAAATCATGTCCCCCCTCAATCCAATCCTGGGGGATGCCATGTAAGAGAGAGTTGTTGGATCCCAGAACCTAACAGAAAAGCTATGAAAAATCCCTGGGGAGCAGAGAGTAATGCAGTACCAGTATGGAAAAGAGAAATGGATGCACACAGCACAGAGGGCCAAGTGGGACATACATACCGGGTTAGACCGAGGAAGCACTTCCCAGTTGTATCCTTTTCTCTCCCTCTAACCCCCCACAATGCTTAAATCACAACCCACCCCATTACTATTCTGGGGCAGGCAAGCAGCAGTACCAGTGACAGCTGGAGTTAACAGGGTACCTGCTAGGCAGCATGGGAACATGATATTGCTAACAAGAACTGTCAACAGGCTAGCCAATCCAGAACATTCCCTCCTTATCCCGTGAACTGCAGCTGCAAGGATGGCAGATCTGGAAGAGCATGTCTGCAGTAAGGTATCTGAGGTTCCCAAGGGGCAGAATACAGGGAAATGATAAGCTACAGGGTGGGAAGTGGCCGACTGCCTCACCCCTGGTACATATTACTAAGAAGAACGCTGATGTGGAGGACTGTTGTGGAGTGTCAGCATTCATCTATGAGAAGTCCCAGAAAAACAAATAAATAAATAGAGGGAAAGAAATGCATGAAGAAATAAAAACTGAGGATTTCTCAGAACTTAAAGATGTAAATCCAGATAATTAAAAAAACCATCTAGACCCAGTTTAGCAAAATTTAAAATGTCAAATATAAAGGAAAAAAACTAAAGACTTTGAGTGAGAAAAGCAGATCTAAAAAGGAGCAAGAATCAGGCTAGAGCATCATACTTCAATAGCAGTAACAAATGCAAAAATTAGAAAGCATCAGTATCACACAGACTGTATATATCCTCTATGTATCACTTAATAATAACACTCCAAATAAAAACTACAATATGGTTTTAAAAAATAAACCTATGCCTGGAAACTAAAAACAAAAATAATCCTATGGTAAAGAAATAGGGGAATACAAAACACTTCTAGCTAATCAATGGAAGCACTACATGTCTAAAATTGTGGGATACAGCTAAAACACACTTAGACATTTACAGCTTTGAATATACATAAATATGAGCTAAACATTCAAGAAGCCAGAAAAAGAGCTAAAAAGTAAATCCCTCAAATCAAGAAGAAACCGGTAAAATAGCTCACAAGTGCAGCAATCATTAATAAAAGTAACTACTATTTCTTTGCAAAGACTATTAAAATAATCTTAGGTTCAGAAAAAAACAAGCATTCCAAAATCCTAGATGCAGTTCATGAACTCTTGAAAACAAATGAAACACAAGAAGAGAAAACCAATAAATAAATCAAAATGGCAATTAAAATATTCCCTCACCCATCCCAAGCCATCTGATGGTTTTATAGTTTAACTTTCAAGAGCAAATAGTATACACCTTAAACAAGTTTCTCTAGAAAAACTGAGAGGAAAAAAAGGAAAGCTATCCAACTAATTTTATAAGGCTAATAGAACCTTGATATCATAACTGGATAATAGGAGTACACGAAAAAAGAAAATTACAGGACAACACTTAAAATGATAAATGCAATATCCTAAGTAAAATATTAACCAACTAAATCAAACAAATGAAGAAAGATATACTGCAATCAATTAGGGTTCATCACAGGAATGCAAAGATGGTTCAACATCAGAAAACCCATCAATGTTATTCACTGCCTTAAAAAAAAATCGTGAACTTTTCTACTCAACAGATGCAGTGAAATCTTCTGGTAAGTTCAACAAGTTATGATAAAAATTTTGAATATGGAGACTAAAAGGGAATAAAAGGAATTTCCTTAATAAAAATTATCTAACAATATCAACAACAAATGTCACACTTAATGGAACAAGACAAATGTACCAGTGGTGACATTCCTGAGACTATTCAACACAGCACTCTTAGGGGTGTAGTAACTGTAGTTACTAAACAGCAACACAGGCAACAGAAAAATTTTAAATTATAAGGATTGGAAGAAAAGGCAAATTTGGAGGATGATACAATCAACTACATAGAAAACTTGGTGGACTATTAGGATTAATAAAAAGGGGTCTTCAAAATTGCTAGAAACAATCTCAACCAGAATACATAATCTATACCAACAAAAACGACAGTGTATTTAGGAAGTAATTTAAGGAAGAATGTACATATTGTTCTCTTTTAAAGAACTGCAGCAAAAACCCTGAAGTTATTTCAAATTTTTTACTTTGTGCATTCCTAAAAGTATTTTTTTAATTTTTAATTTATTTTAAAGATTTTATTTATCTGAGAGAGCATGAGCCAGGGTGGGGGCGGGGGCAGAGGGAGAAGTAGACTCCCCACTGAGCAGGGAGCCTGACTCAGGGCTCGATCCCAGGACCGTGAGATCATGACCTGAGCAAAAGGCAGACACTTAACCAACTGAACCACCCAGGAACCCCTAAAAGTATTTTAATAGTGTTTTCAAAGAACTAGTATTTAGTTTTGTCAATGATTGCTATTACTTGATAGCTGTTTTTTTCTCTTTATGGATAGGTCTAATTAATATTGCAAAGATGGTAATTCAAAACATTCATGATGAAAATCCCCATACAATTTATATAAGACAAAAGAATTCTCAAATTCACCTAGTGGGATAAAGGTCCACAAATAGCAAGGACAATTTTGAAAAAGAAGAGTTAAGAAATCACTGTATTTGAAAGTAAGATATATCATAAAGCTATGGTAATAAAGACATACAAACTCCAAATGGATCAAAGATGTAAGTATGAAAGGTAAACATAGAAACAGAAAAAATGAAGAAAATTCGATGAATGTTGCTTTAAAAAGCACACAGTAGGCAGAATGAAATGAGAAATATTAAATACACTAGCATGGATACCAAAAGGAGGAGAAGAAATGGGAATGGTAATAGTGGAAGGAGGAAGAAAAATAAAATAAGGGTCTTGCTGGTGGCAACAATGACAGAAAGTCATGGACTGAGGAGTCTCAGCAATTTAATGCTGTTCACCTAATGTCAACAAAAAACCAGGTAGGTTTCAATCATTAGAACTAAAGGGTATCAAATTCCTATTACTATAAAAACATGTATAAATGATGCCATATACAGAGATTTAAAAGCTTTTTCTAACCCTGACAGTACTTAATAGAGATAGAACCATTACTTCTAGGTAAAAGTATCCATGTCTTAACTTTTATACTTTCCCTTTCTTTATCCCTTTGTGCTGAATTCTGGAAATATCCCTCAACTCCACTTTCCTTACTATAAAAGAAAAGGTAGTGTTTTTTGGGTTTTTTTCTTCCCAGGAAGGGAATGTGCTAGTGGTCTAAAACTGACAGCATATTTTGGCCCAAGTCAATGAGTATCAACGGGCTAAATTTGAGAAGACTTTCCAATTTAAGTACTAATCATCTCACATCCATGCTACTTCAATAACCACAGCATTCACTTCCCATGCTACCTGTGAAATAGAGAGTAACTTGGGTTCAATTTTAACATGAATGCATCTATATTTGATGTCACAGTATTACGGGGGGTGGGAAAGCCAAAAGCACACTGACGTACCAATTCTTTTATTCGTTTTCTGTGTCTACTGTGTGGATTGTTCAAATGACTGGTAAGATCAAATATTGTTGGTATTGCATTATCTCGAAGAACTGTCCTATAAGGACTCTGAAAAAGAAAAACGTGTTAATTCAGAGACAGTCTGTAAGAATGTATTATTACACATAAAGAAAATGCTATGTTAATGACTTCCCCAGTACTCCTTCAACTCCAGCTCTAAAGTGTAGAGACTTGCAGAATGACGATGTCAATCCAGATTAGTTTATCATTTCTAACTCAATTTTTGTCTTTGCCCTTCTGGCAATCTATTTTCAAAAAGGAATGGAATTGATGGTAGGCATAAAAAATAAAATGTATTTGCATCTTGCAAATATACTTCTAATTCATCCTCCCAGCGACTTTGTCTGTTCTGCCCTTCCATGAGCCCACCAAATCTACAGTAGGCACAAAAGTTTCTCCACCTATCGCTTTGTATGTTCTTTAATAATTCTTCCCTTCTTTACCTGCTGTTCACTCCACTTTCACTACTATTACTGAGAAGCATCAAGTATAAGGAAATAATATGGGACTGCATGGGACCCAAGAGACCTAGGAACTAGTCCAAACTCTACCAGTTACTCACTATGAGATCCTAGCCAAATATTTTCCCTTTTTGGACCTCAGTTTCCTCTTCTGAATAAAATTCAAGTATTGAACTAGACCAATATTCCCCAAAATGAAATTATTCATATACTAATGATAACATTTGCATACCATTATCTGGCACTTTTACATAATCCACTCATTTTTAAGTTAGAATTGTCTTAGACAATACAGACTATAAAATAATGATTTTGATGAGCTAGTTACATACATATATATTTTTTTAAAGATTTTATGTATTTATTTGACAGAGTGACAGTGAGAGAGGGAGCACAAGCAGGGGGAGTGGGAGAGGGAGAAGCAGGCTTCCCGCAGAGCAGGGAGCCTGATGCGGGGCTCGATCCCAGGAGCCCGGGATCACGACCTGAGCTGAAGGCAGATGCTTAACGACTGAGCCACCCAGGTGCCCCTAGCTAGTTATATTTTTTAACACATACTGTGAAACTCCTAAAATAAAAATTGACTAATGCACCACTTGAATTCATTCATAACCATGATATGCCTAATTGGACTTCTGCAAACACTGAACTGGTATTTCTAAATTTCTAATTCTAAGTTCTTATCACTGAAGGATGATTATTCTCTATTCTAATTCCTGTTAACCTAATCCAACCTGGCTAGAAGCTGGATGCATACTTAGATGTTGACAGTCTTCAACAGCCAACCCAGAGGTCAGGTAGGGACAAGAAGTTTATTAACAGGAAGAGTAACAGATGAATAACTGCATACATTCCCCTCAGCTAGTCCAAAGAAACAGTGCCTTTAATCTCTTCAAAGGTCTACATTGATAAAGACAAACACTCTTCTTTTTAAAAAGCTTTCTCGGGAGCAGTGATTGTTTCAAAGCTCACTATTAAAGCATGTTCAAACTATATGTCAAACAAAAATAACAACTATATTTTTTTTCACCCAGGGAAGGAAGGTTAGGATGATATGAAGAAAAAATATATGTAACTAAAGGGAACACACTATCTTGGGTTTTATCTCAAGAGTTGTTAAACACATTTGGGAAGTATTTCTATTCAGATTCAATATTTTCCAGTTCAACCCCATGCCTCACGGAAAACACAAACAAGAAAACTTTTTTTTTTTTTTAAATCTATTTCTTAATGACACTCAGCTTCTAGTGCTGGGCCAATTATCCTGAGTCTACTAGGAATTTTGAATCAGAGATTGATTAGGGACACAATCACTGAAGGGAGCAAAAACTATACTGTACCCCAAACACCGCATCTTTCCTGCTTAGCAAACAAACATGTCACAACATACACAGTCAACTCTTGATATCTTACCAATTACTGAATAAGGAGAGGAGGGATAAAACATTCTTAATGCATTTCTTAAATTCAAATCAAATTAATTTGCCATAAAGCAAAGATGTTACAGACCAAAAAACAGAACATGAATTAAAAACATGTTGCTTTTTATAAATACTGATTTATAAGTTCACATGCGAAAAAGAGCAATATTCAATTTACGTGCATGACAGTTTTAACTCAGTATCACGATTTAATCTTTAACTGCTGAACTAAGGTTTGAGCATAAAGCAGTGATTTTACTCTAGCATCAAAGATAATATTTGGCTTTGGTTGAAGTAGCCATGAATGTTTACTGATGAAACCTTCAACGCCAAACTAATAAAGTCAAAACTCTCAAACATTTGGATATAGATATCATATAAGCCAGTTTTTAATAGCAGTATTTTCTTCTACATGTGTAGAAAGAACATCTTCTCGTATTTGCATTAACTTATTCAAGACTGAAGAATCATGTGGAAATTTAAAAAGCAAAAATAGTTCATCTTTCTGTCCTATGTTGACTAAACAAGAATATGAGTGAACTATAATTTTACATTTCTCACATTAATCTTACTAGAATTGTCTGTTAAGTAGACCATATTTATTACTAAAATAAAAATGCATATGTCTTGTATATTTAAAATAATTTGGGATATTTTTACTTAATGTCAAGAACATAAAAATAGTTTGCCTTTTAAACATATGAAATCCCTTATTTTGGTTGATCATTATTACCCTCTTAACAAAGCAAGGCAAAAATATCCCTCAAATATTTGTGATTAAACTGTTGAACCGGAATTGGCTCACCTCCCAATGACTTCACAAGTATCTGCTTCAATTAATTTTGAGAAATAAAATAACCCAATCATTCTTTAGTTTTCTGATGCCTCTGCAAAATGTATCTGAAAAAAATATCAAAATAAATTGCTGCGTAACAATATATAGTGTATCTTCAAATCAAGTTTATGTCTATCCCAATATCTGAGATGATACATTAGTTATACCTAAACAAGAATATATTATTTAACAAAACTGTCTTCCTAACTAATTTTTAAAGTGTTTCAAGTCTGCTTCATTTCGATCAAATCTGCCCTATTTGTGTCTCTTATAAGTCACAGCAACAACAGAATCACAGAGGGTTAAAAATCTTAAGATCTCAGGAATTATGTGGTTTAATCATTAGAATTTGGGGCCCAGAAAGGGAAAGTGACATGGCCAAATTCACACAGTTAACAGTAGTAAGGGTGAGAGACCCAGGTCTTGATATGAAATTGAAAATTACTGATGGAAATTTTTTTCACATTAAATATATGATTTGCTTCTTGTAACTTGCACATAAAAATTAAGGGTTGGTTCTAACAGTACATATGGAAACATGAAAACAAAGAGCTACCTTTCTCAATGAAGATTTCACTCATAAAAAAAAAAGCTCTGGAGAAGTTGCTCCAAATAAAAACACAACCTCTACCCTAAACAAACACTTTAATATCCAAAATTTTCTGAAGGCTGCATTAAGCAACATAAAAGTGGCAACCTCTGGTGAGTAGGAATGGGGCATCAGAAACGGGGGGTTAAAAAAGATCCCGGGTTTTTAAGAACAAAAGAGATACCAATTAGCTCCGAATTTGTCTTCAACTTTGAAAAAAGTGGTGGGGTGCAAGGATATACTCCAGCATTATTAAATATTTACATTTCCAACCAGATACTGAGTGAGAGAGAGAGAAAACAAACAACTCAAGCCCTTCTATTACTTACAGTTCTACAGATCATAGAGGTCTCAAAGTGTTTGGCACATAATCGATAATGTTTATTTAGTTGATCAGGTGTTTTATCTTCTAAGTCCGCTCTCCTACAATTCTCCACCCACTTCTGGCATCTATAAATAAAACCAAAATACAATTATGAAATATGAGTTCAACATTTTTATTTCAGCATTCAGCTATAAGGCAAATATATATTATAGACAATGGATTCCTGCTCTCCTCTCCCTGCAGAACGTAATTTGGAAAAGCTGATTGATACCAAAATGAGAGCCAGAAGAAATCTTAGATATCATTTAGTACATTCAATTACAGACAAGGTTAAGAAGTAACTTGCTCAGAGTCATGCACAAAATCTGCAGTAAAACTAGAACTTCAATCTCTGTCTTTCAATTCCCAGGACAGCCTAGCACCAGAGAGGACTTACTTATCACTAGTTCAAGCAAAACGTTGCACAACCATGAGACCCACGGCCTAACATTCCCCTCAGGATTTCAACTTAAACAAGGATATAAAAGAACATTGCAAAAAATCAGTAAACAGATGTTCTATAAATCATTGGAGTTTCTTCCAGGAGCATGATGCCTGTGTTCATGTGCCTTATTATAAACATGACTTATTATCTACAATATGTACAGATTAGGTTGCAAGCTCCATGACGGCAGGGATTGTACCTACACAGTCTAGTACACAGAAGGTGTGGAAGATAATGAACAAGACAAAGTCCATGCCCTCTTGGTGTTTACAAATCTGCAGAAAAATAAATAATAATGACAACAATGATGACGATGCATACTAAGCACTTACTATGAGCCAGACACTGTTCTAAGTACTTTACAAAAGGGTACGTTATCCCCCGTATGCAGATGAAGAAATGAAGGCACAGAAATGTTAAGTAATTTGCTAAAGCTTACAACTAGACTTTTCTTTCCTTCAGTCCTCAAGTTTCTAGGAATAAAAATGCTGTCACAGCCACAAATTTGAAAACGTAATTCACTCTACAATCGCATCATAGTATATTCTGTCTTAATATTACAGTTCACCCCTACACACACACATGCTGACACTTAATTCTCTCTACTCTCAATATGTAAAACCATGGTGAAATGTTGATTATCTAACTGAAAGTAAAACCACACCTAAATTGTACAGCATTTCATTCAACCGAGAAGTATTACTGCACAGTAATGATACCTAAGATGTCCATATTTTAATATTTTTACACAGTTGTGCACTATGATTTCATAAACATTTCATGTTTCAACATCCAAATATTTAGTACAGAAACTGTCTCACTAAAAAATAATTTGCCATACTGCTACAGCTGTTTGTTTTTTAAATCTTAGATCTCTGAAGACCTTCCATACAGAATGGTACTGTCTGTATTATCTCTGAACTAAGTTGAGACAGCTTTCTGATACCACAAACATTCAGATTCAATCAAGAATAGACTGGGCAGATAGCCCAAATAACTACATCTATGTCTGCCATATCAATACCTAGAAGTAAATC
The DNA here is from genome assembly GCF_003265705.2 of Callorhinus ursinus. NCBI lineage: Eukaryota > Metazoa > Chordata > Mammalia > Carnivora > Otariidae > Callorhinus > Callorhinus ursinus. Next base: position 5,602,290 of record NW_027397097.1, read on the forward strand.
TAGTGAAAGATGTGCAAGACCCTCTAATTGAAAAAGATTTAAAATAACTTTAATAAATGGAGGGATATACAAGTTCATGGAGTGGTACACTGAATTCTAAAGATACCAATTCTCCTCAAATTGATTTACTGATTCAATATAATCAAAATCCCAAAAAGTTCTTTTGTGCGTGTCTCTTTGTGTGTATGTGTGAAAAGGAGAGAAAGGGAAAAATGACAAGATAATTCTAAAACTTTTTATATAGAAATTCAAAGAACCAATAGGCAAGATAATCTTGAAAAAATAAGTTGACTTACGCTATCAGATATTAAAACTTATTATAAAGCTTAGTAAGAGAGTGTGGTACTGGCACAGGATAAAACAATGAAACAAAACGGAAAGCTATGGACAAAGTTTTTTTCAATACACAGTGCTGAGTCAATTCGATGGCCATATGAAAAAATTAATCTTCACTCCTACTTTCACACCATGTGCACAAAAATAAGTACCAAGTGCACTATAGATCTAAATATGGAAGGTAAAACAATAAGCTTCTAAAAGATAACACAGGAGACTATCTCCATCACCTTGGCATAGACAAAGATATCTTAAAGAAGGCAAAAAAGAAAGCACAAGCTCTAGAGCAAAAGATGAATTAATTTGGCTACTTTAAAGTTAATAACTTTTCTTCATTGAAAGAACCCAATGAAGAGTGAAAAGGCAACCTATAAAATGGAAGAAGGTATCTGCAATACATATATCCAACAATAGATTCATATCCAAAATATGTATTTAGAACTCCCACAGATAAATCAAACAATCCAATATAAAAATGGGCCAGAGATCTGAACAAGTAACTTACAATAAAAAGGTTATCCAGATGGCCAATACACATGAAAAAAACGTTCATGGAAAAAAAAGGGCTCAATCTCACTAGTCATCAGGGACATGCTAATGAAAACCATAATAAAATATTACTACATACCTTCAAGAATGACCACAATGTAAAAGAGATAATACCAAATGCTGATGAGAAAGTGGCACTCTTTGGCAATGGGAATGAATGAACTAGCTAGATCCCACAAACATAATGCTGAGTAAAATAAGCCAGTAGTACATCTATGATTCCTTTTATAAGAAGTTTAAGGATAGGCAAAACTTGCACCCGGCTGGCTCACCTGGAAGAGCATGCAACTCTTGATTTCGGGCTTATGAGTTCAAACCCCATGTTGGGTGTAGAAATTACTTAAATAAATAAACTTAAAAAAAAAAAAAGAAATCAGATGCCATTAAAAAAATAGGCAAAACTAATCGATGGTGATTATGCAGAAAAAAAGTTAATATAGGAGGCCTGAGATTGCTATCGTTAGAAAGGCCTGCTTGTAAGGATGCCCTTTTGATTGGTGCCTGGAAGAAACCAGGTTAATAAATAGTTCCCTATATCGACATAAAACTTTCCCTAACTGATAAGGTGGCTCATTGTACTTAAGACTGTGCAAACAACATGATTTATTTTTTTTTAACAATATGATTTATACCAAACATCTGCCTTCCTTCTTGTTGTCTAGAATTGTAACATACGCTTGGCAGAGTGTGTCTATGTGACTACATCGCAATAAACACTTTGGGCACTGGATCTCTAATGGGCTTCTCTGGGTAGAAACATGTTCTATATCTCAAATGTTACCTGGGTATTCATTTCATAAAAATTCATCAAGTCTAGACTACTAATTTTACACTCTTTTCTATGTATGTCATATATCAATAAAAGATTCCCTCACTCTGTCCCTCATTCTCAATAACCAACTAATCTAATTGTATCAAGTAGGACAGTGGCTCTCACTAGGGATAGTGGCATAATGACTGGGAGGGCCTCAAGGGAGAGGGAGTTTGGGATCTTAGTAATATTCTATTTTTTTTTTTTTAAATCTGGGCGAAAGTTTCATGGACAGGTCACCCTGAAAATCCAACAAGCCACACAACACTTATGATTTGTGATTGCCTGTGTATATACATTTTATATCAATAAAGTTACGAGTTATATATGACTACAAGCTTTTTACATACATGTGTGTACATGTATGCGTGTGTGTGTATATATATGTATATATACTTAAATACTTTTAAAGATATACATAATTATCTCTCAAATTGACCACTGTCTCCCCTTTCCTAGCTCTCCCTGTCACTGTTCTGTGCCCTGTACTCCCGAACTCTGTAGCCTTTTCCCTTAGCAGAGTGAAATGATTCTCCGAATCCACCCAGCTTCAACTGGTCTTTTGCCTTTCCCTAACCCCTTCTCCATGCTGCAGAGTAAATGTTTTTTTTGTTTTTTACAATTTTATTTATTCGAGAGAGACTGAGCACACATGAGAGAGCACAGTGGGGGGAGAGGGAGAAGCAGACTCCCCAGTGAGCAGAGAGCCTGACATGGGGCTCACAGGGCTCGATCCCAGGACCCTGGGATCAATGACCTGAGCCGAAGGCAGACACTCAACAGACCGAGTCACCCAGGTGCCCCTCAAACGTCATTTCTTGAAGGAAACTTTTCCTGATTCAGATGTGTATACATATGGGTATGACTATGTATATACACACACACATAGGAAAGACTCCCCTTCCTCTCTGTATATGGTCTCTCAACACCCTTTATTTATCCTACTGTATATTATTATCATGAGTATGAACATGCCCTAGTATCTCCCTTCTAAAAAATTCCATTAACCTGGACCCTCTGCATAGCAAAACTAGAGCCCATTTTCCCTGTCTCCACTTTATTTCACATTCTTTCCTCCATCAATTCCAAGGAGGCTTCTGCTTTATCTCTTTTCCAATGAAACTGCTCAAGATTATGAATTATTTCAATCCTGCCAAATCCAATGGTCATTTTCTATCATTTTAATCACCCTTCCAGTATTATTTAGCCTTTTAATTTATTTTTCCCTATGATGGTCTCCTACTTGCAGCATTTTCAAAAACATATTTCAAGGAACACTAATCAACTGTTCCATTAAAATAAAAAAAGTTTTATGGTCAAATAAGTTTCAGTAATATTACATATTTTATCCTATATCATGTTTCTATGGGACTTTGAGGACATTAGTTAATTTCTCTGTGCCTGCTTTGTTCATCTGAAAGCAGGGACTATCTCAAAACCTACTGCGAGGGTTAAATGAAATAATGTACATAAAACACATAGAACACTGCCTGGCACAGAGAATATGAAGTATTCTATAAAAAGTATTATCATTACAACTCAAAGCATTGGTTGGAGGATTAAAGGAGATATGAAAGCACTTTAAGATCATATTTTATAGATGTGATTCTCAAACTTCACAGTCTTTTTACATTCTCATTGAGGACCCAAAAAGCTTTTGTTTATCAATATTTATCATTACAGAAATTAAAACCAAATACATTTAAAACATATTTATTAATTCATTAAAACTCACAATCCCATTATGTTAATATAGGTAATATTTTAATGAAAAATAACTGCATTTTATAAAACAAAAAACATTTAGTTAAAAGAATGGCACTGTCTTCCATCTTTGCAAATCTCTTTAATGCTAGATTCTCACATCTGTTTTTGTATTTAATCTGCTGCCATATGTGGTTCTGGTTCAAGTATATGAAGAAAATCTGGCCTCACACTGCTATGTAGTCAAAAAAGGTAATTAAAATATTCCTCCCTTACCCACATTACTATGGATATTCTTTAATACTACACCAAAACTCCACAAGTGGTGGTTTCTTAAAGTTGAGTTGCGATGTGGAATCTGAAACCAGCCCAATGAGCTTTTTCACTCTATTACATTGAAATCTGCTGGTGTATCTTATACTTTGAATAGGGCTTTTATCTGTGCATGTCTTTGTAAAATTATGAATTGGTCAATCTGGAAAATATCAGTCCAGTCAGTTATGCAAACACCATTATACAATTTATTTAAAAAGTCATGTTTATCAATATCACCATCAATCTCAACAGAAAAGTCTTAAGAGTTGTCAAGCTTGAAGTGGTGCATATAAATTTTCCAAAATTCTAATTTTTGCTTGAATGTCAATTGTTTCCCTTGAAGTGGCAGGCTTTTGTTTATTTCTGAGAAAATATCTACCAAACACTGGCATCTGTATAACCATACTTAGAAAATTTTAGAAAATATTAACAGATAACTTATCAGAGCAATGATGTTACCATGTTATGGAGCTCCTCAGAAACTCCAGTGCACACTCCTGAAAGAACGAGTGTGAAAAAGGCAAATAACGTCAGTGTTATTATGAAATAATTTTACCTTGTGGACTCCTTGAAAGGGTCTTGGGGGACCTTCATGAGTGCCCCAAAAAACACTTGTTTTACGTTTTACAAGGCAGAGTACATCAATTCTCAATTAACTTTGATTAAATTGCCAAAAGAACCTTGGAAGACCTCACCACCTGAGGGGTGAGTTAGAACTAATTGCCTGAGAAGGAAGAAGAGGGCTTCAATTGCCCACCTCACTCTAATAGGAGCAATTCATCAGCTCTACTCGTACCTTCATCTCATCTGGGGATGAGCTGCCCCCAGGTTCCTGCCAAGCCTTGGCATTAGTCAAGCCATCCTGGGGCGACCCAGATTTAGGCAGGTTTTTTTTTCCTTTAAACTTTAATTTTAGGTAATCTATGACCTCCCTACCACTGCCCTAAAGGGAGTTGATTCAATTATTTTATAGTTAAAAAAAAAAAGGAAAGGATAAGTAATGGGGATAAAAAGCACAGCATAGGGAATAGAGTCAATGGTATTATAACAGCACTATATGGTGACAGATGGTAGCTACGCTTGCGGTGAACATGGCATAATGTATAGACTTAGTGAATCACTACGTTGTACATCTGAAACTAATGCTGAACATTGTCAACTATACTTCAATTAAAAAAAACTAAAATTAAAATAAAAAAATAAAAAGCACATTAATGCCACTTTTTCTGAACCAATAAAAGGTACTATATTTTGAAATTCTGCACTGTGCCCTTTATTAACTACACTTTTGAATTTTAAATTACTTCAAATAGCTGTTTATAAAAGTGTCCATGGAATTTACAAATATAACAAAAAGGAAATGTACTATTTAATAGCATTAAATATACTATATTTTTAGTTAACAGTATTAGTTAACTTTTCAAGGATAGGGTGGCAATGTCACCTTTTATCAACCTTCCCTACAACTCATTTACAGAAAAAAATTATAATAACCCTAAAAATACTGTTATTAATTCAATACACACTTCTGAAAACTACTTCTTTATTATAATTAATTCTCGACACGGTAAAGAAGAAACTGTCAAATACAGAAGAATTTGAAATCCTCAGTAAGAGGAGATTTGGTCTGGATAAAAAGTTAGGATCTTGAAGATATTATGTTAACTAAAATAAACCAGATATAAAGGACAACTGTATGATTCCATTTACATGAAGTACACAGAACACACAAATTCGTGGAGACTGAAAGTGGGTGGGGCGGGGTGGGGGGAGGGAAGGAGTTACTGCTTAATGGTACAGTTTTTGCTTGGGGTAATGAAAAAGCTTTTTGAAAGGGATTGGCTGCACAACACTGTGAATGTAATTAATGCCACTGAATTACACACTTAAAAAATAGTTAAAATGGCAAATTTTGTATCTTACCAAAATGTTTAAAAATTAATAATGTAATATATACTGAACATACATTAATACTGTATAATGTATATTAAAGTGCACTTAATACACATTTTAAATGGGTGAATTGTATGGTGTGTGAATTATATCTCAATAAAAATGTTTAAAACAAAAGTTCATAATTTGGTCTCGAAATATTCAAAGGATTCTGACATAGAAAATGGCACAGATTTGCTCAGTGTGACTGTAGGAACATAACTAGGACCTCCAAAGCATAAATTATAGGGAGACATAATCCCACTCAATACAAGAAAGAAACAACAGCCAAAGCTGTCCAAAATCTTGAAATGTCCCTTCACAAAGCAGAGAACAGTCTTTAGCAAAGGGCCCTAAAGGGCCCATAAAATACCTTGATAATGGAATGCAAAATTGTGTCTGACTTTTCTCAAGTAAGGTCCTTATATTAGATTCTCAAAGAGGACAGACTGCACTAGATCTAAAAATTTCTTCCAAATTTGAGACTGTACACCCCTATAGGTCATACTCCCTCCCCTCTAAGGAGTGTAACGAAAAGAGCATTCACTACAGTATACGGACACAAATGACCTGTGGTCCAGAATCAACTGTTGCCCTTATTATGCAAGTGAAATATACTCTCAAGATTGCCCTTGGGCTAAAATTTGGGTAAAAGGAAGATAATGCGTAATGGGATAAGGCCCAGTCAGATTCAGATGTTCCTCTTCTCTGCTCCCACAGAACCCAACAGCTACTCCTCACTCTTCTGAGCTAGTCCATCCTCACCTCCCTGAACTTTAAACACCAGGAATGCCCCAGGGCTCAATCCTCAGATCTACTCCGCTTTATTTACCCCAGAGCATGACTTTAAATACACTCTATAAACTGAGAACACCCATATTTACAATCTCTAGTTTGAAAGTCTCTAAATTCCAGACTATCTTTTTATGGTTTAAGCTCTAAAATATTTAGGTTACTGATCTAAATATGGGCCATTTTGAGTTCATTTCTGGATATTCCTGAACATTTATTAAACTCTTCAAACTTCACATGTCCCAAACCAAACTTTTAATATGTCTCCACCAAACCTGTTCCTCCCAGTCTTCCATAGCTCAGTAAATACTCAGGTTAAAAAAAAATCTTGAGTTATTCTTGACTTCCCCTTTTCTCTTACCAACCTACATCTAAACCATTAACAGATTCTGTTGGCTTCACCTTCAAAACGTTTCTCAAATGCCAACAGTTAACCCCCTCCTCCTCTACTAACCTGGATTACTGCAATCAAGCCTTTAACTGGTCTTCCTGCTCTCACTTTTGCTTCCCTACAATCTAACAAGCAGCCAGTGATCCTGTTTAAAGTAGTCTCTCTTCTCTAAACTCTTGGATGACTTCCTGTCTCACTCAGAATAAAGGCCATAATGCTTTACATGGCCTAAAATATCCTACACAATTCACCCCTATCATACAAACACACACCGTTTTCTGATTTTTTCCCTCTCTCTCCTTCCTTAAACCAGCTCTATTGTCCATGGACTTCTGGCTGTACCTGTTAACATGCATGCCCTGACTGCATTTACTGTTTCCACAGACCAGAAGGCTCTTCCTCTAGATATCTCCATGGTTGGCCTGCTCACCTACTTCTGGTCTTTGCTCAAATTCACCTTCTCAGTGAGACCTTCTCTGATCACCCTATTTGAATAGCAATTGTGCCTCCCCTGCTACTCCTTATTATACCCCCCAACATTTGCCTTTTCTCCATAGTATTTATCACCATATGACATATTGTATATACATACTTGTCTATTTTCCTCCACTAGAATATAAACTTCAAGAGAGCAGGGGCTTTGATTTGGTCATCCGTACACTCCCAGTGCTCAGAGCAATGCCTAGCACATAGTAGGCCTTCAATTAATATTTGTGGACCTAATAAATAGGATGCTATATTATAATCGCCTTCTTCTATATCTGTCTCCTTAACAGACTGTGAGCTTTCTGCAGGCAGCAACACTGTCTCTCTCACATCCGAATTTCCAGCACCAAACACTAGTGCTCGGCACACGATAAGTGTTGGTTTGAAATGAACGCATCAACAAGAGAAGCCAAGGAAAATTCTTCAGACTTTCACAGTCCCTACTCTGTCACTCTTTAAATATAAGTCAGAGTGTGGGTTACCTCAAGGAAAAGACTTCAGTACCAATTCCCACGCCCACAGGCGTATACCCCCCCCCCCACCCTACCCTCCGTTATCCCCAAGATAACCAAGTGAGACAATGAGTAACGGTCAGAGCCAGAATTTGAACCATGAACAAATCCGCTGGAGGAAGTACTTGTGACTTGACGAGATCAAAGAAGGTGACCGGACTCCAAAAAGAAACACTGTCCCGGGGGTGGTGGCAAGGAGAGGGAAGGGCCCTGGTGACCCCAACCATAGAATCCAAGTGCCTCTTTTGACAGCTAAGGAAACTAAAGCCTAGAGGGAAAAGCGACCTGCCCGAGATCACCCAGCAAGCTAACCAAGGCGAGAACCCAGCTCATCTCGCCTGCGCGCCGCCCCAGTTGCCTCTTCCTTCGGGTGGTGCCCGCCGCGCCGAGCCCCCGCTGGCGCACGTGCTCCGAGGTCCCCGGGCGCCCGCCGGCCCGCTGCTCAAGGCCCGTTCCCCACCTGCCGCCGAGGCTGGGGTCGAAGACCGTGGCCCACTCCCCACGCAGCCCCGGAGCCGGCGCTTGGCAGCGCGCACCGCGGAGATGGGCCCGGGCTGCCGGCTCCGCGCCCGCCGCTTACCTGGCCGGATCCCGCGGGAACCTGAAAAAGGCCAGGTCCGACTGCGTGCTCTTCCTCGTGCAGTTGGGGGCAGCGCAGAAGTTCGGCATCGTCGCCCACCCGCCGGCCGGCCCAGCCCTCCCCTCCCCGCCTCCTCAGGGCAGCCCGCCCGCCCGTCGGGGCCGGGGAGGGGAGCCAGGCCGGCCGGCCGGCTCGGCTAGGCCGGCGCGCCGGGGGGAGGGGCGGCGGGCGAGAAGCCGCGAGGGGCAGGAGGGGCGCCGCGGTCCGAGGCCGGGCTGGGGACGCGGCTCCACAGTGCTGTGAGCGGCCGGGAGGATTTACCGCCGCCGCCGCCGCTGCCGCTGGTGCACCTCCCGCCCGCCCGGGACGCTGCCGCCTCCTTCCCACAATGCACCCTGGCGCCCGGGGGTGCCCTCTCTTCCCTCAGCCTTCCTCCCCCGCCCCCTTCTTTCCGCCGACTTCTCCCCAAGCGGGCACGCGCAAAGAAGCGCGCCGGCCCGGGTGTGGCGAGGTGGAAGCGAGGCCTGGCGCGGGCTGCCGCAGTGCGCCTGCGCACAACCTACCCCGCGAAGAGAGGCCATTGCGCATGCGGGCGTGTCTCCCGGGACTCTAGAGCGGGCGAGCCCCCGGCAGCTTCGGTAGGTTTGGCGTGCGCGGGATTCCGCAGATCTGGGGCGAGCTTGCACATTATATCACCGGCGTATCTCTCCTTGCTTGCTTACGTTGCCACCACTTCGGCCTCTATTGCAGAAATCGCCATAGACTCTGAAGGGCCGCGGAATCGGGAAGACCTTGCTGACAGATTTACACACTCTCCGCAGAGCTGAGTGCACAGTTGAACGGAGACGTGCAGGAGATTTCATTTTCCCCAGTTTTGCATCAACTCTTCGGCCCTGTTAGCTTCTCGGGACGAGCTTCCCCAGCCTCGACCGGAAGCTCGGGCGAAAACTCAAAAAAGCAATTACTTTTCCCTGGTGAGGCTTTTGAAGGATCATTAATAGCGACATGATTCCACTTGCAGCCCTATAGAGATCGGTTCCACTCTCTTCCCCTTAACAGTTGTGGTCTTTTCACTTTCCTATGCTGTTTAAGTGCCAGAATGAGTGACCGCTATCTAGAACAAAGGATTAGTATCAAGTTTTGCGTGAAATTGAACAAGTCTGCAAGTGAGACCCACCACCTTTTGAAAGAAGCTTATGGGAATGAAGTCATGTCAAGGGCCCGAGTTTTCGACTGGCACAAAAGATTTAAAGAAGGGCGGGAAGACGTTCGAGATGACGCCCGGAGTGGTCGTCCAGTCACCCACCGGACGGATGAAAATATCCAGAAGGTCAAGGACTTGGTTTGTTCAAACAGGCGGTTGACGGTGAGGATGATGGCCGAAGAGTTAAATTTAGATAAAGAAACCGTTAGACTCATTTTGAAAGAAAACTTGAATATGAGGAAAGTTTCTGCAAAAGTTATATCAGGTATTTTGAAGGATGAACCTAAGCCTCGGAGATTTGACTTTCAGTCTGATCTTTCAACGGAAACTAGGAAAAATAGCTCGTGTGTAAGGAAAAAGATAACAAGTTCTGAAACATGGACTCATCTCCAGTGTGAAGCTGGTGGGGAAATACCTCTGCCTGTATCCCATCCCCAAAACCACTACCCTGCCAGCCAGCTTCTGCAGGCATCCTCATCAACAAGCCTTCCCCCCAGGGCAGCTCAGGATTGGTTCACCCCATGGTGAAAGGAATGTGAGGTAGCTGAGCCTGAGCTAGAAAGCTGCGTCACAGGCACCTTCATTTGCTGCTCATCCATTTTCAGTCTTCACCCGCTCCTTCCCACGTTACCACCCTCCTAGTTACCCTTGCTGGACTACTGGGCCGTCTTCCAATTTTGAGGAACTTTTGCCTGTTGACTTCTGGTACTTACTTGTTTCTTGATTTCTTTTGCTTGTTAAAGTTTGGGTCTCCTTGCTGCCCAAACCTTAGCTTGTTGTGGCTGTCCTGTTCCTGTGTTCTCAACATTCTGCCTCAGGGGATCATACCACTGAAAGGTGGGAACAGGACCTCCCAGAGTCCTTCTGTGCCCATGAAGGCATATTCTGGGAGGACCCCAAAAGAAGGCCTACAGTTCCAGCCTGCTTCATAGGTACAGTTCCAGCCTACTTCATATGGTACAGAAGGCAGTGGCATGCTGACCTAGTGAGGATTGCTAAGGGCATATCCAGCCCAAATGACTCAGTGGGAACCCCTCATTACACAGGGGTTGGCCACCTGTACTCACCTTCTCACAGACCTGTCTTTTACAGAAGAGCTGGATTTGTTTCATGAGTCCTGTGCTCTGGACCCCCACTCATTTGGGTATCCCCTCTGCTGGAAGAGGAGGATTTGGTCCTAGAAAATATAAGCCAGGGGACTCAGGCCCAGGCCGCGATGTGTGAGGAGGAAGACGAGGTGGTACTCTAGACCTTGAATTGAGGGAGTCTGCTGCTTATGTGCTGATTCCCACACAGTGGCCTGTTTTTAGTAACTAGTGCCAACACCGTCAGGTGGTTTTTGAGCACCTGCAGTTTTTAGAACACTGCCGGGCATTGACCGTGTGAAGGTATAAAACAAGATCACCAAGGGCTGGCTGGGTGGACATCCAGATGAGATGATTCCTGACTGGATCCATAAAGAAAGGTGAGACAGGAGGCTAGGAAATTAGAGAAAACTTCCCAAGCAGGTGGAATAGCATGAGGCTTTGAACCTGCATCGGTATGAAAATGATGGCACTGTTGGCTGAAATAGCAAAGTCGGGAGGAAGATAATGGTGTTTGTTGCAGAAGATGAACAATTTGGGATAATTTGCTTCCTCTTCTCTGCCCTAACTTGCCATTAGTTTATAAATTGCTTTCCCCGAATCTGTGGATAGGTTTATAATAAGTCACTTATTTGATGATCTAGTTTGACCATCAACCCCCCCCCAAAACAAGTTCTGCGAGTTTAGACTCCTTTATCTCTTTCTGCCTCTCCGCCAGGATTTATGGAATGGAACTTTTCCCAAGTGGATTCCAAGTAATACCACATAGACTGGAAACATCTCAGAAATGCCTGATGGAGGTGCAGTGGAGGAAAGGTTAGAAACAGCATTTCACAGGATTAGCCAATGTCTGTGTTTTACCCAAGGATTTTTACGTGTAACAGTCCCTATTATTTAACTAGTAAGTTAGTAAACCATATTGGTTGATAGAAGCCCAGCACTATTTATTCAACACAGTTATGTTTAGTTCTGTTCTTTCACTGTCTCTATCCCCTTCAAAAAATGACAAGTTCCCTACTAATAGCTGTTAGTTTTGAAGCACCCTGAAACCTAGACCTTATCCCACGAATAAAAGATCTTGTGCAAAAGAACTTGTAAACAAAACAACAGCTTATAGACTTCAACCTACTTAGCCATTTGTAGGCACTCCGTTTCAGGACCATTACATCTACATCAGATGAGGCCCTGGTTCCCCACAAGCACTTGCCACCAGAGACACTGCCCTTCTGGAACAAAGCCCCCATAGCCAGCTATTGCAACTTTGTGGCTGAACCTCATATTAATCCTTGCTAGACTCAGTGGTAACTGGTGGAAAATTGTATGCTCCTTGGCCAGGGCCAGGATTCTACAACAGTATCTCTAGGCCTTATCTCTAACCTGAGAGAACTTATTTCTGGACTTATTCCTGTCCTGTGAACAGGGCTGGAGTGAGCCTTCCAAAGATGCTGGACAAAGACCATGCTGGATCATAGGGTACCAGAAGCATTGTTGGCCCAGACAGGGTTTAGACACAGCAACCGGAAGCAGGTAATCAAGAATGTGAATTCAAATTGTTACTAGTAGCTATAATGAAAAGGACTTAATTTTTTACTTTAGATCATGTGCTGAGTACTGGTTGGGTTGAACTATGGCTTTACCTAAACCAATTGCCCATTTGCAAGGCTTCCCAGAAAATATTCAATGAAATGATAATAGACCCGGGGTGCCTGGGTGGCTCAGTTGGGATCAAGCCCCTGCATCGAGCTCCCTGCTCAGCGGGGAGTCTGCTTGTCCCTCTCCTTCTGCCCCTCTCCCCAGCTCGGGCTCTCTCTCTTGCTTTCTCTCTGTCTCTCCCCAAAAAATAAATAAAATCTTAAGAAAAAATGATAATAGACCCTAAGATGGCTCAGATTTGGGGAAGTAAAATTTCTGCCCTAACACTCATCCCACGGCAAACTATCCATACATGCTCAGAATCACTAAGCCCCAGGCCAGAGCATGATCTCCTAGGACTATCCCCCGACAGGAGAGTTCTCAAAACAGTACCCCTTATGTGCCCACCCACCAAATCTGTTTCATCGCTGACACAAAATTTACCCTGAACTACATCTTGGACTTCCACCTGCCCCACAGGTTTCTTGAATCTCAAGAATCCACCTATCGTCATGCCCCAGGCTCTTGTCCTTGGCTTTTCTTATACACCTCTGTTTATTCTCTATCAGTTTGCTCTTTCTCCTCTGTTATACTGGTGCTTTGTTTTCTAATTCAGGATCATACCTCCCTCCCTTTTGGTCAGGATTTTCTATTCAACTTACAACTGTCTAACTTTTGATCCCTTTTCCAGCTCCCAACTTCAGCCCTATAGTCTTGAGTAGGGAAATTGGCCCCAAGTTGCTTTCCTATCCTCAAGAAGCAGGGTGGGACAACGTGAAGGGATGTGTTCTTGTTTTTGTTTTATCTAAGAGACATACTGGGAAGAAGAAGAAGCTCCCTCCCACCCTTAGCCACCAGTGGTTCCACTCCCCAGAGGCAGCCAGTGTTACAAGTTTCTTAAGGAGGCAATTTGGTTATCTCTGGTATTCAGGAGTCGTGAAAGTTTTTCAGAAATACATCCAAATCCCATTCTCTCAGGGTAAGCTCCACCTAAAGGTAGAAGATGAAGCCTGGCTCTCTGTAGGACATCAGGAGGAGAGCTGGCCATCTGCAAACCTTGACTGTAATTCTCAAGCTCAGCACACAGTCAATTAATGAATCTCTTTGGCTTTCAGACTGATCTCCCTTTCTATCCCATTCTGGTTCAAAATCGACATGGAATATTATATTCCACAGCTGGAAGTCCAGGAGAATAGACACCTTCCAGGGAAGATCATCCCATCAGTGATTTTATCTAATTCTTCCTCCACCCATCACTCCTCCCTACCTTATTTCCATCTGCCCCACCAGTAATTAGCAAAAACAGAATAAAATATTCACCAACGTTTGATTTCAAAAAACATGGATAGTTCTTCAGTCTTCTGAATTCTGCCCCTGGCTCTGAATCCTCACTGAAATGTTGTTTGGGAAGAATGTGTAACTGGGACCTGCTTTCCAGAGCCTTCCTTTCAGATCCATTTCTTAAGAGTTCAGATTTGCCAGTGGAGATGCCTGGGATCAATCTGGGTACCAACTGACTTGAGGACATACAGTAAAGGAGGGGGCTACTATTGGGGAACTCTGTTTCTGCATCACATACACTGCTCAGCCAGCCTGCTATTTGCAGAACACCTGGTCAGCAAGGCTCACTAGGCTTCTTGGGATTGGGTCTCACCAGGGTCCCATGTGGCACAATTAGCAAGAGGTTCCTTTGCTGCTGGAACTGTATATGCAACCCTGTGTTCTCCAACTGCTTCTTGGTTGGATCAGACCCCTCAGATTTTACCGGCCTTTACACACTATCCAAGGCAGCCTTCATGTATTTCTCTTCTCTAGTCTCTGCCTTTTCAGATCCTTGCAAATACTGTCCCAGTTGTATCACTCTTGTCCCAGTATTAATATCTAGAAGTAAAAAATCTGTAGTGGGAAACTTCAGTACCTCCAAGGACCCTTGGATCTAGTGAAGGGGTCAGCAAATTTTCTCTGTAAGGGAAATGTCTTAGGATTTGTGGGCCATACAGTCTGTGTAGTAACTGCTCAGCATTTTATTGCAAAAGCAGACCTAGCTAATACAGAAACAGATGAACATGGCTGTGTCCTAATAAAACTTTATCTATGGATACTAGAATTTGAATTTCATATAATTTTCACAGGTTACAAAATACTATTTTGATTTTGTTCAACTGTTTAAAAATGTAAAAAAGCCATTCTTAGACTTCTTAGTTTATACACCAGAGAAAAATGGATGGTGGGCCAGGTTTGGCCCATGGACCATAGTTTGCCTACCCCTGGTCTAATGTATATGAGATGTGTATGTAAGATGACAGATGATTGATCCTTTTCCATCAATAACGTTGTTAATGCCATATTGATCCAGCAGTGTCTGACAGTTTATTATCTAGAAATTGTGGACTATTGGAAGGGATCTTTACAGTGCCAGGAGAGTGAACTAGAACTGAATGAGTGACTAGTTTATCTCGACCATATTGACTAAAAATAATATTACACAAACTACTACTTATATCATGCCCTTATAATATCTCAGAAACAATTTGGGCAATACTGCAAATAGTTCAAAGTTGCAACCAGTGGTAACAGAATGAACTGAAGGTGGGTCCAAAGTTTCCATGGCTACGGGCAGCAGTTGGATGAGTTTACGTTTTTACCTGTGGGAGTGACTACTGTGGAGGTGACAACACCCCCTGAATCATACACTTCTTTGCATGCTGGTGCCCAGGGTGTACCCTTTCACATGTGTTTACTTGTTCTTCCCCTAAAGAGAGCCGTATCGCATCACCTTCAGTTAAACTGATGTTCTAAAATTGAAATAGAATCTCAGGATTGGACAGATCTTTACGAGGGTATTTCTAATCCAGCCAGTCAAGTTTCCCTTGAATCCAGGAGTGACTGACTCCTACAGCTGCTGAAAAAAAACGCATCTGAAAGAAGAGTCTGTGTTAATTGAATACATTTCTGTCAAGCGACTGTGTGTTCTAGGCACTATCCTGTGTGCTGGGGTGCAGCAGTGGACGAAACCGACACAGGCCCTCGATCTGACAGTCTGAAATCTAATTATATTACTCTTCACTTTGGTAGAACTCCTCTTGCATGTGCTCACACTAACTCGTTATTTGCATACCCGGCAATAGGTATGACCTCTGCCATTGGCCTCTGTGCTGGGGTCATAAAGCCTCTCCAACTGCATGAATAACTTGAGGACTGTGTGTTCCACTTAAATTTTATTATCCTTTAGACAGATCTGTATTGGTAGAAAAACACTCTGGCAATGTTGAAAGTGTAAATTGGCAACTGCTTTCTGAAAAGCAATTTGGCAGTATCTATCAGGAGCTTTAAAAACGTTTATATCTTCTGATCCTCTAATTCCGCTTCTGGGACTCTGTCCTAAAGAAATAGTCTAAAATGTGGGCAGAATTTATACTTAACAATCCAGAAGTCCAACAGTAGAAAGTTGGTTAAATAAATTACCATATGATTGTACAATAGACGATTATACAGTCATTATAATTAATGTTTATGAACTGTTAAAACAGCGTGGCAAAATGCTTATAATGTTAAGTGAAAAGACTGTACACAAAATAGTATATATAAATCCAAAAATGTTTTTTTAAATGACTGGAATGGGTGTGCTAAGTCTGGGTGGTTCGGTTATAAGTGTTTTCTTAATTTCTCTGTTTCTTCTCCTTTAAAAATTTCTCCAAAATGTTACCACTTTTATCATCAGAATAAAACAGTAGCACCAAAAGGTGGCAATGGAGACAGGCCAAACCGCTCATTTGGTCTGTGAACAATTAACTGGCTGGGTGGACATGGAGGCTGTGTGATACTGTGTTGGTAGCAAGAGTGTAGGACAGAAGGGAAAAGGGCCTGCCACAGAGGAGAAGGCAAGGGACCAGAATCCCTACAAAAAAAGCCAAAGTGATATGAGAAGTTACAGTGAGTGGCATGCTCCTGTTATGTAATCCTAGGTAAATAAAAGTGCACGTATGGATCAAGTATGTTCTGACAATGGGAAAAGATATGGAAATACTCTCCCAAGCAAAATTAACCTCATTCTTGCAATCTTTCCTACCAAGTGAGTATTCTCAAGATGGATTTTATTACAGCTGATTCTCTGAAGAATCCTTGAGACTTCCATATAATTTTGTTAGGATAGGAGTGGCTTGTGATGTGCCAGGCCTACCTCCTCCCATACTGGAACACTCAAGCAACATGGATGTACATGGGAATATTTGGTATCCCACACTGAGAATTCTGCAACATATCATTAGTCATCTTAATGTTGTAACTTAACAAAACTAAAGTTTGCAAATGTTATTTTGATGGAATCCAGAATTGCTGTGCTTTTTGTTTATGTCTGAAGAGTAATCATGGTATGGGTAAAGTGAGAAATGGTGTAGATAATGCCTATCCATAGATGAAATGGTTGTTATCTTGGGAAAATATGTCCTTTGTTGTTGCTTTAGCAAAATGTTTACCGTTAAAATGCCAAATATACCTCTTTGGTAAAATTTCAAACTTTCAAATGAGTATGTACATCTTTTATAGGCGTACATAGATTTGTCAAGCTGATTGGTCTGTAGGAAGAACAGGTGTTAGTACTGGCTCCTTAACAAATCATGTGCCTTGGGGCAGTCCATTTTGCACCCTTGGGGCACTCCAGTTTACTCATCTGTAAAAGGAGAATAGTAACCCTTATCTCATTTTGCTGGTTCAGCAAATATTTATTGACTGCTTATGTGTCTCTGACACTGTTCTAAACACTGAAGATAGAGCAAGAAATGAGACAAGAGAGTGTTCCTCCTCCTGAGCATACGTTTAAGTGGAGGAGACAGGCAAGAGCAAGAATATAGCATGTTAGACGGTGATTATTAGATATGAGGCTTATTCTAAGTAACAGCGGTGGCACCCAGCGCAAGACCTGGCATGCAGTAAAGGACTCAATAGATAGCGATTTCCTTTGCTTCTTTAGTCTTCCTAACGGCTCTTGAATTACTCTACAAAATGGCAATAATCGGCAAAAAGCCTGACCCATTGCCTTCTGGCTCTTGCCAGTTAATAAAGCCTAAACCTGTTTTTGCTTAAGAAGACAAATTACAGTTGTGTTTTGTCCTTCCCGGATGGCAGATTTATCAAGGTGGCACCTAAAGACTGTTGATAGATGGCCTTTTCTGGAAGCCAGTTGGCAGGGGTCTCAGCCTGGGGCTAGATGGCAGGTGTTAGGTCCAAAAAGACAAACGCGTGGTGTCATTGCTGTTTAAGCAGAACAGATGCAGAGACTGTAATGGCTGTTTCTGTTCAAGATGTGTGCCCATGTCATATTCCCAACGCTGGTGAACTGGGCAAAGCTTGCATTATTTGTGGGAGGCCAGGGTATTGACAGAAAGTCAGAAAAAGGAGGGTTTAATGCTTGTGGTAAATTCTTTCTGCCCCATTGTGGAAATTTTGGAAGATTCAGGAATGTTAGAAAACAGCAGCCGAAAGTTCACCCCTAGGGTTCAGGTATTTCACCAGACCCATTTCTCTGCCTCATCTTCCTCCGGGAACATCCAGTGAACATTCATTTAGTGAATTCCTTCAGGTCTGGGCCTGCGTGAGGCACAGGGGGTTGGGCCCTTGCCCTCAGGCTGCCCAGCCTCGTGGCATGGGGAAGGGGCCAGAAGTGGAGAAACCACTGAGAATGAGCTCCCACCTTAGACTGTCCATCTTTCCTGGAGGACAGCTGTAAGGAACAAGGTTTTATAAAGAATTCGGTACAGAAAATTAGAATGATCACACATAGGGTGATTGTGGGAATGAGAAAACACACAGAACAATGGTTAACTGGCCTGCTGGCTATACCATCCCCAGGATTCAGTGTGAAGTTGTACCTCTCAGAAGAAACTGGATGTCAGGCTGTGGGCCAGTCCCCCTATACCTTGCTTTAAGAACCAAATAAGTGAAAATTCAGAATTACAACTCAGCTTAGATGAGGAAATTGGCCCAGGGAGGTTGAGTCAGTCTTCTTGAATCACACATCTAGCTGGTGGCTGAGCCAGGATAATAATGAAGGACCTTGAATTTCACTCAGCCCAGTGAGTTTTTTTCCATTACTCCACTGGTAATAATTGCCTTTACTAACGTGTACATTGTTAAGATATCTTTAAAATAGCAGTCAACCTCACGTTTGAGAAATATGATTTACCAACAGTTGATTTACATGCAATTTTTAGGGAACATATTTATAGCATCAAAGTAGGACAAAGGTTTTTCCAAGTTTCCTTGGGGTGTCCAGCGCTCTGGTCCTTCCAGAGGTGTGTATTCATAAGTAAATGCTGGCATTCTGTCATTCATTTTTTCCAGATGTCCTTCCCAAGTAGTGTGTTAGGCTTTATGTTTTTAATATTTCTCATATATATTTTTAAAATCTGGGCACATAAATCCTAATAAAGTTCTTAACTATCTCCTCCATGCTATCTCAAATTTCCGGCTGTGTTTATATTTATGACACAGTGTCTAAAGGTGTGAATGCTATCACATCATTAGGGTTTATATTCCTAAACCATAGACTTGTGTTTCTAGATGTTCTGAAAATTCTTTACACCTCACTTGTAAACGCCACTATACTGTGCCATGACATTTCCATAGTAACACATATTTCAAACAGGAAAACAGAGGAAGCCCCAGGAAAAGGGAAGTAGACTTCAAATGAAAAAAAAAAAAATCATTAAAAATAGAATACCTAAGATGGGGAAGAAGGGTGTAAATTCTGGTTTGATGTGCCCTGAGAACAGAGTGTCCTGCAGACCCACCTTAGGGACATGCAATGTCCACCACCCACCAAGTGGCCTAATTGTGGCATCACACTTTCTTAGACCCTCACATTCAGTGAGGTCCATGTCATTACCCTAACATTTCTTAGTATCACCTACTGCGACCAGATTGAGGGGGCTACCCACCTGTCACCTCACTGTCCTGAAGCCCATTGTCCACACTGCTGCACATGTGCTATATGGTTTAGAGTTATTGAAAAGCGGTGGCTTTTGGACCCCAGTTTTTTGAGCTTCCACAGGTCACGCGCTCTGCCTGGACTCCCTTGCTGCTGCCGTCCACCCAGCAAACTCCTACTCAGCACTCGAGCCTTAACCTTACCATTGCTGTTCTCTACAATGGTAAAGCAGCCACCCCCAGTGTACATACACACTCTGATGTCAAAGAAATGTTAACACTTAATTGAACTTAATTGTTTGCAGAATATTTTTCCTCCCTTACCAGCCCATGAACTCCTCAAAAGCCAAGACCACATCTGATTGTTCTCTGTATTCCCTGCATCCAGAGTAAAGCTTGTCTGGAATTGTTCAATAAATGTTTGATAGATGAATAAAAGAAGACTTTTATGGGAATTGCTTTTTTTTATTGTGGCAAAGTTCATATAATAAAATTCACCATTTTAACCATTTTAAAGTGCACGTTTCAGTGACATTTAGTATATTCATAGTGTTGTACAATCACTACCACTCTCTAGTTCTGGAACATTTTCACCACTCCAAAAGGAAATCTTGTATCCATTAAGCAGACACTCCCAATTCACCCACTACCCCAAGCCCCTGACAACCAACCACTAATCAACTTCCTGTCTCTGTGGATTTGCTTAGTCTGAAATTTTCATATAAATGTAATCATGCAATATGTGGCCTTTTGTGTCCGGCTTCTTTCATTTAGCATAATGTTTTCAAGACTCATCCATGCTGTAGCATGTATCAGTATTTCATACATTTTTATGGCTGAATAATATTCTATTGCGTTGATATACCACATTTTCTTTATCCATTCATCCACTGATATACATTTGTGTTTCTCCCTTTTGACTGTTATGAATAGTGGTGCTATGAATGTGTGTATGTACAGATTTTTGTTTGAACACCTATTTTTAATTCTGGGTGCATACCTAAGAATGGAAATGCTTGGTTATATGGTAAGTCTATGTTTAACTTATTGAGGAACCACCAGACTGTTGTCCATAGCAGTCGCCCATTTTACATTCTCAGCAGCAGTGTATGAACTGAGGGTTCCAATTTCCCCATGTTTTTGTCAACAATTATTATTTTCCCTATATATAGAGAGAGATACATGTCTGTATATCTCCATCCTAGTGAATGTGAAGTGGAATCTCATTGTGGTTTTGATTTGCATTTCTCTAATAACTAATGATGTCAAGCATATTTTGGTGAGCTTTCTGGCCATGTGTGTATCTTTGGAGAAATGTCTATTATATAAGCTTTTTATTTGAGTTGTCTTTTTGTTGTTGAGTTGAAAGAGTTCTTTATATATTCTGGTTACTAGACCATTATCTGATATATGATTTGTAAATATCTTCTGCCATTCTATGGATTGCCTTTTCACTTTCTTGATAGTGTCCTTTGGTAGAGAAGAGTTTTAATTTTGAGGAAGTCCAATTTATTTATTTATATGTGTTTTTTTTGCTTGCTTTGTGCTAAGAAACCATTGCTAAATCCAAAATCATAAAGATTTATCCCTATGTTTTCTCCCAAGAATTTTATAGTTTTAGCTATTATATTTAGGTCTTTGATCCATTTTGAGTTTGTTTTTGTATATGGCGTGAAGTAAGTCTCCAACTTCATTCTTTTACATGTTAGTCTCCAGTTATTCCTGCACCATTTATTGAAAACACTCTTCTGTTCCCATTGTCACATCTGTTATTGAAAGATACTTTCAAATTATAAGTTGACAGTTTTTTTCTGTACCTTGAAGGTTTTGCTCCAGTGTCTTCTGGCTTGCATTATTTCTGTTGTAATTCTTATCTTTGTTCCTCTATATGTACTGTTTCCTCTTGCTGCTCTTAAGACCTCTTCTGTATTACTGATTTTAGCAATTTGATTTTACATGCAGTGGTATAGTATTTTTCGTGTTTCTTATGCTTGGGGTTCATTGAGCTTCTTAGATTTCTTCTCACCAAATTTGGAAAATTTATGGACATTATTTCTTCAAATATTTTCTCTGCCCCTCCCTCCTTTAGGGGCTCTGATTACATATATAGTAGGCCACTTGAAGTTGTCCCACAGCTCACTGATACTCTGTTCAATTTTTTCCTTTTTTTCCCTCTTTTAGTTTCTATTGCTGTGTCCCCAAATTTATTAATGCTTTCTTCTGAAATGTCTACTCTATTTTAATTTCATTTTGTGGATTTTTCATCTCAAATACAGTGGTTTCCATCTCAAGAAATTTGACTTGGGTTTTTTGAATATATTTTTTATTTTGGAATAATTTTAGATTTACAGAAAATTTGCAAAGATGGTACGGGGTATTCCCAAATGCCCCTCATCCAGTTTTAGTTTCTCCCAATGTTACCGGTTTTAGTTTCTCCCAATGTTATTATCTTACTGTGGTGCACTTATCCCAAAACTAAGATACCAACATTTGTGCATGACTATTAACGAAACCCCACACTTTATACAGGTTTCAACAGCTTTTCCAATAATGTCTTTTTTTCTGTCCCAGGAATCAATAAGATATCAGATCTCATTTACTTGTTAATGTCTTGTTAGTCTCTTCTGACCCATGAGGTTCTCAGTCTCATCTTGTTTTTCATGACCCGGAATGTTTTAAAGAGCACCTGGTCACGTATGTTACAGAATATCCCTTAATTTGGGTCTGTCTGATGTTTTTCTTTTTTTTTTAAGATTTTATTTATTTATTTGAGAGAGAGAGAATGAGAGAGGGAGAGCACATAAGAAGGGGGAGGGTCAGAGTGAGAAGCAGACTCCCTGCCAAGCAGGGAGCCCGATGCGGGACTTGATCCAGGGACTCTAAGATCATGACCTGAGCTGAAGGCAGTTGCTTAACCAACTGAGGCACCCGGGCGCCCGTCTGATGTTTTTCTCATGATTAGCTGGGTTTTGGGTTTTGAGAAAGAATAGCAGGTAAAGTGTTCTTGTTATTATATCAAATTAGAGGGCACATGATAGCCACATGACATCATTGGTGACCTTCACTTTAATCACTTGATTAAGGTAGTTTTGATAGATGTTCCTACTGTGAAGACACTGTTTTTTCCTTTCCATACTCTGTTCTTTGGAAGCAAGTCACCCAGTTCAGCTCACAGTCAAGGGAAGGGGGATTAAGTTCCACCTCCTGCAAAGGGGGGAGTATCTGCATCTGTTATTTGGAATTCTGTATAGAATATTTATCTTTCTGGGGTGCCTGGGTGGCTTAGTCATTAAGCATCTCCCTTCAGCTCAGGTCATGATCCCGGGGTCCTGGGATCGAGGCCTACATCGGGCTCCCTGCTTGGCGGGAAGCCTGCTTCTCCCTCTCCCTCACTTGTGTTCCCTCTCTCGCTGTGTCTCTCTCTGTCAAATAAATTTTAAAAAAAATTATCTTTCTTCCCAGTTTATTCAGTCACTTATTTATATCATTTTGGACTCATGTATATTTATTTGATATTTTGCATTATAATCCAATGCTATGTTATTTATTTTATTGCTCACATTGTTCCAGTTTGGGCCATTGGATGCTCTTTCAGGTTCGCTTCTGTGTCTCTTCAACATCTTCTCATTCTTTTGTTTTTGAACACTTCCTTACTTTCTAGTACTACAGCATGCTCCAGAATCATCTTGTATTTTCCCTGTTTTAGATCTGCAATCAAACATTTCTCTAAAGAACTCTGGTTCCTTTTATTGGAGAATGGTATTTAGAAACCAAGAGATGAGCACTGAGTGTGTTTGTTTCTACTGTGACTTGGACCTTTTTTGGCATCCTCTATGTCTCTAACAAGCTTAGTGTTTTTTCTAGTTTCTTGATCACATGAAATACAGTTGTAACTGTTTTTTTATCCATTTTATCCATGTTTTTATCCATTCTACCTATCTTGGTCAGTTTCAATTGAGGGATTTTGAATTTTCAGAAATAGCTTTTGGCTATTACCTTTAAACGTTGTTAGATGGGACCAGAGCAGAGTTAGTCCAGGACTAATTTTGCCCCACTATTGTGGTGAAGCCCACTTGATGCCTTGTGAAATATGCCTGCCACTCTGAACGTTGGGAACAGGAACTGGACCTGTGTGTTCTTTGGGAATTGTTCCTTCTAGTTCCTTTGGATGGTTCTCTCGGGTCTCAGGTGTTTTCCTCACGTGTATGCTGAAGACTCAAGGGGGAACCTTAGCAGATAGCCAGAACTTTCTTTTGGTGCAGCTTTCTTCTCTTTGGCACTCTTCCCTGTGAACTCTTGCTACCTTGACCTCCCCAGACTTGTAGCTCCATCTCTTCGACTCAGAAAACCACTGAGTTCCACCTGGGTTTACTCTGTCAGCACTATGGCCTAGAAACCCTTTCTAGGAGGTAAGCAGGGGCAGTCATAGGGTTCACCTCATTTGTTTTCTGTTTCCCAGGGATTACTGGTTTTAGCTGCTTGATATCCAGTGTCGTAAAAATCACTGTTTCATACGTTTTGTCCATATTTGTAGCTGCTTCGAGTATGGAGGTAAGTATAGTCCCTACTACTGTATCTTGGTCAGAAGCCACAGTATATGCATAGGAAATTAATAGAGCCAGGGGCTATGATTAGCATACAGGCATGCATATCATAAGACTTAAAAAGGTAATGTCATGGGGCGCCTGGGTGGCTCAGTCGTTAAGCGTCTGCCTTCAGCTCAGGTCATGATCCCAGGGTCCTGGGATCGAGCCCCGTGTCAGGCTCCCTGCTCCACAGGAAGCCTGCTTCTCCCTCTCCCACTTCCCCTGCTTGTGTTCCCTCTCTCACTGTCTCTCTCTCTGTCAAATAAATGAATTTAAAAAAAATCTTAAAAAAAACAGGTAATGTCATTGTGGTTAAGAGTATAAACTCTGGAACCAGACTGCCTGGGTACAAATTCTGGCTCAGCATCTTACTACCTGTATATCCTGGGCCAATTATATAACCTTTCTGGGCCTCAATCTCCTCATCTTAAAATGGGGCCCATAATGGTCATATTTCATTGGCCTGAGACGGGAGTTAAATAGATTAAAACATATGAAGCATTGGGAGCAGTGCTTGGTTCAAAACAAGTATTCAGTAAATATTAGTTATTTATATACCTGTTAAAAGTGGCCAGCAAATTTGACTGTGAGTTTCCTAGTGACCCTAGCAAGGTGGAAATATCAGTTACATGATTCAGTGTCCATAAAATATATGCAAATTGGTTGGACAGGAGAAGTACATATTTCTGAATATTACCCCCCAAGATTCCTCATAAAGAGAATACTGTATGTACCTGGAATAATATACCAGCCAGAGAGAGTTTCCTAGGATTTTGTCTTTACCATCCCTCCAAATAGCCAATAACTTCACGCTAGAGCTCAGTATAGTAAAGACTTCCACTGTGACTGAAATATCGCAATACCTTTAGTCTGGCTTAATCCAAAAATAAAATTTATAGCATCAGAATGAAACTAATGAACCACATGTCATTTGGGCGATTCTCCATAAATATGGGGGGTCAATTAGGAGACAATTATAGTGATTCAGGGAAGAGGCAAGTAAAGCCTGAGCCAAGAACTAGCTAAAGATGAAAGGGCGTTGGCAAAGAACCAACCCACTGTACTGTGAGAACCCACAAATTTTGGCAACTGACTCAGTGTGTAGCAATAGGGAGGAAGAACTTTTGAGGCCAAGACTGTATGTAAGGGAAGATGAAAAGAAAAAGCTTGACTGTTGTCTTCTTCAAATCTTCTATAGCCTTACAAATATTTCATCAGCTTACTCAAATCAGCTACTGAGGGAGATGTGTTAAAAATTTTCACTATGTGGATTTGTCCATTTCTCATCATATCTTATATATTTGGCGGCAGTATTTCCAGTTGGTACAGAGAGGTTCTGGGTCATATCTTCCTGATGAACTGACCCTTTTGTCACCAAAGTATATGACTGTGGGGTGCCTGGGTGGCTTAGTCAGTTAGGCATCTGCCTTCATCTCAGGGTCCTGGGATCATGCCCCGCGTCCAGCTCCCTGCTTAGCGGGATGTATGCTTCTCCGTCTTCCTCTGTGTGCTCTCTCTCTCTCTCTCAAATAAATAAACAAAATCTTAAAAAATAATACTAAATTTTTAAAAAATATATGACTATGGGGCGCCTGGGTGGCTCAGTTGTCAAGCGTCTGCCTTCGGTTCAGGTCATGATCCCAGGGTCCTGGGATCGAGCCCCGCATCGGGCTCCCTGCTCCACGGGAAGCCTGCTTCTCCCTCTCTCACCTCCCCCTGTTTGTGTTCCCTCTCTCAGTGTCTCGCTCTGTCAAATAAATAAATAAAATCTTAAAAAAAAAGTATATGACTATATCTCTAATAATGCTTTTTGCCTTAAAATTTATTATTATTGCATTACTTCACTTAGTGTTTACCCAGTGTATTTTCCCCCAGCCTTTTAACATTTCTGGGTCATTACCTCGTGAATGTATTCTTGTAATCAACATACAGCTAGGTTTTAAAAAACTGTGAGAATCTTTTTCTTTTCTTAGTCATGTTTCTATTTCTTATTATGATGATATATTGGGAATTTTTCCATTGTTTTGTTTTGTCTGTTTACCATGTGTTTGCTTTATTCTTTTGTCCTGTCTTTGGTTTATTTGTTTTCTTTACTCCCTTTTTATTCTTATGAGTGGTTTGGAAGTTATACTTTCTAATTCTGTTCCTTCGGTGGATATTCTTACATTATTAATGTGCATACTTGACTTGACATTGTTAAGTTAATAACTATCTCTAGCTCATTGTGAAGATTTCAGGATCCTTAGAATTCTTCAGTTCTGGGTGCCTGGGTGGCTCAGTCATTAAGTGTCTGCCTTCCGCTCAGGTCATGGTCCCAGGGTCCTGGGATCGAGCCCTGCATCGGGCTCCCTGCTCCATGGGAAGCCTGCTTCTCCCTCTCCCACTCTCCCTGCTTGTGTTCCCTCTCTCGCTGTGTCTCTGTCTGTCAAATAAATAAAACCTTAAAAAAAAAAAAAAAAAAGAATTCTTCAGTTCTGATCTCCACCCCCTTCTATCTTCCAAGTAATTTGGGTTTTAGTTTTTTGATTCCAACTTACTTTTAACCACCCCCCCATTAGATAATTTAACAGCCAGTATTTATTTAGATTTACAAGCCTGCATATTAATTTATATGCCTACCTTTCTTCAGTCCCTTTTCTTTATTGAAATATAATTCGTGGGGCGCCTGAGTGGTGCAGTCAGTTAAGCGTCTGAGATCCAGCTCCACGTCCAGCTCCATGCTCAGCACAGTCTGCTTGAGTTTCTCTCTCCTTCTCCCTCTGCCCCTACCCCACCCCGCATCTCTCTAAAATAAATAAATCTTAGGGGCGCCTAGGTGGCTTGGTCGATTAAGCATCTGCCTTTGGTTCAGGTCGTGATCCCAGGGTCCTAGGATGTCTCTCTCTCAAATAAATAAAATCTTTAAAAAAAAAAAAAGTTTTGGGCCCCTGGGTGGCTCAGTTGGTTGGGCGACTGCCTTCAGCTCAGGTCATGATCCTGGAGTCCCAGGATCAAGTCCCGCATCGGGCTCCCTGCTCGGCGGGGAGTCTGCTTCTCCCTCTGACCTTTCCCCCTCTCATGTATTCTCTCTCTCAAATAAATAAATAAAATCTTTAAAAATAAAAAAAAGTTTTAAAAGAATAAATAAATCTTAAAAATATATATATATAATTCACCTACAATGAAATTCCCCCTCTTTAAGTGTACAATTCTATAGTTTTTAGTATATTCACAAAACTGTGCAACCATCACCATTATCTGATTTTAGAACATTTTCTTTCTTAAAGGATTTATTTATTTGTCAGAGAGAGAGAGAGAGAGAGAGCACAAGCAAGGGGAGCGGCAGGCAGAGGGAGAAGGAGATTCCACACTGAGCAAGGCGCCCGATGCAGGACTCAGTCCCAGGACCCTGGGATCATGACCCGAGCCAAAGGTAGACGCTTAACGACTGAGCCACCAAGGCGCCCCTGATTTTAGAACATTTTCATCATTCCCAAAAGCAATCCCATATCCATTAGCAGTCACTTCCCATTCCCTCCTATCCCTAGCCCCTAGCCACCTTAAACTACTTTCTGTCTGTACGGATTTGCCTATTCTATAGAAATTTCTTATAAATTGAATCATGTAATATATGGCTTTTCATGTCTGGCATCTTTCAAGTGCATGATGGCTACAAGGTTCATCCATATTGGGGCATGTATCAGTACTTCATTCTCTTTTATGCCTGAATACTTTTCCATTGTATGGATAAACCACATTTTATTTACTAGTCATTAGTTGATGGACATTTAAATTGTTTCTACCCTTAAGCTATTATATATAATGCCACCGTGAACTTTTGTGTAAAGTATTTTTGTGGATATATGTTTTCAGTTCCCTTGGATATATATCTGGGAGTGGAAACTGTTATTTCTTGTATTCAGTGGTGTGCTGATATTTAACAGCCAGCTCTTATTTGGCAGGGGGTAAGGGGAACCCTGATCTGTAGCATTTGTTGATCTCTGGGGTGCAAATGCTCAAATTGCCGACGTGACATCACTGAAGATGGGAAGAAATGCACAGTGACACACCATTCTGTATTACTTCTACCATATAGATATGGGAGATCTGAATTACCTCAAGAGCATAGATAATAGCAACATTGTAGTAAAATAATTAAGAAGTGATGGATTGTGAGGATTTTTTTACCTTTTTTTAAAAAAAAACACTCCATTTAATTGTAAGTGTATATAATTGAATGCTGAATAATGACCCTGTTTAACAACCAGTTTTCGGAATTGCTGAAATTCTAGCAGTCAGCTCTTTGGGCTGACGGGAGCTGGCTGTGGTCTGGACCTCACTTGTATCACACTCCTTGTAACTTCTTTCTGGACTGAATTTTCTTACTGAATTATATCCACTAGCGCTCTTTTCAGCAAGAGTTTGTGTGAGGTAAACTCATTGGCTTTCCTTGTCTGAAAATGTCTGAAAATCTGGCCCTCATTTATGAATTTCACTGTGTATAAAATTCTGTGTTGAGATTTATTCTCTTTCCACACGTTGAAAATACTGTCCTCCTGTCTTTTGGTTTCCATTGTTGCTGATGAGAAGGCTGCCGTCATTGTAGTTAACACCCCTTTTGGTAATTGGTCCCTTTTCACTGAGAGCTTTCATTACTTTTTTTCTTGTGGTTTTGCAATTTCACTGAGGTATGAATGGGCTAAGGGGGCACCCAGATATTTGGTCAGACCTTTTCCTGGGTGTGTTTCTGAGGGTGTTTGGGGATGACACATAGCAAAATGCCTCCTCCTAAGCGGGTGGCCCTCATCCAATCAATTTTGTTAGAACAAAAGGCTAACATCCCCACCTGCCACCAACAGGTAGGAAAGAACTCTTCCTGCCTAGCTGTTTGTGTTGAGACATTGGCCCTTTCTGGCCTCCAGATTCAAACTGAAACATCAGCTTCTCTTGGGTCTTAAGCCTGCTGGCTTCCAGACTGGCACTTACATCACTGGCTCTCCTGGTTCTGGGCCTTCAAACTCCTAGACTGGAACTATACCATTGGGTCTCATGGGTCTCCAGCTTGCCAACTGCAAGTCTTGGGACTTGTCAGCTGCCATAGTTGTGTAAGCAATTCCTTCTAATGAATTTCTTTGTGTGGGTATGTGTGTGTGCGTGCGAATATACACATATCCATATACGTATCCATACACACACACATAGGTTCTGTTTCTCTGGAGAACCCTTAACTAATACAGCTATAATATTTTTTCTTTTAATATTTTATTATTTATTTGACAGAGAGTGAGCACAAGCAGAGGGAGTGTCAGGCAGAGGGAGAAGCAGATCTCCCGCTGAGCAGGGAGCCCCATGCGGGGCTCGATCCCAGGACCCTGGGATCATGACCTGAGCTGAAGGCAGACGCTTAACGACTGAGCCACCCAGGCGCCCCACAGTTATAATATTTTTAATAATGATTTTCTACCAGTGCCGCTATTAAATCTTTCTGGAACTCCTGTTAGGCATATGCTTGACTTTCTCTTTTTATCCTTCAGATCTCTTAAACTCTATTCAGGTCTTCTATCCCTTTCTGTCTTTTCTCCATTTTGGGTGATGTCCTCAAATCTCTCTTCTAATTCCCTCTTCAGCTAGATCTAATATGTAGTTTAACTCACCTTTGAGGTTTTTTTTTTTTTAAAGATTTTATTTATTTATTTGACAGAGAGAGAGATAGCGAGAGAGGGAACACAAGCAGGGGGAGTGGGAGAGGGAGAAGCAGGCTTCCCGCTGAGCAGGGAGCCCGATGTGGGGCTCGATCCCAGGACCCCGGGATCATGACCTGAGCCGAAGGCAGTAGCTTAACCAACTGAGCCACCCAGGCGCCCCTCATCCTTTGAGTTTTTAATTTCAGGGGCTGTTTTTCATTCTGGAAGTTCTGTATGCATCTTTTTCATATCTCCCAACTCTTTCTCTCACACTATCCTGGTTTTTTATTATGCCTCTATTCCTTCCCTTATCTCTATTTTAATCATCCGAATTCATAGTCTCTTTCAGATGGTTCCGTTTTTACCCTTTTTCCACCTAGTTAGTTGTGTGTGTTGGCGCTCCATTTTGGTAATTTCTTTCCACATGTGGTTTGTTACATTTTGTGAGCATCTTCAACAGGAGTTGTTTTGCCTAGTGGATTCCTCAAGCCCTGGATTGTTAAGCATCCCTACAGGGCTCTTTTGAATACACCATCAGCTGTGACCTAAGAATTTTAATAGGTCTTACTTCAGCCCTAACCTAAGAATTTTAATGGTCTGGACCAATTTTTATGTTAATTTATCTCACTAGGTGCCTGTGCATATAGGCAAAGTAAATTTAGACCCCCATACGCATTTGGCAGAGGTTAGGGTTTTTATTTCTCATGAGTGTCATTTTTCCCCATCTAAGGCCTCTTCAGATATCAAGCTTCCTTGCAACTTCACTAATGCTGGGGTACAGTTTTCCCAGTCTCCTTTTCGTGGACAGGGGCAGAGCTTCCCATGTCAGGGCTTTATGCAGCGCTCTGTTCCAGCTTCCTCACCTGGCTGGGACTGAAGCCCCACCTCCTGCTCCTTGGTGTGCAGTGGAACCCTAGCCTGCAGCTCTCAGGCTCTATAGCCAAGTGTGAGATCCCTGTGTGCTGCTAAGGCGCGTCACCTGTACCCTGTTCTGGCTTTGCATTTTCATTTCGTTTTCATTTCTGACATCTGAGGATTTCTCTTAACGTTTTTCAAATTTGGTGGCAAAAATAAAACATTTTTTTAAAGATTTTATTCATTTATTTGACAGAGAGACACAGCGAGAGAGGGAACACAAGCGGGGGGAGTGGGAGAGGGAGAAGCAGGCTTCCCGCCGAGCGGGGAGCCCCATGCAGGGCTCGATCCCAGGACCCTGGGATCATGACCTGAGCTGAAGGCAGACGCTTAACGACTGAGTCACTCAGGTGCCCCAAAATAAAACATTTCTGTTCTAGTTCACCCAGAATTTCTCTGTGTCTGTAGCAGGGGGTGGGATGTTTCTGGAAGTTGCCAGATCAGAAACAATAATTCTGTGAGGAAGACATTGGTTCCATTGTATAGATAAGAAAAGTGAAGCTCAGAATGACTGTCTAAATTGCCAAAGCCATAAAATTTTAAGTGGGGAAATAGGTTTTGTGTTCAGTCTGCTCACAAATCCCGCGCAAGACATCTAGGCATCTCAAAGGTAGCTTGGTACCTCTGCCGTCTCTCCACTGTTAGCCTTTATGGGCAATTCTGCCATGGCATTTTGCTGAAGCAAATACTCTGGATAAGATTCCTCCTGCTTCCTAGGTAAGGCTGTTTGGGAGAGAAGAGGAGGAAGTAGAAAGCAAGCCGTGGAAGCTAGACTGTCTTAAACCTGAGAGCCACTGGTAGGAGCATTTGGCTGGGAGGATGTGAAAGCCAAGAGGCATCTCCCCTACCGTCCAGAAGCATCCTCAAGCATACTTGTGCAGTAGACAGTGAAGGGGACATACAAGGATCCTGTACATTGTTTTTGGCTTGCCCCTGGAAGCAGGAGGAAGCCCAGGTCATGGCAGGACTTCCCTGTAAGTTCTGCTGGGTTTGGGGATGTCCCAGCAGAGGCCGGCATACTGTGAGGCTTTTCACTTAGCCCCCTAACCTGGGAGCAGCTCCTTCCCCGTGAATCTTGCATGGAGGCCTTGGAGTGGGTGCCCTGCAAAGGTGTGGTAGATTGATGGAGATCAGTTCAGGTCTGAGGAAAAAGAAGATACTTTGAATTTGTAGAGTAGAGGGGCCTTAAAGAGATTGACTGGTTACACAGGTGATGGGATAGGAGACAGAGAGGCATCCTGGAACTTAGCAAGAGCAGGAAACCACTGCCACCCATAAGGCAAAGGGGCAGAGTGGGGGGCCAGTGTCACCAGGGCCCAGGAGCCAGGTGATAAAAAACTTGAACCCTAGCAGGCCTGTTTGTGAGAGCAGGAGCCATGGATGATGAGTAGCCAGAGATGCTACCTAGGGCAGATGGCAAGGAGAAGAAACACCCCCATACACCTACTCCCAGTCTCTGGCTAGTACCTCCCTTTGGCCAAACAGCTGGAAGCCAGATGTCTTGGAGCCTGGATTCACAGGCTAAATGGATCTACCTCCCTGTGTTACAGAACAGAACAGAGCGGAGAGGGCTAGGAAGTAGGTCTGAGAGAAACAGACCCGGGACTGGCATGAAGGAGGGAGGGAGGGAAAGAAGGAAGGAAGGAAGAAGAAAAGAGAGAAAACAAGTCGGTATGTAACATATAAGCATACTAGGATACTTTTTATATATCCTTTTGTAATTGAAAAGAATCTTTGGGATAAAAAGTTGCCTTCCTTGCAGAGTTGTGAGGATCAAATGAAAAAAATGGTTGTGAAAATCTTAGGAAAATTGCCAAGTACTGCATAAATATGAGATAACCATCATTAATCTCATTAGTTCTTTTAGAGGGAGGGATTGTATGTAAATAGGAACCCTTTATTGAGCATCTATTATGTATGGACACTTTTTGTGGATGTGCATTGGAATATTTCCAGTTGCAAGTCATGATGATGAGCAATGATTTCAACAAATAGGTTTTTCTGACATACCAAGAATTCCAGAGGTGCTCCTTTGTCCTTTCCATCTTGAGTACAAGATGACTGCAGTGCTCAGCCTTCACCTCCAAGTTCAAGGCAGGAAGCGGTGGGGGTGAGAGGACGGTTCAGACTCAGCAGTCCTGTTTCATCAGGAAAGCAAATCTCCCCCAGTAACTCCCAGCGGAGTGCTACCTAAATCTCATTGGCCAGAACTGGGCCACACGACCACCCTTGACAACAAGGGAGAGGTGGTAGGAGGTAGTAGAGGAGAAATGGTTTCTGGATGGCCAACGACAGGTGTGCTGCATGCGTATAAAACACGGTACTTGGGCATCTGGGTGACTTAGTCAAACTTCTGCCTTCCACTCGGGTCATGATCCTGGAGTCCTGGGATCTAACTCTGCCATCAGGCTTCCTGCTCAGCGGGGAGTCCGCTTCACCCTCTCCTTCTGCCCCTCCCCTGGCTCCTTCTCTCTCTCTCTCAAATAAGTAAAATAAAATCTTCAAAAAATAAAATAAAACATGGCACTTGGCAGGATTTGGCAGAGGAGACGTGCTCAATACATGTTTTACATGCCTCTGTCTGTCTGCCTATCTGTGTCTGTGTCTGTGTGTGGTCGTATGTGTTCTCCATTTCTCCTAACAATCCTGTGAAGTAAGCTCTTTTACAAATGAGACCTAACACGGCCGGTAATAGGCAGAGTCAGGCCTCAGACCCAGTTCTTTCTGACCGCATTCTGAGGGCTCTGTCCATTGCCACGCCATGCGCTCCCTCCCCACTAACCTGGACCTGAAGCTCTTGGTCTTGGAGACATGTCAGGCCCAAGTGGGCCTGACGAAGAGAGAAGGTGGAAAGGGATTAGCTCTAAAATAAGTTGGTGCCTAACCCCGGGGCTGCACATGGAGTAACCATGAAGTCACGAGAAGAGGTTCCGTAAGTCCATGTGCTAGCCCCAGGCCTCCGCCCGAGTGCAGCCACTTTGGAACAGTCACACTGGGAGGCTCAGCACCTGTGCTGATGATGCCCAGCGCTCCAGTGGGACGCCCCTTTGCAAGTCATGACAAGCCCTCAATCGTTACTGGCCAATTATACCTCATTTCCGACCCTGACTCCAGCTGCAGCTCCTCATCTCATTTACCATGAGTTCTAAATGACTTATGACCGTTGCCAAAAAGGAAATCATTCTCCAAAGACAGCATTGTACAATTTAGATACAAGAGCCCAGGTTGTCTGCTTCCCAGGCAATTTTCAAATCGAATTACAGAATGTTTAAAGTAGCTGAAGCACTGTTGCAATAAATATACCCTCCCAGGTTGATATCTTGGAAGAAGACAACTCTGAGTTTGGCTGTATAATTTCTGCTGTGTTTAAGAAAAATTACCTTGAAAGGCATTGTGAGAAGACCACTGGACTTGGTAAAGATACCAGTGGGATGATGCTTAATGCAGGTCAGGGCACTGGGACATGGGCCCACTCATATATTGGTGAAACTGTAAATGGCATCACTTTCTCAGAGCAATTTGTCATGAAGCATCAAGAACCTTTAAAAGAGTTGAAACCAGTTGACCTAGAAATTCCCTTTCTAGGAATCTTTCTTAGGGAAATAAGTCAAAGATGCAGACAAATATTTATGTATATAGCTACTCATTTTATTTGTAAAATAGTAAAAAGAAGCAACTAACCCAAATGTCCCACAATGGGGAAATTGTCGGTAAATTGTGATATATTCATTAAATGAAACAATGCAGTCATTTAAAATGATGATTTTGAAGAATCGTCAGTGATGTTTAAAGATGTTCACAATAGAATAGGTGATAAGACTAAAACTACATGCATTATATAGACCCATTTTTACTTTCCATATGCTAAAAAAGGGCTCAAGATAGACTCAAGTTATATTCAAAATGTTATCAGGGCTGGAGCACCTGCGTGGCTCAGTCTGTTGGGTGTCCGACTCTTGATCTCAGCTCAGATCTTGATCTCAGGATTGTGAGCTCAAGCCCCACATTGGGCTCCACTCTGAGTGTGCAGCCTCCTTTAAAAGAAAAAAAAAGAGGGGTGCCTGGGTGGCTCAGTTGTTAAGCATCTGCCTTCGGCTCAGATCATGATCCCCAGGTCCTGGGATCGAGCCCCGCATCGGGCTCCCTGCTCAGCGGGAAGCCTGCTTCTCCCTCTCCCACTCCCCCTGCTTGTGTTCTCTTTCTTACTGTGTCTCTCTCTGTCAAATAAATAAATAAAAATCTTTTAAAAAAAGAAAAAAGAAAAAATTTAAAGTCACCTATAATTTCATCACCCAGATAAAAGCACTGATAACATTTTTTTTTTTTCAAGTAGTTTCCACACCCAGTGTGGAGCCCAGCATGGTGCTTGAACTCACGAGCCAAGATCAGGATCAGACACCCAACCTGCTGGGCCACCCAGGTGCCCTTAAATTTTCTTCATTATACTTTTATATATACAATTTTTGATCATTGTAACTCTAAGTATTAATTTTATAATTAGAAAAATATGTATAATGAAAATTACTTTTTAAGAAAGAAAGAAATGAGTTTTACTAGGAGAGAAGAGATCTGCCCCTGAGGAGCTGATGGTTTAATGGAGGAAATGAGACATGTACACAAATAAACTTATTACAAGGTAGTTAGGGATGTAATGGAGGTTTTACAAAGTGTGGAGGGAAGGATTAGCTCTGCCTGGGAGAGTTGAGGTTGGTGAAAAGAGGTAACATTTGTACAGGGTCTTGAAGGATGAATAGGAGTTCTCTAGGGCTTTGTAAATTGTTAAGCACTGTGTAAGTGTAAGTTACTTTTTGGCTGTTTTTAGTACTGTCAAAGCTTACCTCATATAAAGATCTCTTTCTTGTCTCTTTCCCATGCTCCCTGAAGCCCAGGATCCCTGGGACAGGAAGCAGCAGCAGTTAAACAGTCACACATCCGTGCTCCAGCAAGTGAACTGAGGTGCATCCAACTAAGGAGCAGATCCAGGACCAGAGGACATAAAATTATCCGGGAGTAGGGCCAGGAAGGTGCTGGTGTGTAAACAGTTCCCCCTTATTTGCCACCCTGTGGAAAGGCTGGCTTTGCTTGGGGCCTCAACCCTGAGTTATGGGACCATCTCCGCCTGGGGCATGGTAAAAACCGAGACTGAGCATCACACATCAGCCCGTGATTTACATTGGCGGGAAATGGTGTATCAGATGCCCTTACAGCCTCCAGACAGGGTGGAGTGGAAAGGGGGGATGTGGGTGAGGGGACCAGGAAAGGTGGCAAGAGATGATTTATTTGCGAGAAATCCTTAGAAGCTCAAGGTTGGAAAGGATTTGTACATTATCTCATTTAATCTTGCCGATCCCTTTCCCAACATTCCCATCCCATTGTCATCCTTCTGTGGCTTCAGGGCACAGCTCAGAGGCCACCTCTTCCATTGAGGACCTCCCACCTCAATTCCTCTGGGCTATGCTTCAGGCGTAAGTCATTGTTCAACTTTATGAGAGAGAAAGTCGGCGCCTGCTGTGCACCACACACTGAGCTTATAGTTCCTTGATTGTAGTATTCCCTCCTGTGTTTCCTTTTGTTTGTTTATTCATGCAACTAACATATATTCAACACCTACACTGTGCCAGGCAACGTTCTAGATGTAACAGAGTGGAGAAGAAGACAGCCAAGATCTCATGTTCTCATGGACCTGTCATTCTAGTGGGGGAGACATACAATAAACAAAGGAACAAATAAGAAAATATCAGGTCAACAAGGAGGCAGCTTTGGGAATATCTAAGGGAAGAACTTTCCGTACAAAGAAAGCAGCTGATTCCAAGATCCAAGGGGAAAACCTTTGCTTGCTCTAGGAACAAAAAGAGAGAAACTGGCATTGTGTATAAAATGCTTTCTCTTGCTTTATCTGCAAATGAAAATCTTTTTTCTTTTAGGACTTGGCTCAAGCATCACCTCTTTAGGCAAATGTATCCTGACTTCCCCAGGTTGAAGTGACTGTCTCCTTTCCTCCCCATTGTCACTGAGTAGGCTTCTGTCAGCACACCCATAACAATTTGCCATTCCTTCTGTACTATAGCATTGCTACTCCCCCCATGGACCCCAGTCTCATCAAGGGCAGAGCTTCCTATCTAAACTCCTAAACTCCTAATGCCCGGCACGGAGCCTGGCACAGATTCTGTAATCAGGAAACATTTATTTGTTCCTCAAATAAATGAGCTCTCACACGGTCCTCTATCAGAACCTCTCTGGTAACAATCAGAATTAGCAACCACTTATTGATCAGTGCCAGGCCCTGTGCTGGGGACTTTCAACTCTGCTCTTACAAGCCTCATGGCTGCCATGTGTAGTAAGTGGTATTTATCCTATTTTGTAGTTAAAACTCAGAGTATCAAAGTGACTTTTTTTTTTTGAGATTTTGTTTATTTGAGAGAGAGAGCGAGCATAAGCAGGGGGAACTGCAGGCAGAGGGAGAGGGAGAAGCAGGCTCCTTGCCAAGCAGGGAGCCCAGGATGGGGCTCGATCCCAGGACCCCAAGATCACGACCTGAGTCAAAGGCAGACGCTTAACCGACGGAGCCACCCAGGCGCCCCCCAAAGTGACTTCTGAGGTGGCTCAGTAATAAGAATCAGAGCTAGGAGTTAAACCCAAGTCCTCAGTGCCAAATCCCAAAGCTTCACCTTCTGTGTGATGTGCTCACCATGTATTAGTTCATCTGTGGAACTGGCCTCTCTTTTCTTCTAGATAACCATCTCCTTGACAGAAGGGTCTATACTTCACTTCCTTCTATATGCCTCCTGACACCAGAACGGTGTTTTGTATTGAATACCTACTCAGTCCATGTGTCTTAAATCTCCAAGAGGTGGAAAAGAAAGTATGAATGAAGGTTTTACCCAAAGTGAATCAGCCTCTAATATCAATTCATAGGACGGTGCTGGGCTGGAGGGAGAGACATTTCTGAGGGGAGGGCCCTTCCCAGATACCTCTGCGCTCATCTGGGTAAGCCAAGTATGCTGTCTCTGTACTCAAGCCCTCATTTCTTAGAAATCACACCTTTTGCGCAGTTATCCATCTCAGCAGGCAGGCCGGGGTGCAGAGAGGAACATGCCTGGCTTCCAATGAGTTGGGAAAATGAGGTTAGGTTTCGATTCAGATAGTTATTTGTGTTTTCTGGGTCTGCACGGTCAATAAATTTTCAACGAGCAGTGATTCTGTTCCTCATCTTTCACTGCTTTATGGGACTTCAGGGAATGAAAGCATAACATCCTGCTTTCCCATAAGTTCTCTGGCTGCTACCCTGGCACCAATTAAAGACCTGTCTATGCAATTAATCAAAACCAATTTGGAGGCCCTCTGGCGCTGCCCCTCTGATGTGCTGCCTGCCCCACATACAGTAGTTCCTCAGCTGCAGTGACGGAGCCAGGCACATAGGAGCTTTTGATGAACTGGCTCTGCCGGCCCCAAGTGTTAATTGAGTCATCTGACATGACTAATGAGGCTCCCAACTTGATCCGTGTGAGCGGAGCGGCCCGGCTATCGGGAGGAGGCTCAGTTTCTGCAGCCAGCCTGGGAAGAGGCTGCAACGTGCGGAGTATACACTCCATCATGTCAGCTGGAGTCCTGGAGGCCTCTAGTGTTGGAGCTGGGGAGTCGTCCATGGGGAAGGCGGTGGGCACTGCGGGGCGAGGCTCTGCGCTGGGCACCGGTGGGAGTGCGACCCAATTTAAACTTTTAGCTCAGCCCCCTCATTTTACAGACAGGGAAACAAAGACCCAGCAAAAGTGTGGGGTTTGCCAAAGGCCTGAGGCTTTGGGGGAAAAGAAATAAAGGAATAGGTGTGGTCCTTACCCTTGAGGAGCTAAACCCCTAGATCAGCAGATAAACACGCACGAGGGGGAAAACTGGGCCTGATGCCGATGCACCTTACCAAGGCTTAAGCTATGGGTTTCCTTCTGCAAATGTTTATCAGGAGGAGAGCCTTCGTCCTTGTCACCTCTACAATATCAAGAGCATGGGATTTGGAGTCAGCAGATCTAGGTTTGAGTCCCAGCTCTTTGAGTTGATGGATTTGTGAGCAAATCACTTTGTTTTTCTGAGCCTTGGTTTTCTTGACCGTAACATTAGGACAAGCCAAATGCTGCCACTCAGCCTACTTCCTAGAGTCCTGGTGAGACCCAGCAGAGTTAATGGGTGTGAAAGTATAAATAAGTAAGAGTCTCTGCACATGTTAGCTATTATATATATTATTACCCCCTCTCAGGATCCCTGGCTGAAATCTCTGGAATATGGATCCACAGATAGCTTTAACTCTCTTCCTCTTCCTGCCTCTTTCAAAATGCACAGGAAAGAAATAGTATAAAACCAATCGGTCATCTGTCTACCATCTCAACAGCTTTCCCAGAGAGTCTATGACGTAGAAAGTAGAAGAACTCATCCATTGTAATTTAATGTCATTCCACACATTGACTGAGCGCCTACCAGATGCCAGAGGTTGGCCACGCGCTATGAGGAGTCAGAATTGGGTAAGACAAGTTCCTTGGCCACCTCGAGAGGCTCACCATTTAGTGGGAGAAACAGACGTGGACATGATTAACTATAACATGCTACAGAAAAATACAATTGCCACAGGAAAGATACAAATAAAGCGCTGTGGGAGCCCCAGGAGGAATGATTCATTCCCCAAAAGGAAACTGGGGAAAGTTTCATCAAGGAAGTGGTATGAAAGGATGGGCAGGGTTTAGCTCTGTCAGGAAGCATAAGCAAGGGCACTCCAGATTGAGAGAACAGCACAGGCAAATGCATGAAATTGTCACAGGATTGGTGGTCTAGAGGTCACAAGGAAGTCAAGTGAGGTAGGGGGTGTTGAGCATGATCAAAAGAAAAATCACTGGGCCTCAGCTCTGACACCCAGTCATGGATGTTGCTATCTTACTGCTCTTTTTGCTGGCTAGGGTCACCTTGGCCTCTGTCCCTGAATCAGAGAGAATCTCATGCTAGCCCTTCCTCCAGCAAGGCAGAACCTAACCCCCAGCCAGGAGAGCCCACTGGGGAACCACAACAACCATCAGAGGCAAAGAGGCTGGGGCTGGAGAGCACTGGTCACAGCCACCCTTCCCAGCTCAGGGGAAAGCTCCCCCTGGGATGTAGCAGTGACACCAATATCTAGAGCGCGATGGCAAAGGCTTGAAGCCCCTTGGCGTGAGTCACACGCGAAGTTGCTCTCCTTCCCTCCTTTGTCCAGAAGAAGCCAGCTCCTTTTAGGAGTGCTGCCGGCAGAATGGCTTGGAAGGCTTGGAACTGCAGCTGGACTTGAAGGCATGGCCGTGGGCCTACCCCAGGGGCTCATATTTTCTCAGTCTTTCCGTCTTTCATTGTAAATTGGGTTTTATTGTGCAAATAATACAATGATAACAGAAACCCCAAAATTAAGAGAAAGGAAAGAGCACCCACTCACACGTTATCTGTTTCCATTGCTCCTTGCCCTTTCCTGCCATTGTCAGTAGTGTAATTTTTTTTTTTTGGCTGCTTTCATCACTGATACAATTACATATTCTATGTTTATTGCTCAGTATTGTATCATACAGCTTTTTCCATTTTGCTACTTATCGCGAACCCCTGGTGTCTACACAGGCTTGGTCTGGTTTCCCCAAGACTGAAGAAAGATGCCCGGGGCATGTAGAAGGAATGCCCCATAGATCACATTGTCATCATTGACAACTGGCATCATGGTGCAGCGGAAAAACATTATTGACTCCTCTGTCATCACATAGATATAGATTGGAATCTCAGCCCCTTACCTCAAAGCCAGGTGGACTGAGCAGATCACTGCCTCTCTGGGAGCCTCTGGTCCTTGTCTGCAAAACGGCGATGGTATTTAGTACCACCTCATAGGATTGCTGTGAGGATGTAATGAGATACCGAAAGGGAAATGCCCAGTGAATGGTAGCTCCCCTCCCCTTCCCCCTGCTGGGGCTGACCTAGGGTCCACTCTGCTTCCACCCTTCCTCTCTTGCCCACATCAGAACTCCTCCCCTCCCCTGGGCCCAGTAGGCTTCCTGAGTTAGCCCATCTAAATTCTGACAGACACACCAAGTCGATCTAGTTCTTATTCATTGGGTGAATGCACCATTTTTTACTTGAGCATTTTCCTTTGAGGGAAACATTGGTTGTTTTCCAATTTTTCACTATTTCCAATAATGATGCAATAAATAGCTTAATGAATATTGCTCACCTCATCCTTTATCCTCCATCCTTTAAAAAGTAGTCCCTTAGGAACAGTCTCCAGGAATCAGGATCACTAGGGCAGAGATTAGAATCATTTTAATGGCTCCTGATAGATATTTCCAAATTACTTTTCAGAAGGTTTGTGCCTTTTACTCTGCCACCAGCTCGAGGGAGACCAGTTGGACTACATTATAGGGCCTTGGGCTCTTCACAAACTGTTGGTCCTGCTTTATTTCCCACTATTTTCTCCCCCAACATGCCTCCCCTATTGCAGCCACATGGAATGACTCACACCGCCCCCCCAAATAATTCTCCCATGCTTTTGTGCCTTTGTACTTCCTATTATCCTCATCACCCTTACCCGAGAATATCCTTCCCTTAACGTGCCTTCTCACCATACAGCTCACCCTTTATTTAACTGGAAGCTTTTATACTATCTGCAAGACCCGGCTTAAATACCCCTTTCTCTCTGAACTAGTTTCCGTTCTCCCAGGCAGAGTTAGTCACTCTTGCAATATGTGGTGCCTGGAGAGACTTTTGGCGTCCAAGTGCTCACCAAGAAACAGTCCTTCTCTAACCCTAGGACAGTGCCTGGGCTGGAGGGAGAAACGTTTCTGAGGGGAGGGGCCTTCCCAGATACCTCTGCGCCCATCTGGGAAAGCCGATTCTGTGTGATTCTCCTCTCTCTCCCCCTCTCTCACTCTTTTCACTAGCAATTACCAAGTTATGCCAATTCATCGCCTAATCATAGTGTTAGATCCACTTATCTCTCTTTGCCATCACCGGTGATCAGGATTCCTGCAGCAGTCTCCTAAAAGAAAAAAAAAAAGAGTAATATGTACATGGTTCAAAAGTCAAATTTTCTCTAAAAATCCTGTTCTCTAAAAAACAGTAAATTCCCGACCCATGCATCCCCACACCAAGCCCTGCACCTCGGAGTCAACTAGCCAATTTTACTTCTTCCAGTTTTTTGTATTTACTTCCATTCTCTAAATAATATACCTATACTGCTGCCTTGTGATTTTTAAGTTCAGACATTACCCACTGACTTTGAGCAATGGAAGATTTCTCTAACACCACTTCCCTGCCCCATCTTCTGATATAATTGTATCACAATTTTTGGTTAAATCATCATATGGTGCTTACATATTATGACCAGAAGTACCATTAAAAGTATTTGCCCTCTGAGATGCCAACATTCCCTCCAGGACTGTTGTCTCTCCTAGTGAGGGCAGAACCTGTTGGGGGAAGGCAGAACACTTGGGGACAGGGGCTGATATGTGGGAGGTGGGGCAGGCCAACCATTGGCTGGATAGTCTCTGGATAGTTCCCATGTAGGACTGGCTCCCTGGGCCCCGGGAGGTATAGCAAGCCGGGCTGAGGTAAATCTTCTGGGGAAACAAAAGGAGTGCCCAGGATGGGCTGGAGGCTACTTATTGGCACAAGCACTGACTGATCCAAAGAGATGCTGGCCTTCCAGTAGGCTTCTGGACCGCCTGACTGTGCCAGGTATTGTCTCTTTAGTTGCTGGATCCTGGGAAGGTTCAGGGAATTCTAAGACAGGGAGCTAGGGCGATTGGAGCTATAGCAGTGGGGTATTCAGGGAGCTTGAGATAGTTGTTATTTACTAACCAGTATAGAAAAATGTCAACAACTCATAAAGTCTAAAATAGCTAATACACCCTGTTGGTCCATTTACATATGACTATGTAAATATTATTTGCAGCCAAGCCATGTGGGGCTTTATGATTATATTTCCATTTTTGTTTATTTTTTCCTAGAGTTAATAATTGCCTCGTTGTTTTCATTTGCTTAGTTTCACTATACTCATTACTAAATAATCTCCCAAACTCTTTGATAGAATAATATGATGACCAAATCCATCAAGTAATTTCTTGCTTCCAGCTTTATCCCAGGCACTGTGCTAAGCACTGGGGATTCAACTGAGAATAAGACATACGTGGTCCCTACTTTCACTGAGCTTATAGTCTAGCAAGGGATCAGATATAAGTAATTATCCTTCTTTCTTTAAGTGTCACAATGGGAGAAGAATGGGTTCTATGGGAACACATAGCAGAAAAATGGTTGGAAACTATTCATTCAGACAGCATACATTTACTGAATTTCTCTTACATGCCAGGATGTGTTCTAAATGCTGAGAGCACAGCTCCAAACAACACAGACAAGGCCCCTGCCTTTCTTGAGCTTACATTCTATGAGACAAGACAGATAATAAACACAGAAGATAGTTTTCAATAAAAAACAAGGACTATAAAATAAACAGGGTGGCTTGATGGGGAACGATTATGGCGGGACATCAGGAAGATCAAGCTATTTTAGGCCGAATGGCAAGGTCATGGAAAGTCTTTCTGAGGAGGTAACATCTGACCTGATATTTGAAGGATGAGAATAGCCAACTATGTGAAGAGTAAGGAAAGGCATGTTCCAGGCAGAGGGAACAGTATCTGCAGGATTGGAGGAGGAGCAAGAGCATAAGGTTTCGGAACAGAATTGAAAGTTCTCTACGTCTGGGACATACAGGGCAGGGGGAATTTGCTAGAGATAAGAGAATGGATGTAAGCTATAGGGCAGGAGCCCTGCCACCCTTAATAATAGCATCATTGATAAAAAAAAATCCTTTCTATGCAGGGCGCCTGGGTGGCTCAGGTCATGATCCCGGAGTCCCGGGATCGAGTCCCACATCAGGCTCCCCGCTCAGTGGGGAGTCTGCTTCTCCCTCTGACCTTCCCCCCTCTCCTGCTCATTCTCTCTCTCAAATAAATAAACAAGATCTTTAAAAAAAATCCCTTCTGGGGCGCCTGGGTGGCTCAGTCGTTAAGCGTCTGCCTTCGGCTCAGGTCATGATCCCAGGGTCCTGGGATCGAGCCCCGCATCAGGCTCCCTGCTCCGCGGGAAGCCTGCTTCTCCCTCTCCCACTCCCCCTGCTTGTGTTCCCTCTCTTGCTGTGTCTCTGTGTCAAATAAATAAACACAATCTTTAAAAAAAAAAAAAATCCCTTCTATGCAGTTATTTGTTGGTCTTAAGATACATTCCCACCCTCTTTGC
The DNA here is from genome assembly GCF_003265705.2 of Callorhinus ursinus. Classification (NCBI taxonomy): domain Eukaryota; kingdom Metazoa; phylum Chordata; class Mammalia; order Carnivora; family Otariidae; genus Callorhinus; species Callorhinus ursinus. The sequence goes on from NW_027397097.1 coordinate 5,645,985, forward strand.
TCTCTGTAGTATTATAAGACGTATGGACACTGCAAATTACGTTTTTTTTTAGATTCTCTTGTTGCCAGATGGAAGGTGTTGGCAGGAGGCTGAAGGGTGTGTAGAAGGAAGAAGCCATTGTTTTGTCCCGCTTTTTTATGGTGTCTCCAGCAGCAGCAGCACCAAGCACAGGCTCTTGGGTTCCTTCTCAGAGAAGCACCCCTAACAGTACCTACTAAAGGCTAGCCTTTACCCAGGGTGGCAGCACCTTCATAATCTTTTTTCTCTTCTAACTCTTGTAAGCCCTTCCTTCCTTGGACTACTCCCATGTGCCCGACATCTCTGTAAACAATTGCCTGCTTTAGATCCCTTTCTGTTTCACATAGAGTGGCACTGTCCTATGGAATGTTCTGTGATGACAGAAATGTCCTAATGTGCTGGCCAATACAGTATCTACTAACCATATATGGGTACTGAGCTCTTGAAATGTGGCTAGTGTGACTGAGGAACTGACTTTTTAATTACATTTCATTTTAATAATTTAATGTAAATAGCCACATATGGTTAATGGCTACCATACTGGACAGCACAGATCTAGGATGATTTGTTTTTCATTTCATGGGACACTAACTAATATAGTAGTTGATATGGAAAGTGGTTGTGGGAAACTGACCTTCAAAGAGAGAACTCTGGGATTGTTATATGACCTGCTTGAGCGTGAATTCAGCAATGACCTCATTGGCAGTAGAAAACAGGATACGGGGGCACCTGGGTGGCTCAGTCGGTTAAGCGTCTGCCTTTGGCTCAGGTCATGCTCCCAGAGTCCTGGGATCAAGCCCTGTATCAGGCTTTCTGCTCAGGGGGGAGTCTGCTTCTCCCTCTGCCTCTGCCTGCCGCTCTGCCTACTTGTGATCTCTCTCTCTCTCAAATAAATAAATAAAATCTTAAAAAAAAAAAAAGAAAACAGGATATTGTGTCAGGGAAGAGCCTCCACCTCATGGAAGATGGCAAGGAGTAACAGAACTCTAGGTTGGCTTGCCACACTCTATAGGTGCTGAAGGTAAGAAAACAAGATGCAGCAGATTCGAGAAAGTTTATTTCATAGCACTGTCAACAGCAGGGGCAACAGCATGGCTGGTCTCCTTGCCCTTGAGTCCCACGGGACAATGCAGTGGGTCCAGATGGCAGCTACCCATGCAATGCAGTTGCACCACAGCTGAGGAACCCTTGGCCAAGGGCTCAGAACCTTTTATAACAAGCAGCCAATAAGCCAGTCTCCTTCCCCTGGGTCGTGAAGAGTTGTACAGTAGTCACGTTATGATCACCTTGACCTATTTAATTGCCTTTGAGAGTAGTTACAGAAATGAGTCAGGGACAGAGCATGGTTAGGTCTTACAGTTTGGCACACTCAACAAGGATGTACAGGGACACTTGGGATCCCTGGTGGACTGCCTCCTTCAATAACTAGTAATCGATGGCATGCAATGGCACAAGAGTTTCTTAGAAACTGTACCTGTGAATTCCTGGGATGATATGCCTATGGAAAAGCAAGTCTTTGGTAGATCAAGTTGCTGCTGAAATGGACTGTTATGGTAGGAATTGTGACTGCAAGAATTTTGAGATGGGTTGGCTGCTTCTGACTGCACTGGAGGGCTTATTGGAAGAAAGTTACAAGCTCAGAATTCTAAACTCAGTTCTATGCACATTCCGAGAACCTAAGAGCTTCTACTATGGCTCTAAGATCATTTTTTTTTTATGTATTATAGCTTCAGAATTAATATAATTGAAAATCACACCCAAGCTTTGATACTATGGCTGTAGATTTATAATGTTAGAATTCACAAGTTCCCAAGTTTCTTAGATAAAAGTTAAGGCATGAATGGGGAGGAATGGGACCCCGGGACTCGGAATGGAGACATTTGGTTTGATGCAAACAAATAGGAGAATTTGAATATCTAAATCCTTGAGATCCAGGGAAATAGAAAAGAAGCTTATGGGTCTTTTTTCTATCTATCTAATTTCTTGGGGAAGCATGGAAGCATGATCAATTTTTTTAGAAAAATCCTTACATACGGAAGTATGTGTGTGAGTGTGTATATGAGTGTGTGTGTGGTGAGAGAGAAAGAGAGGGGGAGCAGAGAGCACACTTGTGCATAAAGACACCTATACCCCACTAAGCCCGTTCAGCACCCCTGTGTTTGAAGATGGAATATAAAAATTCAAAGGTCTTTCCAAGTCAAATGAGTCTAGGGCTCCTCTGTCCTCCAAATCACTTTGACTCTATGTCCAGCCCTGCCTGTTAGTATACTAAAGGTGGGGAAGGTCCATGTGGAAACACAAAATGCCCAATAATAAATCTGTCAGCTGTAGGAGCATTCATAGCCTCTTGCCAAGTCCAATTCCAATCTTCCTCTTGGGAGCCTACATTTCCCTCTCCCATTTGTCCCACAGTTTTATTGTTTGTTTATTGAAATGCTCCGCTTGCTGGAAGTCTCCCAAGGAAGTAAGTCTTCATGCTATTTTGTTGTGATTGGGATTCTGGGGGTGCAGGAGGAGGGAGGGTGAATGATTCTGTGGTGCCACTGGGGCTCCACACAACACCAATGGCAACTTCATTGGAAATTGCAGAACTCCCCTTCATTGATAAGACTTCAGTGTAGTGATAACACTTCAACACTCTACTCATCTGAAGGTAGAGTAATGAATAAATTGGGGGACCCTGCCCTCTACTCATGGTCTTATAATCTAGTGGTGAAGATAAAGTAAAAGTTACAATCCAGCAGGGATAGAAATGCAATGGAAGAAATAAGTACCAAATGTTTCAAGATCATCTGAGCTGTGGGTAGGAGGTAGAGAAAGAGGAAATGTTTTCCTGAACCCCATCCTGAAGGATGAGGAGGGGTTTCTAGGCAAGGATGGGAGTGGGGCTGGCATTGATCCTGGTGGAGGAAGTAGCAAGAGCAAAGGCTTGGGGAGGACAGACAGTGTGGTCTTTCCAGAAACAGCAGGTCATTCCAAGTGACCAGTGAACAGAATTTGAAGGGAAAGTGATGAAAGATGAGGCTGCACAGGAGAGCAGGGCCACCTGTTCTGAAAGTTGTAAGTGCATGAGAGACATGGTCAGCTTTCTGTATCAGAAATGGGGCGCCTGGGTGGCTCAGTCGTTGAACGTCTGCCTTCGGCTCAGGTCATGATCTCAGGGTCCTGGGATTGAGCCCCGCATCAGGCTCCCTGCTCCGTGGGGGGCCTGCTTCTCCCTCTCCAACTCCCCCTGCCTGGGTTCTCTCTCTCGCTGTGTCTCACTCTGTCAGATAAATGAATAAAATCTTTAAAAAAAAAAAAAAAGAAATGTCATTCTGGAGGGTGACCTTGGGACACAGAGACTAGTCAGGGGGCTGCTACATTACTCCAAGAGATGTTGGGGGTCTAAAACAGGGTTGTGGTAGTAGGAAGAAAGGAGTATGTAACAATTGCAGGGTTATTTTTTTTTTCAAAGATTTTATCCATTTATTTGAGAGAGAGAGAGACAGCGAGAGCAGGAACACAAGCAGGGGGATTGGGAGAGGGAGAAGCAGGCTTCCCATGGAGCAGGGAGCCCGATGCGGGGCTCGATCCCAGGACCCTGCGATAACAATCTGGCCAAAGGCAGACGCCCGGGTGACTGAGCCACCCAGGCACACGCCCCCCCCTTTTTTTTTTCAAAGATTTTATCCATTTATTTGAGAGAGAGACAGCAAGAGCAGAAACACAAGCAGGGGAATTTCAGGATTATTTAAAAGGTAGAATTGACAGACCTTATTAACCTATTAGATATGAGGAGTGAGGGAGAGGGCAGAGTCGAGGGTGAGCTCAGGTTTATGGCCTGGCTAGCTGGATGTACTCCTAAGTGTGAACCAGTGGGAGGTTCAAGCAAGTGCTTTAGGAGCTCAGAGGATAGAGAGACCACTGTGGGGAGGAATGTGGGAGGTGTGATCTGTGAGGGCCTCTGACTTCAGAGAGGAGATTAATGGGTAGATTAAGAGAGAAAGATGGGCCAGTAGAAGATCATGGAGAGATACCTGGGTTCAAATCCCTACTCTGTCACTAACTTGCTGTGTGAATTGGACCAAGTTCTTATTCTCTGAACTTCGGTATCATCATGCATAAAAATTAGGATAAGGCTAATTTCTACCTCTACTGGGAAAACTTAATTTGTAAAAGTGTAAGCATTTGGTAATCCTTACCAAAGCTCTATGAAACAGATATTATCATCCCTATTTTATAGGTGAGGAAAATGATATTCAAAGAGAGATAAAGAGGGCGCCTGGGTGGCTCAGTTGGTTAAGCAACTGCCTTCGGCTCAGGTCATGATCCTGGAGTCCCAGGATCGAGTCCCACATCGGGCTCCCTGCTCAGCAGGGAGTCTGCTTCTCCCTCTGACCCTCTTCCCTCTCATGCTCTCTATCTCTCATTCTCTCTCTCTCAAATAAATAAATAAAATCTTAAAAAAAATAAAAAAAGAGATAAAGAGCTTTGCCTAAGGTCACAATGCTAGTAAATGGTAGAGCTGGGATGGGAATCTGGGTCTGATAAAGCTATAGTCCTAGGTGCTGTGGAGATGTGAAGGAGACTATGGACGGTTCCTGCCCATCAATCTCTCATCCCAAGTTGAGTACTCAAAGGCCAAGAAGTGACATCTACTTTTGGATGAGCTGTTGGTCATAGGCCATCAAATCCCTGCTGTAGGGGAGGCAGGATTGCGTCTAGTGCCCTCTAGGGACAAGAGCACCAGGAGAGTGGGCCCTCTAGCAGGAGTCCTTATCTTACTGGGTCTCCTGAAACCAAGGAACTGTTGGGCAGGGGCAACCATTCCTGACAGATTAGGGTCTGGCAAATTGATACTCACAACCACAACTATAGAACATTAAGTATGAACTGCTTCTAGTACTCATGCTTTTGACTTTCTCAGGCTGAGGTTAACCCTAGGGACCTCTGGTCTTTGTTGGGAGACCTCAGCCTGCTGCCCAGTACTCTGGCAATAATTATATACAATTATAATAAATAGTCATCATTTACTAAGCACCTAAGACTTTACATATGTCATCTCATTTAATTGTATAACCGTCCAGCAAATTAGATAATCCTATTCCCATTTTACAGATGAGGAAATTGGGGCTCTAGGAGATATGCCATTTAAGTAAGTTCATGCAGCTAGTAAAAGTTAATAACAATAGGTAACGTATATTTAACACTTACCTTCTGCCAGATTCCAAGTTGCAGCAGACTCTGTTGGTTACCCACCCAACAATCATCCCACCTTCATGCTCACAGAATCCTAATTTTGCTCAGATATCCATCCCTCAGGAAAAGGGACTCTATCTCCAATATGACTGCCCAAGCCAGTCATTGTGATCTATTCCCTTTTGTTTGTGATTGGATTAAATCACTTGAGACCCAAATCCAGGCAAAGATATGGGAGGGCCATCAGTGAGGAAGTAGCATAGGTAAAGACTTGGAGGGGAGAGACAGGGAAATGTTTTCTCAGTCTTAAAAAACACAAAAGAGGGTTGCCTGGGGTGGCTCAGTCGGTTAAATGACCAAATCTTGACCTCAGCTCAGGTCTCCATCTCAGGGTTGTGAGTTCAAGCTCTGCGTTGGGCTCCACACTAGACGTGGAGCCTACTTAAAAAACACAAAAACAAACACAAAAGAAAGAGATGACCCTCTTCTTTTGCATATTGTAGTGTTTGGATATGATGCCCGGAACTGTGGCAGTCATCTTATGATCACAGGGAAAGCCAGCCTAGGAGCGTATCATTCTGGCTGGAGTATTTGGTGTTTATAGTGGGAGACAGGCCTAGAAAAAGCATTTGGCGTATTCCTGGGAGAGGCCCAAATGCCAGGGCAGGTGACTTGGTTTGAATTTGGTGGAAAATGAGGCGCCAATGAAAGCTTTTCATCAGAAGTGTGACATGTTTAGCATTATGCTTTAATGTGCGTTAATTCAGCAGGTACAAGCAGAACTGATGTGGGAAAAGATGGGGAGTGGGGAGTTCAATTTAAAGACTTTGGGGGTCCCTTCCCCTTGACCTCCTCATGAAGGCACTGCTTGCCGACTAGCAGAGCCCAGATGTCTGGCATACCACAGAAACGCAGCTTCAGTGGCTTGTGAAGAAACTCACACCTCACTCTGAGGGTTTCTGCCTGGCTCAAGACTCACACATGTCATGGTGTACACAGCAGAGGTGCTGACAGAGCCAGAGGACCGGGATCAGTTACACAGGGAGAGGAGGTAAGACTGCCAGAGCCGAGCTGCAGAGAATCATCACTGAAAACAAGAGGCCCCAGAGGAGCCCAAGGCAGTCTCTTCTCACTCAGCCAGCTGCAAGGAGCTCAGAGCAGGAGTTCCAGGCTCTTGGAAGGCTGGAGGCCCTAGCTGCCTGGGAGTGCACTGCAGCTACATAGGATGTGAGGACCAAGGGGGAGTTCTAAAGTCACCCTGTTACTAAGAAGCTGGGCCAGTTCTGCGTGATGACTGGGAGCACCTTGTCTTCTGGCTCTGGATCTGGAAGTGAGGGCACAGCATTTCCTCTGTGTTGTCACTGGCTGCGGAGAATTCCTGCCATTAGCTGTTTGTGGGCCATGGACAAGCCCTTTTCTGAGTCCCCTCAATTTCTTTCTACTTGATTCATCACCTATTTGAGGCTCTGAGAGTCAGCATGGGCGTCTCTTTGACAAGCACTAGGCAGACATGTACATGTCTCCTACACCTTCTTTAAGACTAACACTCTCTGCACATTCCTCCTTGATGGTCTGTGAACACTGCGAGGTTTTATAAAAAGTCAAGCGGCCCCATGAGGTCATCACTCTATGTCACAAACCTTGCAGGTAACGTAAATGAATGAAGGGGGCTGAGTTTAGGTGAAAATTGCAGTCCTCCAGCAGATACATTTGTTTCTTCACTTCCACAAGAAACACGCTATTCCCAGTTTTTGGAATGCCTGGCTCTTGGGTCTAAACTCCACTTCCCCACTTTTCACAGAGAGCCAGGTATTAAGAAATATTTCTCTCCTTAAAGAAAAACAAGAGCGCAAGTATGATGACAAAAGTGTGGTGGAGACGAGCGAGTTACAAAGCACATATGGTGGGCCCCCCCCAGCTGGGTCAGTTGGTAGCGCATGTGACTCTTGATCTTAGAGTTGAGAGTTCAAGCCCCACATTGGGCAGAGAGTTTACTTTAAAAAATAAATAAATAAAAATAAAAGATCCACTCTTTTTTTTTAAGATTTTATTTTATTTTATTTTATTTTTTAAAAAGATTTTATTTATTTATTTGACAGAGAGACACAGCGAGAGCAGGAACACAAGCAGGGGGAGTGGGAGAGGGAGAAGCAGGCTTCCCGCTGAGCAGGGAGCCCGATGTGGGACTCGATCCCAGGACCCTGGGATCATGACCTGAGCCGAAGGCAGACGCCTAACTACTGAGCCACCCAGGTGCCCAAGATTTTATTTTTTTTTAAGCAATCTCTACACCCTATGTGGGGCTCAAACCTACAACCACAAGATCAAAAGTCAATGCTCCACCAACTGAGCCAACCAGGTGCCCCTAAAAGATCTACTCTTTTTAAAAAACAGCAACAACAAAAAAACAAAAGCATGTATGGCATCTAACAAGGATGCAGAACTCTCAGCTCATATGAGAGTGAGAGCCCAGTATGGCCAGATCTTCTGATTTTTCAACAGAAACTGGAGATCCAGAATTTCGTGTGAAATCTCCCAATTTTACAATGTTGGCTCATTTCCTTCCACTTCCCAACCGTGCTTGCATACTCTTCCCACCACACCAGTACACCTGCAGCCTCCCAGACCCTGTCCCTCCTGTCTTCACACCTCTGCCTTGTGGGTTCTGTCTGCAACACACGTCCTCCCTTTCTGTGCCTGGGAATCTCTTAAGCAATTTCTCAAGACTCAGATCAATGTATACTTCCTTCTCCTTGTAAGATTAGGTGCTCTTCATTCTTTCTATGCTCCTACCATTCCCTGAACATCCCTCAACAGACCTCTTACCATACTGTCCTGGAATTGCTGGTTTCCCTGTCTGTTTTTCACCAGACTGAGAATTCCCCGAGGGCAGGGACTTTCATTGTCTCTGACCTGAGAATCTCGGGTAGGATGGTGGGAAACACGCCAAGAAAGGGAAAATAGTTTACTCAAAGGGGAAAAGAAAAATTCAAGCAAGTTAAGAGAGCCGGGGGCTTGAACATTTAAAATAATAGGTCCAAGAGGTGACGGCAGGTGATAAACAGAAAACAAGCCCAAGAGCCAGGAATCAGGATGATTAAAACAGGTTGGGGAGTGGAATGGTTTAACATAGAAGCTGTGGATGAGGTAAGGGTGTCTGGAGCCTATTTTTACAGAGGGTACTGAATGTGATAGGGACACAGGTGGGTCTCACTGCCTTAATGTCTTAGTATTGGGTTCCACTGTTGTTAGCTTGATAGTCTGGTGCGTTCTCTTCTCCATTCCAAGGATTCATCCTCAGCCAGCATTTACTGAGCATTCTGTGTCAGGCACTGTTAGGCACCCTAACTATAGAGCAGAATCAGATATGATCCCTGTCCTCAAGCTTGTGGTCTGGTGGACACATAAATAGATAATGACAAGAAAATGAAGTAAATGCTACAACTGAGAGAAGCACAGGGGGCTACAGTAGCACAGAGGAGGGATTCCTGATCCATTAAGGTCCGGAAATTGTAATTTACCTGAGGTCATACAGCTGGAAGGGGGGGCGAGGGGGGGCGCAGACCCAGGATTAGAACCCAGGCCTGTCAGACTTAAAAGCCCACTCTTTCTCATCGTAGAAACTGGGAGAAGACAAATGGCTTTATGGCGATGGGGGGAAATTTATGTGTGCCGGCTTAGTTAAGTGGCAAACTGCATGGTTCTAGGTTAAAGTTGGTTTAAAAAAATAGTTGTTTGAGGGGTACCTGGGTGGCTCACTTGGTTAAGTGGCTGCCTTCAGCTCAGGTCATGATCTCAGGGTCCCGAGATTGAGCCCCTGCTTGGTGGGAGGTAGGCCTCTCCCTCTGCCTCTCCCCACTGCTCGTGCTCTCTCTCTTGCTCTCAAATAAATAAATAAAATATCTTTTTTTTTTTTTTTTAAAGATAGTTGAGATTTGGGAAGCAGAAGTGAATCAGCAGCCATTGATCACTGAAGTCATGGACAGATGTGGAGGTGCCATCCAGCTTGTCTTCACTCTCCTCCACTCTATACCCAGACTCTGCTGGTCAATAGAAGCTCCAAGCCCACCACCAGACCCCTGGTTATGGACCCACAGCCTTCTCCTGTAGACTTCTCTATCGGTGCCCCCTTCACAGCCCCCTGTCAGCTGGATGTGCTTGACTTGTGGGATTGACTGGTTGGTGACTCCCCTGATCACCCCCCTTTCAGAACCACACTGCCCCAGCCCCTCTCGCAATTGTTTAAGTTCTAATTTCTATAACAAATCCCTTATGCCACAACTCATAGTAATTCTACTTCCTTAGCTGAATGCTGACTGAAATACTGTGCTTTCCCCAAAGATGAAAATAATTGAGTGGAGGGAAGAACAGACTAAGTTCAGAAGTCTAGCTTCACCAGTAACTCCATGACTCCAATGTCCCTGAACTTCGTAGTTCAGTAAATATTTGTTGAATTAAATTTTTAGCTTGCTTCTGGTTCTTCATTGGTACAAATATAATTGTACAGAATAGTTTCTGGGGAAGAGATTTTTTAAATTGTTTTGTTTTGGGCGCCTGGGTAGCTCAGTCGTTAAGCGTCTGCCTTCGGCTCAGGTCATCATCCCAGGGTCCTGGGATCGAGCCCCGCATCGGGCTCCCTGCTCGGCAGGAAGCCTGCTTCTCCTTCTCCCACTCCCCCTGCTTGTGTTCCCTCTCTCGCTGTGTCTCTCTCTGTCAAATAAATAAATAAAATCTTTAAAAAAAAATAAATAAATTGTTTTGTTTTTCCTTCTTTTAATTCTTTCCCTAAGATCAATGAGAAGGTTTGGAGTCATTTATGGCTCAGGCTCTGAAATTCTGACCTGGGACAGTATCTTTTGTGTTGGCTACATGTGTTCTTCATCTCCTGGGGTACAATAGATTTTCCTCCGGCTTCGATTTCCCTCTCTCTCCCTCACCTTCTGTCCCTTGCAAAATCAGAGAAAAACCTCACTCTTGTGTATTTTCTCCAAAGAAAGTATTTCACACTCTAATCAAATCAGCCAAAAAAGATATTGGGTTACCCTCATGGGAATGCTCTTCTGGCCTGGCTGAGTTGGAAGTGGGAGAAACAAAGACATCTGGAAGTGGAGGACAGACAGCAATCAACTTTGTGAACCACTTAATTGCAGGGGAATTTCCTTCTTGCTACTTAGACCATTCAGCACTTGTAAAGAGAAGACATGTTACACGTTGACTTCGCCTCCTGGAAAGCTGGGTTAAATGTTGTTCCAATTAGACAACCATTTATGGAATGTCTGTCCTAAACTAGTCCCTATGCTAGTTGTTGGAGATACTGCTCTTGAGGTGTTTTCAGCCAAAGTGGGAGGGGAACACGGTGAGTTATAGCTCAAGTCAGCCTATAATAAGTGCTAGAAAAGAGGCATAAACAAAGCACTACGGTACAGAGGAGAGAGCAGATATATCTGAGGATATAATTGGCAGTGGGGAGGGGGAAAAAGTGCTGAAGAATGTATAGGCAGAGGGAGGCAACATTTTTTAAAAAAAATATTTTATTTATTTTAGAAAGAGAAAGAGAGCTTGGAGAGGGGCAGAGGGGGAGGGAGAAGGATAAGCAGACTCCATGCTCAGCGCTCCTGATGTGGGGCTGGATCCCATGACCCTGAGATCATGACCTGAGCCAAAACCAAGAGTCAGCTGCCCAACCGACTGAGCCACCCTGGTGCCCCGGGAGCCAACATTTTTTTTAAGCATGAACCTGTTACAGAGGAAGGTGAACAAGGGGAGAGGCTAACAGTCACTGATTATCTACTTTGTGCTGCCCACTGAGCTAAAACTGTACTTACGTTATCGCATTAACCTTTCCCAAAACCCATCTGGAGGAAACTGAGGCACAAAGAACTGAAGTAATTCGCTCAAGAACTTGAAAGAGGTAGAATTAGGATTCAAACCCAGATCTGTTTGACTTCCAAGAACAGTCCCTGCTCCCATCTGTGCATGGAGAATTATTTTCAAAAGATCTTTGAGATGGACTATAAAGAATGAAGATTTTAATAGACTTCAAAAGGCCAGAGGGTGCGAGAAGGGATGGCATAAAAGCATTCCAGAGGAAAGATGCGAGAACAGCCTCAGGGCATGACATGAAGGTGCAAGGTTTGTCTCGAGAAGCTTAGGCAGTCTGGAGTGACTGTGGGAAGACACTACCACATGCCATACCACTGTCTTCTCGGGTTCCACGTGTCATTCAGTAATTTACTCAACAGTGCTGGGCATTCAGAACTCAACCTCCGTTCTTCAAAGTCCGTAATCAGTCTGGTGAGATTAACTGCTATTACCACAGACTGCCTTGTACGCTTCAGCTCAGGGTGTGTGTCTCTGTTGGGGGGGGGGGTACATATTCATACAAGCATTGTTAGGACCATTTCCTTCCCACAATCATTTCTCAACAAATACATTCCCTAGGCTCTCCATAAGCAAGCGTTCCTTTATTACCTCCTTTAGCAAGGCTTGGATTTGAACTGCTGGCCTTGATGTGGTAAGTTTAAAACTCATAGCATCTCAGCAAGTGCCCTTTCAATCCAAGAGACACCTGATCTGGTCTTCCACGGGCTCACTTAGAAAATAATGATCAATCCTAGGGTTGCAAGGAAAAGATCTTCATTGGAACTGACAAGAAAGCAGACACCTTGTACCATTTCTCTGCAGACTTCACAAGTGTTCAACACTTCTTGAAAGAGAATGTGGTTCCCAAGGCTTTCGCTCAGCTGGCTGGAGCACAGTTTAAAAAAATGCATTTCATCTCTGGCAAATCACAGCAAAACATCATAAACAGCTGGAAACTCTCTGAGGTGAAGACAAGTTGGATATTATGTTTGGATTTATAGCCCCCTCCCCCATGATAGCTGATTTCCATTTCCGACAGGGTTATTATTTCCATCTTTATGAAATATCTTGGATCTCACCTTGGATAATTACTGATTATCATCAGCTCCTCACCTGAGGCACTTTAGCATTTGGGTGAACCTGAAAAATATATATATCTTTTCAAAAATATGTACTAGGGAAAACTCAATGTGTGAGATTATGTCTTTATTTCTATTTTCATTTGTAATTCCCTTTGGTTTTCTAATGATCAAGTCATTAATCAGTGTCAAATCACCATCCAGAGCACAGACAGTATTTTTGCCACTTGGGTTCCAATGTGGATTAAATGGCAATAACTTGTGTTACTCAGTCTGGTGCTCTCTCATTACTGTGGTAATCACGGACCCAAAAAACCTTGAGGGTATTCATAAGATCTCAGCAGCCATCTAAGGTTTTTAGTCAAAGGTGTACATTACAATCTTCTGAAATTTGATAGAGCTCCCTAAGTTAGTCCAACAAGTACTCCTAGTTGAGGACCACTAAGAATCCAACATCCTTCATTTCACTCCTTGATGTTGCCATTCTATGTGTCCCTTTATATTTCCAACCTTTGCTTCTTATTTCCTCTGCTGTGATACCCTTGATACCCCCTCCCCCACTTCTCTGCCTGGTAAAATCCTGTTCACTCAAGAGGCCCAACCCAAATGCAACCTCTGCTATGAAGCCTTCTGTGATGACAATCTTTTTCTCCCTGATCCTGTAACACTTCTTAAACACCTTTATGAACATTCTGTGTTATCATGTTCTCCTATGGTATATAGAGCTATCTGCATATGTCTAACCTCCCCCACTCAACTGTGAGCTCCAGAATAACGGTGGTACCTTATTCATCTTCGTATCTCCAAGGCATGGCATGGGCCTAACACTCAGTCAGTGAATGAATGAGGAGGTGGATACCCAAAAGTAGACCATACATTGGCCCATTTAGTCAGATCCGGGCTTCCTCGGTATTTCTTGACTGAGTTGCTTACAAAAAAAGATGTGCAAGGATGTACAAGGCAAGGACCTTTTAAAGGGACATATTAGGTTTTTTTTAAAAAATATTTTATTTATTTATTTGAGAGAGAGAGAGAGAGACAGACAGTGAGAGAGGGAACACAAGCAGGGGGGAACGGGAGAGGGAGAAGCAGGCTCCTGGCTGAGCAGGGAGCCTGATGCGAGCCTTGATCCCAGGACCCTGGCAGATGGCAGAGCCGAAGGCAGATGCTTATCGACTGAGCCACCCAGGCACCCCTATGATATTAGTTTTTACTATCCTTTTAAAAACATCACTTTCCCAACTAAAGTGATAATAGCTCCTTTAAATTAGTAATGAAAGGCTGGATATCAACTTGAACTTGAGGATTTGTTTTCAAAGGAAAACAGACAATCGCAGAAAAATCTAAATCTTAATTGATTGGTGCAGTGTAGGAAATGTTAGCCTGAAAATCATGAGACCTGCCCTTGGTTCCTGTATGATTGTGTAAGTTACTTCTTCTCTCGGGGTCTCAGATACCTCTTCTGTAAAATGGGGCATTAAACAGAGTACCTCTGAGGTTTCTGCTAACTCTGGATTCTATGACCTTAACCAGAATCATTAGTAAAAGTGATCTAGCAGCTTATTTTGATTCTATTCCATAGTACTTAGGAGAATGGACTATTCTTATTAAGATGCTAAGGAGTTTTACAAAATGCATTATTAAATCATAATAATGACAGAAATACCTAAGAGGAAACTTGAAAAATAAAGGAAAAGTATGTATTAGGGAAAAAAAAGTGCTACCACTCTAGTAAGTTATGGTTTTGGCATGTTTTGTGCCATATTCTTGGTTAGAACAGTCAGGGTCACCTAGGTTGGCATGTTTTCTTCCATTTTTCTCATATTTAATGTGTGTTCTTTTATATATGTGTATGTATATACATGTAAGTACATGCTTTTCCACTTAAGCATATTCCTTGATGTTAACTATTTGTAATTTTCATTTTAAATGACTACATACTGAGTAGATATGTGGGATATGCAAATACTTTTATTGCAACATAATTGTTATCAGTTTTTTGATAGCATTGAAATTAAAATCTCTGTAAATGTAACTTTTTGAATTATTTTGGATAATAATCATCCACATTTTGGATTATTCCTACAAATGGGAATCCTGTATCAAAGGGTATGGACATTTTTATGACTCACACAGTGCCCTGCCTTATTTTAATAAGCATCTGTGAATTTTGCTGTGCAGTACCCTATTTTTCCTAAGGGAGCCAAGCCCACCCCCACCCTACTCCACGTACTTTGGAATAACTGATTTTGCCACTCGGCTTCTTCCTTTCCAAAGAGTAACATGCAGATAAGGCCTGACAAATCAGGGTATTACATTCCCCTGGCCACAGTTTAGGGATGGGCATGAGACCCAGATGGAGCCAACAACAGAGCAAGACTTTTAATAAGATTGTTGGAAGATATGGCATGTGCTTTTCTGCTGAGGCTGCAATCAGGGTGGATGTTAGAAGCCTGGAACTGCTGGGGGTCAACACATGGAACCTGAGAATGAAGCCAACACAGTAGGACAGAGCTGAGGGATGGAGATACTCTAGATTCGGTAATGCCTGTAGCCAGAACTATTCTAGGACTTACTTTTAAGTAAAGTGAACCAAAAATTTTCATTGTTCCTTAAACCATTTCACCCATCCATCCATCCTTTCATTTGACAGACACGCTCCTAACTGGTACGAACAGGGTTTTTTTTTTTTTTTTTAATCCTTTTTTTTTTTTTTAAGTAATACACTTTATTTTTCAGAGCACTTTTAGGTTAACAGTTAAACTGTGTAAGAAGTTCCCACACACCTACAGTCCCACCCAGCCCCTCCACCTCCCTTCGCCCCACATATAATCTCCCTATCAACATCCCACACCAGAGTAGTACATTTGTTACAATCGATGAACCTACACTGAGGTGTCATTACCACCCAAAGTCCACAGGTTACCTGCGTGTTCACTCCTGGTGGTGTACATTCTACAGGTTTTGACAGATGTCTTAATGACATGTATCCACCATTACAGTGATTTTACTTTTTATTTAAGTATAAACTACATAAAGGATATAATCTTACATGTACAGCTTGATAAGCTTTTACCTAGGCATATCTATTCATATAACCCCTACCCAGATCAAGATCTAGAACATTCATAGTTCCACGGTTCCTATGTGCTCCATCCAAGTAGTTGCTCCTCTGAAGTTATTTACTATTCAGGCTTCTTTCACAAAAATTATTTTTGCTGCTTTTGAACTTTATATAAATGGAATCTCACAGTATGACTGCAACCTCTTAGCCTCTTAACAGTCCAATCCTGCTGTCAAAATGGGAAGAGACTTGGGGGCTGGGGATGGGCGGGGGGAGGAATGAGTATGTCTTGCATATGAGGCACATATGTTGACTATGGCAGATGATGTTTTTCAAAAATGGCCACAGAAGTATTTCTGGTCCCATGTGTTCTTTCAGAACTCCACCACTCTTCCATTAGGAAATGAAATCTACTTCCCTTCCCCTTGAACCTGGGTGGGCTTGACTATTCCAATCAAGAGTATGGCACAAATAATGACATGATTTCCATAGTTTGACCATAAAAACTTCCATAGTTTTGTCTCTTTCCAGTCACTTCCCCTTGGAATTTTGCCACATGTTTGCAAGGAAGCCTAGGCCACATGGAGAAGCTACATATGGATGTCTCTGCTGATAATCCCAACAAAAATTCCAGGCAACATCAATTGCTGGTCATATGAATGAATGAGACCTCAGATGATTCTAGATCTTAGGTGCCAAGCTGCCTCAGTGGACACCAGAGGAGGAGAGATGAACTGTCTCCACTAAGCCCTACCAAAATGAAGATTTGTGAGTGAAATAAATTGTTTAAGCTACAGCAATGGTTTGATATGCAACCACAGATAACCAGAATTCTTGTGTGTTCTTGGGAAGAGTCTTCCGGTGATATCTGACATTGCACAAATTACTTTTCTCTCTAGGTCCTGGTTTCCTCAGCTATGAAATGGACAATGGTTACTATGTCATGGGAATGTTTTGAGGTTTAAATGAAGTAATGCACATGAATGCTCTTTCTATAACTGGACTTCGATAAATGCTACTTAATATTATTTCAACTTACTGCCATCAAGTTGTTCTAGATTTGCTGCTTTGTACAAATTCCTAAAACCTGATTTTGTCCACACACAGATGGGTAGGCACATTGCAAATTATAGCTTCCACACTGCTCTAACCCCTCACTTGCTCTAGGGGGAGCCAGCCACCATGCTGTGAGGGTGCTCAAGCAGCCTTATAGGGAGGTCCACAGAGAAACAGACCTCTTCCCTTTTTAAAGTACCAACCACATGAAGGAGCTACCTGGGAAGGTGATTCTTTCTTTAGCCCCCAAGTCAGTCTTCAGATGACAGCTGCCCCAGCTGACATCATGACTGCAACCACTTAGAGATTCCAAGCCAGAATCACTCAGCTAACTTAAGTCCCATAGAAACTGCAAAACCTGTATGAAATGAAAACTGAAAAGCTAAAAAAAAAAAAAAAAAATCTTGGGCGCCTGGATGGCTCAGTTGGTTAGGCGACTGCCTTCGGCTCAGGTCATGATCCTGGAGTCCCGGGATCGAGTCCCGCATCGGGCTCCCTGCTCAGCGGGGAGTCTGCTTCTCCCTCAGACCCTCTTCCCTCTCGTGCTCTCTCTCATTCTCTCTCTCTCAAATAAATAAATAAAATCTTTAAAAAAAAAATCTTATTGTTGTTTTAAGTCAAGGTTTGGGATAATTTATTATGCACCAACAGTTAACTAACTAACAGCTACATCAACACGGGAAGGGATGTAGGGGAGGAACTGATCCAAGGTTGAGGGCTGTTTTAGGGTTTATGTGGAAGGACAGAATGGCTGAATGAACTTGAAAGTGCCAATGAGACCGAGTTTGAAATAAATGATCACAGGTCCCAGTTTAGAAAGGGAAGAAAGTAAAGCTGGAGGAGGAGAACAAACTTGTAACCGGTAGACTGTAAACTACAGATTTCACGGAAGTTAAGAACAGGTTTGGTGAGGGTAAAGGAGAAAAAAAATCTGGAATAAAAGAAGGTCTTGTTTAGAAGGTGGAATCCCTTGGTTACTGATTTCAGAGGTGGAACAGTTCTAGAGAACAAAGTACAGGATATGATCAAAGAAATGGGTGGTTGAAGGGCGGTGCTGGGAGAAGGTTTGTTTTTTGTTTTTTTTTTTTAATCTTTCTCGTGAGGACAAGGGCAGAGGGGACAACAGGGCAACATAAACTGATGATAGCAGGCTGTTAAAAAGCTTCTAAGATCCCATCATCCCTAGAGAGATGGAATGAAGATAGAGTTTGCATGGCTTGACAGTAAAAGCCTCAAAGCAGGGGTAGCTGGTCTGGAAGTTGTAGTTACAAGGTGAGAATGCCAGCGTTTACTTCTGGTTCAAGATACTAAAGATGGGGACAGGAGAACTCCATTTGAAAGGGCTTTAAGAGAAGGAGTTAACTTTAGGACAGTATCAGATTTTAGGCAAAATAAAAGAAGTGATGGCAGTGCTCTATGAAAATGTTAGATATGCAAGGAAATTTCTTTGCATTGACACGGGTTTGCTTGTAAAAAAGCTGGAACTTTATTCTGTTGGCAACTAGAAACCACTGGAAAGTTTTATACAAGTGACTGATATGGTGAGCTTTGAATTTTAGAAAGGTCACCCTGACAGCAGTGGCAGTATGGTAGATGTACTAGGCAAGGAGTGTAGAGAGGTTCTTTTGGAGGAAGAGGGTTGGGAAAAAGGTCCACTCCACACAGGTGATGAGGCCTCATCATCAGCCCACTGAAACAATGGGGCCAGCTATTTATGAAGTAGAGACCACAGAATTTAGTGGGCAGTAAGGGAGAGGAGTTAAGGCAGTTGACAAGGCAGGGTCCAGATCTTTCACCTCGTTTCTGAAGCTGTTCTAGATTGTTCAAAGCATTTTTATCTTCCAAGAAACCCAGGTATGTAATTACCATTTCCCATTTACTTTTTCTTTTCTGTCCCCCAAATCTACGTATCTTGATCTACTATTTTATATTCTACTAATATAATTTATTACTAATTTATTTTTTTGGTTTTGCTATTCTCATTTTTTGTATACACCTTGGCTATACCATTGTGGTAATAAATCTTTCCAAAGGTAAGACTCTAAAGGGCAGTGTGGTACAGTGGAAAGACAAGCAGCCTGTAAGTCAAAAGGGCTGGTTTCCAGTCCCAGTCCTGCCACGAAGTTCCTGTATGACTCTGGTTAATTCATTTGCTGTCTTTGAACCTGGTTTTTCATTTTGAAAATGAATCTCTAAAGTCTTATCCATTTTGACTTGCCTACCTGTACAGTATTACAGGGAACTTAACAGATATTTTCCTAACTGTGAAATCCACCTTCTCCAATATAGCACTACAAAATTAGAATAGTGTGTGGTAGGCCTCTTGAAGAAGTCTCTTTAAAGAAAACTGCTTAACCTGGTTGGTCAATAGAGGAATAAAGTTTGAGACAAATATTGTACTCCAATACATTTTCCCAGACTAGAAGTAGTTATACTCATGTCTAGTAGGACAGTAAGTCTTGGCTTTTCTTTTTTGGAAGTGGAAGACGGCTCTCATTTATCACAAATTTCTTGGACTTAAAGTGCCTTAACTTGAAATCATGGCTCTGCTACTTACTAGCTTGTTACCTGAGATAAACTACTTAATCTCTCTGTGCCTCAGTTTCTTCATTCATAAAATGGGAATAGTATATCTCATAAGGCTATTGTGGAGATTAAACACGTTAATGTATAAAGCAGCATCTGGAACAGAGAGAGCCCTAGATAAGTACTAGCTATTATTTTTATGTGCTAGACACTGGAGTAAAAGACCTCTCCTTGAAGAGCTCACTGTCTAGTCAGGAAGATTTTTGAACAAATGACCGTAAGTTAAGTGTTCTGAATTCTGTAATAAGATGTATAGAAGCAGAGGCAGGAATGCCGGTTTACCCTAGAGGGAAAGTCAGGGGCAGGATAAGTTTCTTGAGGGTAAAGTTTGACTCTGACGCTTAAGGAAGAGATTTTAATATTGGGAATATTTGGGAACATGGAGCAATCAGAGGCAGAATGGAGAAGGCAGATTCTGGCCACAAATACAAATATATATAGTTAGGAGGAAAGAGAAGGTATGTGGTAGATTGAGAGCTTGTTAGAAATATACAATCTTGGGGCGCCTGGGTGGCTCAGTTGGTTAAGCGACTGCCTTCGGCTCAGGTCATGATCCCGGAGTCCCGGGATCGAGTCCCACATCGGGCTCCCTGCTCGGCGGGGAGTCGGCTTCTCCCTTTGACCCTCCCCCCTCTCGTGCTCTCTATCCCTCATTCTCTCTCAAATAAATAAATAAAATCTTTAAAAAAAAAAAAAGAAATATACAATCTTAGGCCCTACCCAGACATAACTCAGTCAAAATTTGCATTTTTAACAAGATCCTCAGGTGATTCCTACTGAACATGAAAAGTTTGAGAACCACTGGTCTAGAGCGGACACTGGAGTCAAGCTGCTTGGGTTTAAGTCCTGGCTTTACCATTTACTTATAATATATGACTCTAGGCAAGCTATTTAACCTCCTTCCTGTGCCTCGGTTTTCTCATTTGTAATTAGACATAATAGTTTCTACCTCATTAAATTTTAAGGTCTAAATGAATTATACGTGAGATGCTTATAAAAATACTTGGCACCAGGTAAGCACAAGAGTAAGCTATAATTCTTGACTTATATGCTACTTATTATGGTCAGAGTCAGTCTTATAAGCAGCTTGTCTTTCCATTTCTACTCCATTACTGTCACCTTGACATTTGTTGTAGAGGAAGACACTTGGTAGTCAGAAAACCTAGGGTTATAAAGTCCAGCTCCCTTCAATTCCTAGCTTTGTGAAACTGGGTGAGTTCTTCAACTTCCGCGTTTTCCTCATTCAGAAGTGTTTGTGGGGGTGGGGAGAGGATCTAAATTATACCTACCTCACTGAGATGCCGTGAGGCTCAAAGAATGTATGTTAAACTACAAAATCTATTAAAGTTTCTTTTCGCATCTTTCCAAAAGTTAAGTAATTGACCTGAAAACAGGTGGGAAATACATGGAAGAGAATGCATTGTAAGATCAAGGAGGGAGAGAAGGGCCTGGGTATTATCTGACCCACTTCATGACTTTCTGGAGGAGCAGGCTTGGGTTTCAACAAAAACAATTTTCTGGGACCTCACAGAATATTTTTTTAGCTCAAGGGTAAATAGTAGTAAGAAACTTAAATGCTGTTATTTATTTTCTTTTTATCTATAGCTCCATTCAAGAATATGACCAGTCTCACACTTTTGCACAGTGGTCCACAATTTACAAGTAACTTTTTTCTACGTTGTGTATCACAACATCCCCATAGGGTGAGGTTAACCCATTTTACATGAAAACTTTGTTAATATCAGAAAGCATATTAAGAGCCCCCTCTGACTTGGCATTTTTACCAGATCCTACATTTCCAAAAGGACACAACTTAAGAAGAAGGACAATCACAAAACTTGGATTGAATCTTCCACAATACCAAGCACTGGCTTCGATTTTATGGCCGCGAGTAACTACACACTGGGCCCCTTTTCTCATATGTAAAATAAGGGCAACAATACCTTCTTCACACAATTGTTCTGTGATTAAATAAGAACAAAGGCTGAAGGATGAACCTACCACGTCGTAGGGCCTCTAATAAATACCTTCTCCTTCTTCCCTTTGACAGCTAAAGCACGAGATATCACTATCATTCCCACTTCACACGTGGAGAAACCCGGAGCGGAGAACGCTCAGGTTCCCCTTCTCCACGGGCAACTCCGCAACCCCCAGATTTGGTTCGGGCAATTGCGACGTCCGCTACGTCGGTTCTTGTAGCGTGGATTCTCTCCTTGAGTTGCGCCTGGTGGGGGCTGGAGGCCGCTGATAATTGCTCCCATGACTCTGAGGAATCCGATCCTAATCCTCAACGGCGCTTCAGGGACAAAGCGGCTTTCCTATCGTCCCTAACCTCGCCTAGAGTAAAGGTCGCGGCAAAGCCTCAGGTCCGGGTACCGACGCCATTTTGGCCTCTACGTGTGACGCCACACGTAGCAGAGAGCGCAGCCGATAGGTTGGGAGACGGCAGCCGGAGGAGAGGCGCGCGAAGCCAGAGAGGAGGGTATGGAGGAGAAGCCAAGGAAACTACAATCCCGGCCTTCCTTGCGCCTGCGACAGCACACCGAGAGCGAAAGAGAAGGGAGCTTGGGTCCGGACCACAACTCCCAGCACCTCCCGCGATGTCTCCTCTTTCCTTTCAAAACGCGGAGAAAAAGAGGGACTGGGAGAATGGAGGCCTTCTGGAGTCGGTTCTCCGAAAGGCGGGAAAGGCGAACTACACCTCCCGATTGGCAGCGCGCGGGTGCGCCTGCGCCCTGATGCCTGTCGCCATCTTGCCCCTTCTGAGGCACCGCAAACAAACCCAATTCCTGGTGTTCCCTAGTCTTGGCGGAGGAGCCTTTTAGATGAGCCCCGAAAGGCCGGGCAGGTGGGTGACTCTCAGACAGGGTGCTGGGAAGAGCTGGCAGGTTAGCCAGACTGGAGGAGC
Organism: Callorhinus ursinus; assembly: GCF_003265705.2. Lineage (NCBI taxonomy): Eukaryota > Metazoa > Chordata > Mammalia > Carnivora > Otariidae > Callorhinus > Callorhinus ursinus. The sequence continues at coordinate 5,667,739 of NW_027397097.1, forward strand.
GCCGGGCCAACCATTTGGTCCCCGGCTTGGGGCGCCCAGCCCCATCCTCCGTTGTCTCCTAACGGGATCGTGGGGGCTCCCCGAGATGGGCTGAGGAGGACTTTGGCAGGCCTGGTGCTGGGATCCTGGGGGTCCAGCTCTGGGAGCCTTCCGGTGAGTCTCGGTCGTCTGCCTGGCTGTCCGCGCGCCTACTCTCTCTCCGTTGTCTTCTCCGCTGAGGAGGGAGCGAGGCGCTGATGCTGGCCGGGGCCCCTGACACCGGCTACTGGTCTTGAAGGGCTTGGGTAGTGGGCTTGACATTGGCGTTGGCGCTGAGCGGCACCGGTGAGGAGGGTGGGCGGGCTGCTCTTGTTGTGGTGCTGCGAGAGAGTGCGTGTTTGGGGAGGGGGCGGGGCGGGCTTGCCTCCTTGACACTTGAGTGGGGGAAGGATTACACGAGATCCCGGCTCCGGAGCGGGCTCCCGCAACTGCTGCCCAGATTTCCAGGGCGCTGCGGCCCCGCGGTGGGGTGCGCTGGCGGGGACGCGTCGGGATGCCGTGACGTGGTGCTTGATTCGGGCGGTCGCCGGCCGCCTCCAAGATCCTGTCGGGGGGCGGGGACTGGCTTGTGGAGGGAGCGGATTCCTTTGGCTCTGCCCCTTCTTCCTCCTCCCCACCCCTTTTCTTTATGTCATTCTGCCGGCTGGGGCGCGCAGTCCAGTTCTTCTTGCTCTGTGTTGGTTCGTAGCTGAGAGGACTATGGGAAGTCGGAGGAGGGGGGATCAACTCCGGGCGCAGAGTTGGAGTTAGCAGCCCCAGTGCCTGGAACGAGACATAGCAGTTATTACGGTTCGGTTCCTGACTTCTCGACTAGACATTGAGCTCGCTCATTCATTCATTCACTCACTCACTCACTCATGCATTTTACCTGCTCTTCTCTCTCTTCATTCATCTACTTAACAAATGTTTACAGTCGATCTGCTGTGTGCTAAGCAGGTATTGTGCAAGTGCCCAGCGCTGTTGTCTTTTTATCCTCTAGACCAGGCAATTCCCAGTATGAAGTAAGTTCCTGACATCTAAACTTTTGGTAAATGATTGTTTAATGACTACAGGGTGTAAATTCATCGTTCATTGTTAAGACTTGAGAAGAAAGTTTTTTGTTAAGTTCCATTAGCCCAGGTAACGTGCTAGGAGGTTTATATATTCTATCTCTTGTAACTCACAAGTGAGAAAGCCGACACAAATCAGGTAACTTGGGTAAGGTTACACAGGTAATGGCACCTATTTATTAAACATGCCAGGCACTATCATAAGAACTTCACATACTGTTCATTAATCCTTACGACAAATTGGATGATAGTACCTCTGTTTTACAGATGTAGAAAACTTTTGCTCAGATAGTCCACTTTACCCAGGATCACCCAGACAGTGAATTGAAAGCTGGAACTAGAAACTAGAGGTGTCTGACTCTAAAACCTGTGCTCTCTCCACTATCCTGTGCTGGAATAATGAGCTGCGGAATATTTAGTTCTTCATTTATCAGAAGTTGAAAAGTGTGGTGGTGAAATAGGATTGTGAGATGTTCTTACTGGTTTTACTTTTTAGTGGGTGGATTTCCAGGTAAGTGGCCTTTGAATGTACTTTGGTAATTTGATTTTTGTTTCATTTGTTTTGGTAGGGAAGACAAGCTCTTTGGGGCTACCAAAAAGAAGCAGCAATGCCTGTTGTGTGGCCAACCCTTTTGGATCTCAGCAGGGATGAATGCAAAAGGATTCTTAGAAAATTGGGTATGATTTTCATTTTTGATGTTTATGCCTTTCTATGATACTTTTCCCTTTCTGTTTTTGTCATGACTGTTTTCCTGGATGTGATATCTCATGTTGCATTAGAAATTCTTTAGAGGTGTACTTTTCATCTTACTCATTGTTATTTCCCCAGTGCCTAGCATAGTGCTTTGTACTTAGTAGGATTATTATGGACCATAATAATAAAAATAGTAGCTGAGAGGTCTTGAAGGGTATTGGGTTATTCTGAGTTATTTACATTCGCTATCTTATTTAATCCTCATTCAAATGGGAAAGGTAGGTATTTTTGTGTGTGTGTTTCCATATTACAGATGACAAAACTGAAGCTTAGAACCCAAGGTGATGCTCATAGTAAGTCATGGAGTCAGGATTGTAACCCAGGGAATATGATTCCAGTCTTACTTTAGGATACTTTTAACCTTCATGAATGTATGTGTGAATTATAAACTGTTTCTGAATTCTAAGTAAATGTTAACTATGCTGACTTTCCTAAATTACGGTTACTATCAGTAATAAAACACGCTTTATGTGTATAATTCATTATTTTGAGCTTCTTTTCCTTTAGAGCAGCCTTTCTCAACTAGCATTTTAGGGAGAGAATTAAGCACTAATCCTAAACCTAATCCATTGTATGTAATGAACTAACTTCTTTTTATGCATTTCGAATGGTAATGGTTTTGTACCATTCTTGGGAAAATTGAGAGTTACTCAACTCATTTTTTATATTCTGTGGTTCAAATGAGGATCCTTGGTTGAGAACTACTGCTTTAGACCAAAAGGTCCAAGAACGACCTTGTTGTCTTCTTTACCACTATAATCCCAAGCTAGCACATAGTGGGTGCTCAGTAAATGAAAAAATAATTTGAAAAAGAACATTAAATGTTTTGGGAGTGGATATGAATTATTTGTTTATGATTTTGAAGGGGAAAGTGTGGGCCTTGAATTCAGAGGGACCTGGGGTCTTGGTCTTGTCACTAATGACCCACAAGATCAAGGACAGTTTATTTAATCTCCTTAAATCTGTTGACACTTTTGTAAAAAAGCATAATAATATCTGCCTCATAAGTTTGTTATGTGGATTAATTGTATATAAAAGGGTCCTACCACGGTGCTTGACATCTGAGGGTATACTGTTTTAGAGCAGTTGCTTTCAGACATATTTATTTGCAGGTGAATCTTCAAAGGAAATCTTTGTTGGGAATTCTTTTGTGGAAATCTGAATCATAGCTGCCCTGGTCCTGTCTGTTAGTAACATTTACCCTTTTTATTTCCCGTCAGGCCACTGGGAGGATTTCTCTGATTTTAAACTATTTCTTAGCATTGTATTTTAGCATAGAGAGCTTTTTTGGGCAGTCATCCATTATCATTTTTTTCCTTTAACCTTACATCCAAACTTTTAGTACTAATTCGAGGATGATTTTCTACACACTTGCATGCCAATTGCTGTAGCTTGCTAGCTACCATTTATAAAGTAGTACTGATGTTTACTCCATAGCTAGAATAATTGCAGATGAACAGATCCCAACTACGGTAGATTGGATTAGAGTTTCTGGGCTTTTGGGGCCTTGAGTCAAGAGATTATGTTTAAATATAAAAATGGTAACCTTTAAGTCTAAATTTATCCTTAGCTTTAGCCAGAGCTGTGTGGGTAATGTTGCTAGAGAGCCGTTTCTATACAAAAGGAAACAGCCTTCCTACAGGGTAATGTCATCTTCAATGACCCTTCACTTTGGGAGGTGAGCCTTGATAGTGATTTGCAGAAAGACTTCCTCCCCACCCGTTGGCTCATTATCATAACAATGAAACTTTTGAATTGCATTCAAACCCTTAGCTCTAGGTCCAAAGTTTAGAGAAAGTACGGTATTTAAGAATTAACTTAAAATATTTTAAGAATTAGCTTTGTTCTTTTAAAAATAGTTATAAATCGTTTAACATAAAATGCTAAACATTTAAAATTTTACTTAAATATAAAAACTCGGGTCAAGAATTTTTTTAATAATATACTGAACATACCAGTGATAGAGAAATGCTTCCCTCCCTCTATCCTGCCTTTCCCCTGCCTTATTTTTTTAAAAACCATTCCAACATGGGGCTTCACAGACTATAATATAATTGAATGGCTGATTTGTTTAAATGGAATGTTGAGGACTTTATAGAGTGGTTTGGGAAATCTTTTTGTGTTCTGTGGTGTTTGCATGTATCTCTTATTATATTTATGTGTCATTAGAGTGAACACTACAATAGAACGGCACCAAAAATACCAGAAGTTCAACTAAGTTTGATATTTGTCAGGATCTGAGGATACCCATCAAAATGGAAATCAAATGTCAAGGAGGTTGGGAAGCCAGTAAAGGTTCTTTACTATGAGTGAATTTCTGGAGAATGGAGGAAGTGCCTCAGATTGTGTGACTATGATAACTGTGGTCTGAGTCCCAGTTTTGTGTGAGGTTACCACCTCTAACTTTTGTCCATGACTTTTTAGTTAGACTTGGAATGAGACTTGAAATGTCAAAAACAACCTTTGCCGCATTTCTTTGGTTAATTTCAATCTTTTTGTGGTAGTATCTTGATCACCATAAATTACATAGGCCAAAAGTGAACTTCTTTTTCCTCATACCATTTCCTCTCTCAGACCTCTCCCATTTCTTTTTATGGTATTGCCCTTCTCCTAAATATCTTGCAAACTACAAAATCTGGTTCCTTTCCTTCTGCTGTTCCTTCCACATTCAATCAACTACTGAGTCCTCTATCAAATAAGAACTTCTTAGCCTGAAATTAGAGGCTTAGTCTGGCCCCAAACTACTTTTCCATTTTTATCCTTCTTTATTCCTGTATGTGTGTCTCTTCTTGGATTTTAATTACCTTGAAGATAGGGACTTTGTTTGGTTCATATAAATATTCTCCATGGTACCTTGTAGTAGTAGTAGTAGTAATGTGCAGTTAAGTTTGGTTTGAGTTAGTGACTATCCAAATACATATTTTTACTTTCCCTAAAGTAAAACTCCGAAAATAGTCACTGACTGTTACTGGAAGTTTGATGTCTATATGAGACATTATTTGCTCTCTTACTGTATTCCTTTCGCTTATTTGTGTTTTTTTTCCTCCTGCTTGCTTAGAGCACACTTCTCTTTCTGATTAAAGCTTATGCTTCTAGACTGGATGATGTGTTTCTTCTTTTTGCTTTTACCACTGTATTATAAACTGTATCATCATTGTCTGATGACTTGTTTCACTGTAGCTTTATTCTAGAGTAAACTCCTTGAAGGCAGGATTTAACATACTATCTGGTATATATAATAGGAGTCAATACTGATCTATTGAATAAAATATTCCATAAATGAGGCATAAACTTTTAGTATAGTGATTTCTTAGTTGGTTATCCCCAGTGCCTTTCTGAACTCTACTTTGGGGCCTGATAAAAGCTGAAATATATGTTTCGTGGTACTAAGTATTTCCTTTACTATTCAGAGCAGGAAAGCTTTGACCTTCCAGAGAGACCGCATGAAACATCTACATAGTATTCAGCATAGATTGAATATGCAAGATGTTTACACATGGGATAATTCATTTGGGTCAGGCATTTCTTTCTAGCGAGCAGGGAGGAGGAGCAGAGGGAAAGGGAGAAGCAAGACTCCCTATTGAGCAGGGAGCCCTGTGCGATGCAGGGATGTGATATGGGGCCTTGATCCCAGGACTCTGGGATCATAACCTGAGCCTAAGGCAGACGCCCAACTGACTGAGCCACCCAGGCGCCCCATGGATCAGATATTTCTGTTTAATATAGTCAGCTCACTTTTTTTTTTTTAACTCTCAGAACAGTGAATAACGAGAACTAAACAAGGCTACTAGTTTATTATTGGTGTAGTACCTAGGATGCGGATATGTATACCTTCATTCTTTGTGTGTCAGCCTTGGGATATACCAAATACTAGTAGCAACTTGAATTGACTAAGAAGATAACTGTAGTTTGGACACTCACTTCCCATCATTCTGTTTTGTTTAGATATGCCTGTCTCATAGTGTTAATGGCTTAAAACAACTATTTTATTTATTTTTTTGATTCTGTGGTTGCTGGTTTTGCCTGAGCTCTCTCATGTGGCTGTATTCAGCTGGTAGCTTAGTTGGTTTACTGGGCTTAGCTCAGATAGGGCTGGGCCTCTCTCCATGTGGCCTTTCATCCTGGGCTTCTTCACAGCTTGGTTATCTTAAGGTTCCAAGAGAGCAAGGCCCTGCAGGCAAATGGTAGTGAGCTTCTGTTTGTATCATGTATGCTCATGTTCCACTGGCCAAAGCAAGTCACATGCCAAGCCCAGAGTCAGTGTGGGAAGGGACTATACAAAAGTAGCACAGTTCCCAAGGAGTGCGCTGGGAGGCAGGCATGGTTCATTGGGAGCTGGGTGAGGACTTTTTGCTTTTATATTTTAACCAGTATTGGAGACTGACAGTTTCATTTCATAATGGTTGTTGCTGTGGAAAGATAGTGAAATGAAACTGTCTGGCCTTAGGGTTCAGTATATTATATCCTGGTTGCTATAAGAGCAACTCATGTTTCCTAACCAGTCTCAGTCATTGCGATGGTAGATGCAGAGGATCTTAAATCTGGAAGATACCTTTGATGTCTCTTCTAGATAAAGATATTGAGGTTCAGGGTGAGAAGGAACTTGTCCAAGGTTACACAACTAGTAAGTGGGAGTGTTGGAGCCAGAATCTGGTCATTTGACTCTTGTTCTAGGAGTTTTTCTATTGTGCAGTACTCATGGTATTCTCAACCCCAGGAGAATGTAGGTTGAATTCAAGGCAGGGCTAAGGAATTATTTCAAGGATTGGTCATGGTGGGTACCTGTCAGTAAAGCTAAAAATTTCTCTTATCAGCCTTGTATCACTTGGAGTCTGTTCCCAATTGTTGGTAGCATCTGAGTTAAATGTTCTTCATTGATAAGGTGTGAGATACAATATTTACCATTAGATTTTTCTGCCTAAACACTTTGTACACATGACTTCTGTGAGGCAATAAAAAAAAGATATACAATTATAAAAGCTACATTTTAATCAATGCTCTTAGATAAAATTTTTGAGAGGAACTTCTAAAATTTTCTGTATTGACTTTTTTTATTGATTTCTAGGTTTTTTGCCCTGAAGTTTCAGTATATATAGCCACAGTATTAAAATATTGAAGGCCTATCTTGATAAAATAATTTTCTTCTTCTAGAATTGGAGGCATATGCTGGAGTTATCAGTGCACTTCGGGCACAGGGGGATCTCACCAAGGAAAAGAAAGATCTTCTCGGAGAACTCTCAAAAGTTCTTAGGTAAATTATAAAAGTTTGTGAGATATGACTCTAGAAATTTCATTTTGAGGAGTTTTAATACTTTTCATTCTCAAGTTGAAGCCAGAGGTGTTCAGGTTGTTGGTGCTTAGATATCTCATCCCAGTTGTGTGCTTTGTTACAGAAAGTTATGTAATTTATCATTTATTCTGTAATCAGAAAGGGTTTAAGGTGGGTTATTTTAGGTTTGGGTCACCTGGGAAGGGGAGGTATTTTTTACATGGGTGAAGGAAAGAAGAGTTGGTAGCAACAAGATCTGAAGACTTGGAGTGGTCCGTGGCATTTGTTGGGAGGGAAGAAGGAGATACTAGGAAGTTGTTTTAATTTATAGAAATGGGTGGTTTTTATATAGTCATAGCCTTGTGGATAGTTTATCCCCTCAGTGTCCCGCTAGAGTGGCCTTGAATCCATTAAAAATTCTACCGAATGGAATTCTTTGATACCTTGTCTTGATCCATTCTGACATCTTGAGCTTTCTCAGAAAATATTCTGTTTTAACTGAAGTTTCCTTTCTACATTTAAAACCATTTTGTCCTATTCTTTTTTTTTTTTTTTAATGAAAATAAGGAAGAGTCTTTTCCTGTATTTGGTTGACATTAATACAGGGATATTATTAAGTCAAATCCTTAATCTTATTGTCTTCATACTTAACAACTTACATATTTTTTGTTTGTTGTTTCTATTTCCTCATAAATCCACTTTCCAGCCCCTTACCTATTTTAGTCCATGATATAGATTTAGCTTAAGCAGTAAAGATTACAGTTTGAAGAGTGGTTACTCATTTTATTGAATATTTACGAATGGAATGAGTGTAGCCTTTTTTCACTTGTTTAGTATTAACTTTATATGTATTTACTCAGGATCAATATAAGCACATTTTTACTGTAATGGTAATATAGTGTAATGTAGAAGACATAAAGCTGAAATGTTGAGTGATAAGGGAGTAAGGTCCTGGTGTCAAATTTCATAGCATATAGCCACAATAAACAGATTATCTTGCCACTTTTGTTTCTTTATTAAATTCACTGAACATAAAGTTATAGACTCTTAAGCTTTAGAAAGGACTTTATTTTTCATTTTTTATTTTTTTAGAAAAAAAAAAGACTTCAGAAGACTTTCTTCTAAGTGCCAAAATCCTCTTAGTAACCACAATTAGCGGTCATTCAGTGGCTGTTTGCACATTTAGATAACAGGAACCTCTGCTAATCTTTGAACACGGTCTGACATTTCTGAGTTTTGGAAGTAATGACTTGATATCAAGCTATTTGTCTTCCTGTGATTTTTAATTTGCAACTAATTTTCTCTGCAGTTACACAGAATCACTATGAACCCTTTTCTACGATTTTAATAAAAGCATCTGAAGATATATTTTAGGCCCCGTCTATACCTTTCCACAAATCAATCCCCCCTCTTCCCCAAGCAAAATGTTGACTTAAACATGAATAAAAGTATAGAAAAGAGCTGCCTGCTTGGCAGAGTTCTATAATGGCTATTTTTTTTCATAGCATCTCAACAGAGCGCCACCGTGCTGAAGTTCGGAGAGCAGTAAACGATGAACGGTTAACAACAATTGCACATAAGTAAGCCATTAGTCATACAACCCCTGATTTTTTTATGACGTAGTATAACATAGTTTTGAAACAGTCTTCCTATTGTATAGCAGATTCCTGAGTCTTTTATCTTAATAGTAATATTTCTGTACTCAGGGATCCTGACCATAGAGGTATTAACTGTTTATTCAGTTGGTTATGTTTTTGCATTTGGTTAGGCAAGCTTTAAGTACTCAGGTCAAATCCAGTTACAATGTGATCTCTGCATAAAAGGCCACCACAGTTTAGCAGATGATTCACTTACTTAAAGCAAAGTTCAGTAATAAAGTGGTATGCTCCCCTAATTTGACACCCCTTAGAGGTTCTTTGTAATGGTGTGTGGTATATATATTGCTTTATAAATAGGCATTATAAATTTTCTTTCTACCTGACTAATATTTCATGTATTTTGAGATTCAGAAAAAAGATTGTGAGAATATATATTCTGCTTTTAAGAAATATGAATATATCTTAATTTACTTTAAAAAAGCCAACAAAATAAAATTATAAAGGGTTCTTATCAAATTGTTTTCAGATCATTATAACTGTGTGACAGATGGGGTGGAGGGTGGTGGAGGACTAAGGGCAGGGATTAAACATTAGTAGAATACGAATGGAGATAGTGCCTCCTAAAGAATAGAAAGGCACAGAAATTATCCTTAAATGTTAATGCAAGATGACAGGAGCATTTCATTAAAAATAAGATATATTACAGTATTGCTCATTTATTTTTTATTTTTATGTTTTAATGTGAAATAAAACTAAAGGAAAAAATTCAGTGCATTTCCATAATGTGATAAATAGTGTGTTTAAACCAACTGGCAGTATTTGAATTGACCTTGTAGATCCATTAGCTAGCTTCATGTTGTGCTTTGCTATTCCTCATTTTACTTAACTTATAAAATGGGGTGCTACCTTTTTAACTGTGTAGTTTGAAAGTTTAGGTATCTGGATTTTGAGATTTTTCAGTGGTAGGCATGTATGCACTGTAGAAGTTTGGAATTTTTCCACTAGAGACCTTAAATAGTTGTCAGGCCAACGTGGTTGAAACATTCAAATATTAATGTGTTCCTTCTTTAATTTGCTCTAAACTTTTGAATTGGGATGCTCTAAAAATAATAACAACCTAGATTCTAATTTGAGAAGGTAATAGGAAGCTTATGTGCTAGATAATGAAGTAGTAAACAATAGCTTACATTCAGAGGCACTTAGAGACGAAGTTAGTACCTTAAAAGCATTGGAAAAATATTGTGGGTCAATTAGTTGTAAGTTGATGCATCAGTTTCATACTTAAAGGATAACATTTATTTAGTCTCCTTTTCCTTTTTTCCCCTTTAAAGAATGAATTTATCCTTATATTTGGGTGAAAGACCAAGTTACAGGTATGCAAATAGGTTATTATTATTTCAGGCTTTTTCTTGTATTATTTCAAAATTGAAGCTCTCAATTATTCAGGGGCACGTATTCCCATTTATGAATTAACCGTGCCCTCTGCTTTTCCTTCTCTTCCCCTCCTCCCCCTCCTAATATTGCCCACCCTTTAGCCTTTTTGCTGCTTGGGAGTACCTCTAGTCAGAGGGTGGGAAGGGAGAGGAGGTGAAAATTTTAATTAGTCATTTTACTGCTTGTTAGTTGTCCTGGAAATGGCTTGGTGGAAGAATTTACAAGTATTTGCCAAAGTATTTTTGGATAATATGTGGATTTCTTTAATCTGTTTGACCTCTCCCTTTCCCTCCTCTCTCTGTTAGCATGGATAATTGAGAGTTGGCTTCTATCTGCCTGTGTTTCCTTTTTTCTCTCCTTTCTGATTTCTTTAATACTTGAGTTTAATTTTCTGAAGAGTTTACTTCAGCGTATAATTTTAAAAGCTTCTTAGGTCTTTCTCTACTCCTGTTTTAATATTTTATGCTGCGGTTTTAGTTTGACTAGGTGTCGTATTTTACTTGTTGAGCCCAGGGGTCGGTGAGTGTGGCATGGTGAGGAAGGCGTAGATCCCTTATTCTCTACATTTCCTCTGCCCTGTTTCCCTCAGAAGTAGCAACAGAACCTAAATCCAAAGACTGTCTATAGGATGGCTTCATACTCTGAGCCTGAAAAAAGCAACTGGAGCTGAGGAGGAATGCATCTGAACTGACTGCATTCCCTTTCTCCTCTCCCTTCCCTCCCCCACTCAAAATTCGCAGCTTAGGCCTGAAGGAATGTGGTTGAAAGGTGAAGAGAAAGCCGAGAAGATTGAGCACAAAGGAGGTGGAAACAAAAGGAGCAGGGTGTCCGGGATCAAAGAAAAAAGCCTTGCTTATGGCCCGAAGCATAACACGTGTTTATTATTTGACACCAGACCATTCATTAAGTTTGATACTCGAATTCAGTTTTGAAACATGTCAGAATATCATAATATTAAAGCCTGGAATGTCAAGGGGCTTCAGAGTTTTTAATTGTGCCACTCTTGCCAGCATTGTCTCTAGTTTTCAAAGAAAGTGGCTATCTGTCTTTAACTACTGTTCTCTTAAACTCCTTCCCCATAAGCCAGACGTTTATAGGATACTGTGTGAGTTTCTATGTGAGGGTAAAGATTTTTTTTTTTTTTGCCGGTGCCCTGCATACCAAAGGATGTGAGGGCCAAGGCAGTTTCGTTAGTATCATGTTAGATTTCTCAGGAAAGGGGCTGGAGCAAGGTTTCTACCCTCCCTTGCCATCCTTAATCTAAATAGAGAAGCGATCCTTCCATTGAAATTTAGGTACTCCAGGGAAGCCCTGCAATAAGACGTTTACAAAAATCTGTAAAATTCAGTTTAGATGATTTGTGCAACTAATGCATATTTACATCCTCATTACTAAGCAAATAGGAATTTTTGATCTAATTCTAACATAATTTTTCACTCACTTAAAGTTTGAGCATGTTTGCATGAGTAGAAATTTGGAAGATTTACAGATCTTTTTAAAAGTTGCAGTTGTATCTTTTGCACTGCAAATTCTGTCTTTTCAATAGCAAATATTCATGTGTTTCAAATTACTGATCTTCCATAATTTCTGCCACCATTTAAACAATGCACCAGGTAAGTGTAGACATCACTTTATTTGTGTGTAAACAATCACCTAGCAAATTTACTGGTGATGTTCTAATAAAATGATAGCAAAATAGGAATAAGCCAAGAAGACACTAAATAGCTTTTAGAATTTTTTCCTTTGACAGTTAGCCATAGCCCACTTCTGTTTCTCTTTTCTTGTTTATACCATTCTCTGTTTCAGAACTAGTGTCAAATTGGAGATGATGTGATAACAAATTTATGGAGTTAATTGGGGTTTTAGGAACTCTTCTTTCCCTTGTTTTAGGTAGGACTGGTTAAACAGTTTGTACATTTCTCATAGTAACCCAACTAGATTCATCAGCTCCTAGAAATTCCTTTCTGAACTGAATGTAAATCCTTCTCAAGTTGTAAAGTAATTTATTTGTTCCATTCAGTGAAAGTTGGTAGTAATTAGACAACGGTGCCCAATTAGTATAAATCAAAGGCAAATGTTAGACATAAAACCCTTTTGAAAAGTTTTATACTTTCTACTTCTGGTGTGGCACATGTCGGTAGTATGATGTATGCTTGTTGAAGGAAACATTTAGTGGCTGTGTGACCTTAGGGAAGTTATTTAACCTCTCAGTGACTCAGTTTCTCCATCCACAAAATGGAGATAATAATATTACCAATTTCATAGGATTATTGAGAGAATTATGAGTTAACACATAGAAAATGTTTAAAACAGTGCCTGACATAGAAAAAGTGTTTAGTTGATGTTAACTACCATCACCATCATCATTATTCCATTATCCACTAACAAGGGCTTTTGTGTATGCTATCTAAATATGAAGAATCAGTGGACATTTCGAGTCTTAAGCCCTAGATTGGGTTATAGAATTTTTGGTTTGGAAAAGTTGCAGAAATATTTCTGATTTAGTGAAGAGATTGATTAATTGATTCTGGGTAAATTTTAAACCTTGACATTAATCATCAGGAGAAGTGATGTAAATGTGGAGCCAAATCAAGAGAAGTGACAAAATTGTCTTTTCATATTTCAACCATATTTCAGTTGGATTCCTGGGATAAAATTTACTCAAGTTTAGATAGAGAAACAGAATAGTGTCTGCTTAGCAGGATAGTTCCATGGCCTCAGATATTTCTTAGAATGAAAAGTGATATAAGTAAAATTAAAGTAGTAGTCGCAGGTTTCTTCCAGTGACCTCAGACCTAGTCTATTTTTTAACAGGAAGGATACTAATGTAACACATCGTCAGTGACACATGCAGTGATATATATACAGCCCTCTTCTCTCCCTCTGTACTTAGTCTCCCTCGTTTACTGCCTCAGTTTCCCTTGTTTAAAAGCCTTAGAACCTCTGGCCATGCAGGCAGTTAGATCATTTTTGCAAAGGTTCAGTGAATTCTGTCTTCAATTATTAAAGAAAATCTAATTTAAAAATTACGAGTACTTTTTACCTTTTTAGTTGAATTACAAAATTAAGTTCTAAAAGTTAGTAGATGTACTAGTTTTCATTAGCAATGCCAGATTTAAACTAATGAAAATAATGCCAATATTTAGAAAGCATAGGAAAATTTTTCATAGTTTCAATTGTGTTAATTATAAGATTTATATTATAGAATAAAATGTGTAAGAACTTAAGTGTGTGTGAAATCCCTTAAATTCTGATAATTACTCATAATTTTGATTTTGCTTGCTTAAAATAAAGCCTCTCTTATTCACTCAGGATACTTTTTATAATTTAAAAAGTTATATTTGTTTGATAAAATAGTTGACTCATTTTTAGTGATTGAGAACCCTTGTAGCAGCATTTTCTTTTTTGTTTAGTATGTCTGGACCTAATAGCTCTTCAGAATGGTCCATTGAGGGTCGTCGCTTGGTTCCACTGATGCCCCGGTTGGTTCCCCAAACTGCCTTCACTGTAACAGCTAACGCTGTTGCCAATGCAGCTATCCAGCACAATGCATCTCTTCCAGTGCCTGCAGAAACAGGAAGCAAGGAAGGTGAGTAGAAAACTACTTCTTTGTGTAGAGATGACTTTTCTCAGATTCTTCAAGGAAAGGTGTCCTGTTTTCATCTGTTTCATCTGTTTTAATCCCAGTGTATGAAGGTTACAAAACACAGTGAGCAACTCTTATTTTGAAACTAGAAACTGGCAAGTTTTTAGTCTCAGCCAAAACTAAATCTCCCTTTTCAAAGTGTGAATTCTGTTAATTACAAAATGGGAAAAAGCCTTCTTGGAGTGAATTTTTGATACCAGTGTATCTTATTAGAACTGGATAAAAGGCCTTAATGGGTGACATGGAAAATAAATGATGGAAGTCATTTACCTGCTGGAGAAAGATGCCTAACTGATTATTTAGACAATAAAACTCTGTTTTATCTTCTGGAATCTATGGTATACGGTGCTTCTCTGTTCTAGTCAGCGTTCTGAATCCATTAGGGATTACCTGGCAGAAGAGAAGGCTTTTTTATTGTTATTTAATCTAGTAATTGACACGTGCTTTAAAAATACTTGAATTCTCTTGAGGTTGCCAAGAGTAATATTAAATTTGAGAGTGCATGTTTGGATTGATTCTAGTAGCTTAGTTTGGTGTTGCTTGAAAACAACCCTGAAAATTATGAAGTTGTCAGATTACTTTGGGGAATTGTCATTTCTTGATTATCGGTGGGTCGTGGAGCAGAATGAGACACTCTTCATGCATGCCAGCTCTGTTTTAGGCTGAAGGAAGCTATATTTAGAGAGAGACAGGTACCAAGGTACAAATTTGGCCTCCACTCAGTTCCTGTTTCCTTTGTTGTAGGAGAGGTATCTTTCTTCTCTTCCCACTCTTACCTTTTCTGTCCACCAACTGTCTGGTAGAGGGAAAAGAATATAGGATTTCCAACAGTCAAATCTGTGTTTGAGTCCTAGTTAGCCATTTCCTAGCTATGTGACCTCCAGCAGCTCTTAGCTTCTGTGAACCCTAGGTTCCTCATCTTTAAAAGGAGGATGTGGTGCTGTGAGAGTTAGTGCTAATATATGGAAAGATTTAGCATAGTGCATGGTACTCAGTAAATGGTGCATTATGAACTATTCTTGCTTCTTGTTGTTATTCAAGAAGTTGACATATAATGTTGTCATTACTTTAGCTGAGTTATTGTTGCACTGCTTGGATGGCGAGTGACTAATTAAGTTGTTTTATAATAAAGTAACCTTGCTGTGGTTCCCCCCCCTCCCAGTAGCCAAGTTGGAAATTGCTATGGTTAGGGAAAAATTATGCATCACTCCATCATTGGTGCTTCATCAATACTGCATCAGTATTAAAAGGGAATACAAGTATGTGCCTTTTGTCTAACTCCTGCCATGAATGAAAAATTATTTTCATTTTTCTTCGTATAGTTTTAAACTTGATTTCTTTGTAATTGTGCTCTTCTCCATTGGCAATGTCACCGGTAGACCAGCTGTTAAATACTTGAGGAAAACCCAGTGAAGTGATGATTTTCAGGAAGGGTTATTAATACCTTTTAACTTAATGGACCTAGTAATGGCCTCTAACTTCTGATCACATGAAAATGTTAAAATTGGCCTGCAGTAAAAAAATTATTTTTATGTATATGCGTGGACAGTTTTGGTGAAAGTTAACAGCAAACTTTTTTATCGTTCCTTCAGTAGTGGTTTGCTATTCCTACACAAGTACCACGTCAACCCCAACCTCTACCCCTGTTCCAAGTGGCAGCATAGCAACGGTTAAGTCTCCAAGACCTGCCAGTCCTGCCTCCAATGTAGTTGTCTTGCCAAGTGGAAGTACTGTTTATGTCAAAAGTAAGTGATATTATCAGTGTTATCAGGGCCATCTTGGCTAAATGCTGCAACATAGGCTCTGATTAGATCTGCCTTCCTGGATTAAATCATCGGTCCACTGGCTATTAGCAGTGGTTAGTTTTTGAAGGTTGTAAATTCTTTTCTTTACACGTGACTAGGTATATATTGCTTTTTAATCAGTTCTGGGGGTTGAGAAATTACTTCTTTTTTGTTCTCTGTGGGAAATCTGCCTTGAACAGTGCTATCTTCCAAGTATTCACTTGTTTTGATTGTCATGGACTAGAAATGTGAATGGAAACTGAAGAAATGTGCTTATGTGATTTATTCAGTGTTTACTCCTATAAGTGTAATCTTTATAATGTTTTTTAAAAAATTATTTATATAGCATATCATCCAACTGTTATTTTCAGTGATACATTCTAGAAAGTCCATCTTTTATATTTCTAGTTAACTACAAGCCTTTGAAGTTTATTTGCAGTTTTTAGCCCCTTGATTCTATCCTGTGAAACAGTTTAATGTCTAGGTCATTTTTTGGTTTTAGTGTCTGTTATGTCAATATTGTTTTGCTTTTGTTATCAGCTGGAGATTATTAATACTTGATTTTCATTTTTCTCAATATAGTTATAAACTTGATTTCTTTGTAACTTTTAGAGGTAGAGTTTGCTGTTTTAGGAATGATTTTAAGTCATTGTCGGCCTTATTTAAATTAAAGTCTAAAAACTGAAGGTGGTATAAGGAGATATATTTTATTAACAATTCTATGAGTTATGCTGTATACTTTTTTTTTGTCTGCTCTGTAGAGATTTCCTATGAATGTTGCAAGGATTTATGTTTCTCACTTGATTTAAAAAAAAAGTCTACAAAAATAGTTGAGGCATAAAGAAAAAGCTAAGAATCTGGAACTATTAAGTTTATATCTGATTTCTGTAGATTTAATCGCTTCTCGGCCTTTTGGTTAAGATCAAGTGATTTCTGTAGATTTAGCCAAGGTGACTGTAAGAGATCTATTTTTTTATTTTATTTTATTTTATTTTTATCTATTTATTTGACAGAGAGAGAGACACAGCAAGAGAGGGAACACAAGCAGGGGGAGTGGGAGGAGGAGAAGCAGGCCTTCCACCGAGCAGGGAGCCCGACATGGGGCTCGATCCCAGGACGCTGGGATCATGACCTGAGCCGAAGGCAGCCGCTTAACTGACTGAGCCACTCAGGTGCCCCAAGAGATCTATTTTTTTTAATTCTTTTTTTTAAGTTTTTTTTTCTTTTAGTAATCTCAACACCCAACATGGGGCTTGAACTCACGACCCTAAGATTGAGAGTCGTATGTTCTTCCGTCTGAGCCTGTCAGGCGCCCTGTGATTTATTTATTTATCTTTTTTGATATTTTTTTAAAACATTGAAAGTGAATCCCAAACCCGAGGAACCTTTAAACATAAAATGTAGTTTAAAATAATAGGAAGTTTATTGCTTTTTTCTCAGAAGTCACACAGGCAACATTAGTTTGGGATATAATCATTCATCAGTCTAGCTTCATATGTGCAAGGCACTGTACTGGGGAAACAAACCAATAAGTCTTAGTCATTGCCCTCTGGGAGGCCGTTAATAATGGGAGATGTGCAGACCGGCAGCTGCATTGCCATGGGGTAAGTGATACAGAAGAGAATATACAAAGTGCTTAAGCTCAGAGATGTGGATTAGTTTTGCTTAGAGGAGTAAAAGGAGAGTCACTGAGGAGATGGTTTGCAGGCTGATGAAGAGTTCGTTGTTGGTAGGCAGTATTCCCCAAAGAACAATAGTGTTTGGAGACTGGTTGTATAGAATATGTTAAGGTGACTTTGGGGAATCGTGAGCAGTTCAGTGTACTGGGATTATAAGGGTGCACAGGGTTGGGTAGAGTAGGGTATAACTGACCCTTGAGCAATGTGGGGCATAGGGATGCTGACTCCCTGTGCAGTCGAAAATCTGCATATAACTTGACTCCCCAAAAACTTAACTACTAATAGTCTATAGTGGACCAGAAGTCTTCCTGATAACGTAAGCAGTTGACTAACACATATTTTGTATATGTATTATATGCTGTATTCATACAATAAAGTAAGCTAGAAAAAAGAAAATGTTACAAAGAAAATCATAAGAGGAAAGAGAAACATTTATAGTAATATACTGTATTTATCGGAAAAAATACACGTATTAGTGGACCTGCACAGTTCAAACTTGTGTTTGAAAGTCAGCTGTATTGTGTTCTTGGAAAGCTGTAAAACCTTGAATGATGTAGTAATGATTTAAGTGCCTCATCTTGTAGGGAGATAAAAACTACTTAAGGATTTAAGGCAAGGTATTGACATAATTAGATATGAGATTCTGTAACTGGCAGTAGGATGGAGGGTAGAAGGAAGCATGGACATCTTTTAGGAGGTTGCTAAAGTACAGGCAGGAGATAAGAAGGCCTGACATAGCCACAGGGTTAAAGAAAGGAGGAAAGGCATTCAGAGAAAACTTCTGAGGGAGGATTGATAGGACTTACTGTTTGGGCATGAGGCAAAGGGAGAGGTCAAGGATGGCTGATGA
This sequence comes from Callorhinus ursinus, assembly GCF_003265705.2. NCBI lineage: Eukaryota > Metazoa > Chordata > Mammalia > Carnivora > Otariidae > Callorhinus > Callorhinus ursinus. The sequence goes on from NW_027397097.1 coordinate 5,685,841, forward strand.
CACAAAGATTTAAAATGAAGTATAAAATGCAGGGTTAGATTGTGATAAATACAACAGAACTGTCATTGCCTTTCAGGTGTTAGCTGTTCAGATGAAGATGAAAAACCCAGAAAACGAAGGCGAACAAATTCTTCTAGCTCCTCCCCCGTTGTCCTAAAGGAAGTTCCAAAGGCTGTTGTTCCGGTCTCAAAGACGATCACTGTGCCTGTGAGTGGCAGTCCCAAGATGAGCAACATCATGCAGAGCATTGCCAACTCCTTACCACCCCACATGTCTCCTGTGAAAATAACCTTCACCAAACCATCAACACAGACGACAAACACAACAACACAGAAGGTATGTGAAGGAGGGAGTCTCTGTCTGCCAATTGCCGTTTCCATCTCTTTCAGTCAGTATGATTCAGATTTAACAAACATGCACTGAGTGTTTACTATGTGCTTGGCATTATGCTGGGAATGATCAGGTCTCTTACTTTAATTCTGCACAGAAAGCTTTGGGATAGGTATTATTAATTCACTTTTTGTAGATGAGGCCAGAGATGCCAAATGACTTGCCTAATGTCACGTAGCCAGATCTCATACTTCTAAGACTTTTGTTCTATTTTATTATTGTAATGCCATTTGGGAAAAAACTAAAATATAAAATTTTTTTTAACCTGTATATGGATAACTTTACCTTTTCCTAAAGGTAAAAAAGTAGGTAAAAAAAAAAAAAAGGTAAAAAAAAAAGTAAAAAAAGTTCCTAAAAAAACTCAGTTTTTACTTTGTCAGAGTAACAAAGTTGTCAGAAGTGGGTGTTTTATAGAAGACAGGAAGGATATGATTAAGTGAATAATTACTGTTGCCTTCTTTTTTTATTCTTTGTATGCTACCATTAGTTCTTTCCTAAACTTTTCTCAGTATGTTCAAATCATCAGTATTCTGACAGTTGTATATTATTAGAACCCTCTAACTTTCCACACTAATATGGATGTTGATGGCACCCTAGGCTCGTTGCACACCTGTATTTCTGGGGTCTCCCTTCACTAGCATGCTGGTATTCCTCTTTCATTTATTTACTCATTTGCTGGAACATCCTCTGGTAGCTTCTTGGTGTAGGTGTGGATGGAAGGTAAATTTTTTGATACCTTGTGTAGTGGACTGAAAATGTCTTTATTCTCCCACTTTCTTGATGGTTTAGGTAAAGTATTTTTTAGGTTGGATGTAATTTTCCCTGAGAATTTTGAAGATATTGCTCCATTGGCTGTTGCCTTCAGTATTGCTTTTGAGAAGCCCAATGACATTTTAATTTCCTCCTTTTCTCTTTGAAAACTCTTGGTAACTTTCAGAGTTCTGAAATTTCAAGGTAATTTTTCTTGGTGTGGGTCTTTATTTTATCCATTGGTGCACACTCAGTGGTCACTTTCACTCTGGACACTCATGTCCTTCAGTTCTAGGAAATTTCTTGAATTATTTCCTAGATGTTTCTCTGTTCTTTCTTTTTGGATCAACTATTTAGGATGCTGAACTGCCTGGATTGATCCTTTTGCCTGTCTTTTCTCACTCCCATTTTCCGTTTGTTTGCATTTTCTTTCTACTGTAATACAGTGGTTAAAAGCCTGGGTTTTTGGAACTAGACTTCTGAATTTGAATCTCAGTTTTTGCCACTTATTAGTTTTGTGACTGTGGGGAAACTAAATCCTGGAATTAAGTTTTCTCATATGAAAAATGGAAAACAATCCATAAGGTTTTGGGGTATAAATAAATGAGATAATAAATATAAAACTGTTAGAATAGAGCCTAGCACATAGTAAATGCTCTGTATTATTTTGTCTATCCTTTCATGTTATCCTTCACTACTTTTCTGGATTTGTCATTTTTGCTATCATACTTTAAATTTCTGGTAATTCTTTCTTGATCTCTGAAAGTTCCTTTTTAAAAAAAAAAAAAACAGCATCCTGTTCTTTCATAAAATCACTATATTCTGATGATATCCATGACTTTTTTTGATGTTTTATTCTTTCATGTTTTCTCTCCTACCTGTAAGTTCCTTTTATCTATTTGTTTTGATCTGTTTCATTTTAGAGTTTTCTTGAATCCTGTCTGTCTGTCTGCTTATATATGAATATGGGCCCTAAAAGCTGACAGAAAGCTGTCTGTGTAGAGTGGGGCATGTTGGCTGGTGACTTTCATTGTAGGTTGACCTAGCTGGGCTGTTTTCTTGAGAAAAACCCACTACCCCTTTACCTCTATCAGTTATCACTCTCATTAGGGCTTTATCATGGACTTGTCAGATTTCCTCAGAGAAGAATTTTCCAGTCTCCTGCTTAGAGTAGTTAGCTAGTCTGCCAGTATTTGGGGAGTAAATGGAGGGAACGGGCTGGATAGTCTTCAGTATATACTTCACTTAACCCCTCTGTAGCACAGCACTCAGCTCCCTCCACCCAGTGTTAGCAAATTCCCTTGGACTCAGCCTCTCCCTCAAGAGAATAAATGCCTAGTCTTCCTTTAGGGTGGGGGAGGATAGCTGTAGATATAAATGCTGCTTAAATAGATTTTCAACTAATTTTCCTCTCTCTAGTGCCACCTTTACTCCCACTTAAGACATATCTCAAGCTCTCAATTCATGAGTCTTTCTGGGGTTCTCTGGTTTCCACTTTCGAGGTTATGCTTGATTGATTACTGCTTCTCTGTTTTACAAAACTTTACAGCTGTTACCTTCTTTTCATTTTGACCTTAGGGGTTCACATGCCTCTTCCCCTTTAAAAAAAATCCCTTCATACCATTTTAGAGGGATTTGGGGGAAGGATTGGAGGTACCTTCTTATCTTTAGCCGGTGATCTTTCCCACCTTTGAACCTCAGATACACAGTAACGTTCATTTAAAGAAGCTCCCTGAGTTTCCTGGAAAGATGTCATTACATGATACATGAGAAATTATTTTCTTAGTAAACCGTAAGTGATAATGAGCTGATCTGTGGAATATAATTCTATTTTCAGTTTTAGGATGAAGCATTATGGTATCGTGTTAAAATCAAGCAAGAATTTTTGTAGTCAAAGAGGCCTGGGTTGGAACCCTGGCTCTTCCACTATGACCTGAGATAAATTAGTCTCTCTAAATCTGTTTTCCCATCAGTGAGATGAGAATAATGCGAATCTTAAAAAGTTACTGTGAGGATTAAATGAGACTGGGTATTTTATTTTATTTTATTTATTTTTTTAAAGATTTATTTATTTATTTGACAGAGACAGCAAGAGAGGGAACACAAGCAGGGGGAGTGGGAGAGGGAGAAGCAGGCTTCCCACTGAGCAGGGAGCCCGATGCAGGGCTGGATCCCAGGACCCCGGGATCATGACCTGAGCCAAAGGCAGACGCTTAACGACTGAGCCCCCCAGGCGCCCCAAGACTGGGTATTTTAAAGTACAGCAATAGGTATATGCTCAAGAAAATGTTAGCTCCCTTTCCTTGCTGGTATTTTATCTAAGACAGTGTTTTATTTATTTGCACTGTTGAGAATGAGCTCCTCCAAAATGAATTCATCAGTTAACTGAAGCTTACCCCTTAATATATAGAAATTAACTATTTTTGATGACTTTTTAAATGTTACAGTGAATATGATTTTTGCATCTGTACTTGATGACTCCAAGGTAACCCTTCTGAATATCACTTGTCACATAATATTATAATATAGTTATTGCTTTCTAGACTAGCCCTGTATTAAGTGTTATCAGCCTGCTATACTCTATGAGTTTATAAGTCTACTTACTGTAATTTTTTACTGCCTTTTTTTTTTTGCTGGGACTTACTTATCTGTAATTCTGTTTTCCCCCTTCTCATCTACTCTTTTAATTTGGTATTTGAGAAATAGTGTAGCAAAGTCAAACTAAAAGAGCACCCATCTCCCATCCATGTCTTTCTCTTCCCTTACTCGTTTTATTTTTACTCATTATACTTATAACTGGTTAACATCGTATTATATATTTATTCATTTCCTATTTCTCCCATAGAGTATATATGTTGCTGAGGGTAAAGACTTCATCTCATTCATCACTGTATTGCCTAGTATTTAGAATAGTTCATGACACATAGAAGGTGTTAATTAATGTTTGTTGAATGAATGAATGAAAAAATTAATAAATAGATCTGATCCCTGTTCTGACTCTGTCACCTCTCTTGAGCCTCAGTTTCCTTATAAAACAAAGATCATAGTACTTCCCAGAGTTATCAGGATAATTACATGAGATGATTCATGGAGAGTACTTAACATAGTGCATATGATGAATGCTTAGTAAATGTCACCTAACATTATTAACTTTAGAATCTTCTTTGGTAGACATATATACAAATACCTATAAAAGATGGAAGGTTCACCTGTAAGTGAAGTTGGCGTTTTTTGTTTTGTTTTGATTCAATGACTTTATCATATCTTTATTTTTGTTTTTTCTTCGGAATTGCCAATTGAGAATGGATACTCGAGGTTGTCAGACATATGATGCTTATAAGAGGGCATATTTATCTCCAAGGTCATATGAACCACACCAGGAGATTCCAAGCTCAGAACCTTAGATTTGTCCTACTGTACAGAAAAAATAAACATTTAAAACATATTAAATTAGAAATAAGACTCATTCATTCCACAAATATTTACTGAGTATCTACTATGTTCCAGAGGCAAAAGTATACTACTCCTTTATTTCATGTGTACCCAATGCCATTGGTTTTGTTACTTCTTGGACAAGCTGAGTATGGTAGCACTAATAGATCTTCTTTGGGATTTTTGTTTTTTGTTTTACTTCTGCTGGGTTATTGGACTTCTTTGAAATCTCTGTAAGGCTGTTTTCATTATTGCATTCACCTTGGATTTCTCACAAATCCTATGTAAGTCAACTTAGGAATTATTTTAGGTAAATGACTTTTACATTAAGTATAATTATTTATGAATTTGTGGACTTGATTCAAATTCAAATAGGTCATATATTTTCAGGGTAGACAAATTTCCACCTATGTTAATGTGGTGCCTTCATTTTAAGTATAACATTGGTACAGCACTTATATGAACAAAGCAACAAAATACAGCTTTATGCTTTCACGTGCTTGATTGATATTTTTCATTTTATCCTTAGGGTGCAAGTCCCAGCACTCTTAAGGAGTTTTTGTGAGTGCTAGAAGGTCAGTAATTTGAATTATGGCCTGAATAAACACTGTTTGGTTCACTTGGTTTCAAAATACCTTTATTTCCCCTGTTGTAATTCGTAACTTTAAAGTACAAGTAAATTTTCTTTAAGGTGGATCTCTAATTTTGGATAACCCCTTTTCAGATCAGAAATCAACGTGCAGACTGAAATCTTAAAATATATTTTATCATTTGTATCTGTAGCCTAAAACATGCTCTTAAAGACTTCTATATTTATTGTGCTGAAATTTTGTCTTAATGTGAGAAGCCTACATAGATACTCTAGTTTTAATATTGGAAATAATTGACACAAGTGTGAATGCTTCCCCTTCCCTTGCCCATGACAGACATTGTTAATTGACTGTGGCATACTTTCCTGCCAAGCCTTGGTGAATCCTTATCTGTGTCACAGAGTCCTTATAAATGCTGCTCCAGGAAGCTACTACTATGAGTTCAGAATTGGCAAATGTGAAACCTAATTGCCATTATCACTATACTTGGTTTGACTGTGGTAGTAGCTATGAGTTCTTTGGATTCTCAGGGGTATCAGAATTTGGGAAAAAGATATATAACATTATAAAAGATATATAACATTTTTTAATGAAACAAAAAAAGAATACATAAAATATATTTCCAGATTGAATTGATCTATAACACCTTTACCGAATAGTAATAGTAATCTAATAACTACTGTTTGTTGACTGCCAAATATTGACCACCTGCTATGTGCCTAGCACTATGTTAGATGCTTCACATCATTATCTCATTCAATCCTTGTAGTGATTTGGAAGGTAGGTATTATTATCCCTATTTTATAGATGAAAATTGGAGTCCAGAGATTTTAACCTGTCCAGGGGCCTGACATTTGTCAGTGGCCCAAGCAAAATTAAGCTCAGGTTCGACTCTTAAACTTCTGGTCTTTTTACCATATTGGTCTACTGCTTCTCAGTTTATATGATGGCTTATGATTGTTTTTGTAAGAACACTATATAGGTATTTGCTGATCGAGTCTATCTAGAAATATGCTGGTCAACTTTATATAGATGTTTGCTGGTCAAGACTTAGATATCTCTCTTGACTCGTCAAATAATTAACAAACTGCTTAAAGTAGTGGATATGTAGTTACATCTTATAATTCACCATGACACTGCAAATATATAATAATGATGATATAGTCAAAATAATGATGATATAGTCATCCTTGAGATGTTGGTACTGAGTGCGGACATACTCAGTAAAATTTGACCAACCGATTTAACATCAGGCCTTCTTTAGGACTAATGTGAAAATGAAAGAGAATTTCTCCCTTAATTTCTTTGGATTTTTCAAAACAATTTTCTGCCCTAGATAGGTAGAGGTAATTTTGGTGAAAGAAGAAAAAGAAATTCTGCTCTGTTTTGGGTATCACCATACCACCATTATACCCACCTGGAATAAAACTGTGATATTATAGGTTTGTAAATGATTTTTGTGTTCTCAGCTGTAAAATGGGGATAATAATTGTGTCTATGTCAGAGAATTTTGGGGAGATCTAAATTTATCCAGTGCACATTAGCTCTAGGAATTCATCTTGATTATGTTATTTTCCTTAGGCCTACCATTTCCCTACATCAACAAGTCCTATTGACTCTACCTCTTAATAGAATCTGCATGTGATCACTTCTCTTTATTTCCACTACTAACACTCCAGTCCAAGCAGCCTCTATCATTTCTTGCCTGCTCTACTGCAATAGTTTCTTTACTAGTCTCACTGCTCCCATTCTTGCCACTCACCACATAGCAGCTAGAATGATCTTTTAAAATATAAATCACATTTTGTTGTTTCCCCACTTAAAACCTTCCTATGGCTTCCTATTGTACTTAGTATAAAATTTAAATCCTTTACTGTGGCTTATAAATATGATCTGGCCTCTCCTTACTTTGTCAGCCCCTCCTTGCTCTGTATGCTTTTTGCTACACCAGCTTGCTTTCTGTTTTTAAATACATCAGGCTGATTTCAACTGTAGATCCTTTGCTCTGTCCTGTTCTTTCTCATCTGAAATTCTTTGCCTCCCTATATCTTCTATACTTTTCTAGCCATATGGGCTGCCTTTGAAGTCTCTTTCCTGCTGCTTTTTTCCCCTCCATTCCCTGTATCAAGCTATGAGCAAGTCCTGTTGGTTTTACCTTTAAGTATATTCAGAATCTGTTTACTTTTCACCACTCATGCTATAAACACTTTGAACACAATTATCTCTGCTTGCTTTACTCCAGGAGCATCCTGATTTGTCTCCCTGTTTTTACTACCTCTGCCCTACTGTACACTTTTCATCTAGCAGACAGAGTGATGCTTTTTAAAAGTATTTTTTAGAATAGTTTTAGATTTACAGAAAAATTGAGAAGATAGTACAGAAAGTTCTCACATACCCTACACTCAGTTTCCACTGTTCTTAACATTTTATATTACTATCGTACTTTGCTATAATTAATGAACTAGTATTGATGCGTTAAGATTAACTAAAGTCCGTGGTTTATTCAGATTTCTTTACCCATTGTCTTTCTCTGTTCCGTGATACCACATTACATTTACTTGTCATGTCTTCTTAGGTTCCTCTTGGCTGTGAAAGTTTCTCAAGACTTCTCTTGTGTTTGGCAGTTTTAAAGAATACTGGTCAGATATTTTGTAGGCTGCTCCACTATTGGAATTTGTCTGATGTTTTTCTCCTGATTAAACTAGGTTTGGGGTTTTTAGAAGGAAGACCACATTGATAAAGTGACATTTTCATCATATCATATCAAGGGTATATAGCATCAACATGATCTTACATCATCTAGTCCCCCATTACTTCCCCGATTCTGTCTCCTACTACTATTTCCAAAATTCCAATCCCATTTATTAGGTCCTTGAAGTTTATTGAAGATACCAAGCTTGCTTCTGCCTGAGGGCCTTTTTATTTGCTGCTTTCTGTGCCATTGGATGCACTTCCTCAAGGTGGCAATATGGTTCATACTCCTGCTTCTAGTTTCTGCTCAAATGTTACCTTATCAGAAAGATTTTCATTGAATACTATATAAAAAAATAACACAGTACTCCCAATATTCTTTATTTCCTACCCTGCTTTGTTGTCTCTTCCATTTATCTCTATATGACATATATTTACTTTTCTAATTTGTTTATTGTTTCCCTCCCCACCTATTAGAATTTAGCTCCCTGCAAGTGTGAACTTTGTCTGCTTTGTTCATTCCTCTGTCCCCAGCATCTAGAACCATGCCTGGCACATAGTAGATGCTCAACAAATATTTATAAATGAATGATTATCCAAATTACTTTCTAGAAAGATTGTGCCCATTATACTCCCTAAGCAGTATATTGAAATGCTTATTTCACTGTATCTTATACAGCATTGAACATTGTTTTTAAAAATATTTGGTTGGTAAAAGTTGTTTCTTTTAAACACATTTTGATGATTACTAGTAAAGGAAAGCTTACGCATATTTTTAGTTGTGTATTTCTCTTTGATGGATTGTTTCTTCATATTTCCTAAGCTATTTTTGGATTATATATAACTGAGTCTAAATACATTAGTAGTATAGTGGGTTCATGAAAATAACTTACTTTTCCTCCCTTAGGTTATTATAGTGACCACATCACCAAGTTCAACCTTCGTGCCCAACATTCTCTCCAAATCCCATAACTATGCAGCAGTCACTAAGCTTGTACCAACATCAGTCATTGCTTCCACAACCCAGAAGCCACCAGTGGTTATAACTGCTTCACAGTCCTCCCTGGTCAGTAGTAGCAGCAGTGGCAGCAGCAGTTCTACACCGTCACCTATTCCCAGTACAGTTGCAGTGACAGCTGTCGTATCTTCCACACCATCCGTGGTCATGTCAACAGTAGCACAAGGTGAGTGGTGATCCGCCATGTAATTCTGTACCTGTGGTAGATGGGGATTTTGAAGAAAACCATCTGGGTGTATTTTTCGGCTTTGGGTATGAAGATCCCTGCTTTTTATATCAGAAATTACCACTCCCCTTCCCCCAGTCCGAGAATGTCAAGATAGTGGGTTACTTAGTTTTCCCATATTAACAGGCTTACTCCAAGATTTTTCTTTTCCAAATGCATAGTACCTAATCACCTAGTAGGCAATTAATATTTACAAAATGTACGTTATCCCTTTTAACAGATTTCAAAGGCATATGCAAATATCTTGAATATAATGAAATGTTTGTTTGTTTATTTATTTATTTATTTATTAAAAATTTTTAAGTAATCTACACCAAACATGGTGCTTGAACTTACAGCCCTAAGATCAAGAGTCGCAAGAGTCACATACTCTACTGACTGAGCCAGCCAGGCCCCCCTAATGAAATTCTTAAATGAGGAACTTGAAATTACAATTGACTTTTGAGCAACATAGGGGTTAGGGGCACTGACCCCTGGCACAGTTGAAAATCCACATATGACTTTTGACTCCCCCAGAACTCAACTACTAATAGCCTACTTTGACCGGAAGCATTACCAGTAACAATTGATATATTTTGTATGTTGTATCCATCCTATACCGTATTCTTATAATCAAGTAAGCTAGAGAAAAGAAAATGTTACTAAAATCGTAAGGAAGAGAAAATACATTTCTCATACTGTACTGTATTTATTGAATAAATCTGTGTATGAATGGACCCATGCAGTTCAAAGCTGTGTCGTTCGAGTCAGCCATATTTTACCCACGGTTCTTAGGGGAAACATTAAGTATACAACCTCTTCAGAGTAAGTTACCCAATGATAAGAAGCAGGAGGAAGAGGATGATTTCAAGGACATGTCATTCACCTTTTCTTCAGTCTCCCTAAGTTTTTCTGTATTGGTGGATGATGGGAGATATTAAGAGGAACTAAGGCTGAACTGAAGAACAATCACTGCTTAGTAATTCCAGAGGAAAGGAAATGTGGAAATCTCAGTTCCATGTTAGCCTAAATAAGCTTAGCTCTCTTCCATATGCTCATGTTCCTCCCTGTGAAGGCAGATAGCACACTGTCAGAAATCTTCTTAGTGTTGGTGAGCCTTAAGATGAGGATGGGAGAGAAGTATGTGCTGTACAGAAATCATACTCATGGTTGTAGTCTATCAGAGGGAGCATAGAGACAATAGAACACGACTTAGTATTAGTTTTCATTGAATTGTACTTGAACAGTACATAGCTAAATATAGAGTGGGACTTGAAAGTATCCTAGTTTATGAACTAGGAGTGAACACAAGCACTAGAATAGGAAAACACAAGTATTTTTCACCATTGTTTTCGTAATGTTTAGTGTGTTCTGTGTAACTGTGTAGGCAAGGAAGAGGCTACGTAGATGCGACGCCGTCAGTATTCCTTTACTCTACAGCCCTGATGCTGGGATGTGAAAGCATCTGTCATTATTTTCTGGCTCTAATACCTATTTAATGTCTCAATCAAGGACAGGAAAATAGGGGGCTTGAAATTTGCTTTTATTTGTTACTTTAATTAAAAAATTCTAACTTTTCTATTTGCACAGCAGTAAACTATAATACAGTATTAGTAAAAATAGAAATAATTTTTATACAGAAAGTCTGTTGAAAATGTTGATTGCAAACATGATCCAAATTCACCATTTTAAAATTTGAAGGTGAGAGAAGGAAAGGCCACCTCTCTCCTTACCTGAGTGAACCCTGTATCAAAACTATCATCCAGTGATAACTGTTTTTCCCTTTCAGTACTCATCACACAGTTTGTTGAAGTTTATTGAACTCTTAGAAAGATTACTGTTCTGGGTGCCTGGGTGGCTCAGTTGGTTAAGCAGCTGCCTTCGGGCTCAGGTCATGATCCCGGAGTACCAGGATCAAGTCCCGCATCGGGCTCCCTGCTCAGTGGGGAGTCTGCTTCTCCCTCTGACCCTACCCGCTCTTGTGCTCTCTCTCTCTCAAATAAATAAAATAAAATCTTTAAAAAAAAAAAAGATTACTGTTCTTCCAAAGGAAGATGTTATTACTTGAGATAAAAGGGGTATTTCTCTTGGCTACTAATGAAATACCTTTTTTTTTTTTTTAAGATTTTCTTTATTTGAGAGAGAGAGAGAGAGCACAAGCAGAGGTAGGGTCAGAGGGAGAAGCAGACTCCTCGCTGAGCAGGGAGCCCAATGCAGTGACCTGAGCTGAAAGCAGATGCTTAACGGACTGAGCCACCCAGGCGCCCCACTACTAATGAAATATCTTTAGGCAAAATGAATATTCCATTCTTCTGTTTTTCACACTATTTTTTTCTAGGTATTCTCTGAAACTTGGGAATTTAGGGCTTCCCTATTTTCTCCTTTGCTTCTTAGTATCCTGTATCTTTTTGAGCTTCAAGTAGTTATAGGGGCACTGAACAAGATATCTCAGAGATTTCTTGGAAATTCACTGGAATTCAATAGAGCATGAGAGCTATAATAATAAACTCATGAATTCAGAAACTCAGGGAAACTATATGATTCTGTTGAGTCTTTGAGACATTTAATTTAGCTATTATATTAATGCTAAAAAAAATTAAGGCAATTCCTTTTAAAAAAGATAAATGTTAGTGGAAGCGGTAATATGCAGACCAGAATTGTCATTCTGACTGTAGGGCTCCTGTAGCAGCTTCTATGTGGCTAACTGGGGGAGAAGGGCATTCATTGTGGGCTTTGTTGGGACTAGAGATAGGCTGTTTCAGAGTTCATGTATCTGTCTCTGGTTGTTCTTGTAGGGGCAGCTGGTGTTAGAGGGGAAGAGTCTTAATGGCAGTAACTTGGTAGGTGATTCCATGTTTATAAGTATAGAGATGGTTCCAAAGGTAACGGGGGAGGGGTGTATGGTTGGCTCATGCTGTGGGAAGGAAAAGGAACCCCTTAATATGTCGAGTATGGGAATTCTTAAAATTCTACCGATTAGAATGGTTACTCTGAGTTTGTCATCTGAAAGTTTAAAAGATGATGTAGGGGCACCTGGGTGGCTCAGTCAGTTAAACGGCTGCCTTCGGCTCAGGTTGTGATCTCGGGGTCCTGGGATTGAGCCCCATATCAGGCTCCCTGCTCAGGGGAGAGTCTACTTCTCCTCCCTCTGCTTCTCCCCCTGCTTGTGCTCTCTTGCTTGCGCTTCTCTCTCTCAAATAAATGAATAAAATCTTTAAAAAATAAAAGTTTGAAGGATGATTTAAAGCATTTTTTATTATGGAAAATTCCAATCATGTGTAAGTAGAGAGACCAGTAAAATGAACCCCCATGAGCCCATTGCCCAGCTTCAGGGATGGTCAGTCTTGTTTTATCTATACCTACTATTTCCTTCCACACACCTTTGACCTGGAATGTTTGGAAGCAGATCCCAGATATTATATAATTTCAGCTATAAATACTTCAGTACGTATCCCTAAAAAGAAGATCACAACTCACAATGCCACTATCACCTAGAATTTTTCATGATAATTTCTTGATGTAATAAAATAATTCAGTTCCTATCAAAGGTTCCTTGATCATGCATTAAAAAACATTTTTTTAAAGTGGGATCCAAAGTCCACACATTGATTGATATGGTTATGTCTTTTTTAACTTAAGAAGTCTCTCTTCCTTTTCTTTTTTTTTTCCTTTACAATTTATTTGTTGAAGAAATCCATCATTTTTCATGAGATTTTCCCATAGTCTAGTTTTTACTGATTTTTATCCCCATGGTGTGGTTTTACAAGTTCTGTTCCATATATTTCCATAAAACTGGTAGTTAAATCAAGAAGCTTGATCAGATTTAAGTCTGATTGTTTTTGGAGATGGGGGATTGAACATTTTTTTTTTTAAAGATTTATTTATTTTTGAGAGAGAGAGAGCATGAGTGGGGGGGAGGGGCAGAGGGAGGAGAGAGACAAGCCGACTGCCCCCTGAGTGGGGCTGTATCCCAGGACCCTGAGATCATGACCTGAGCTGAAGTCAGACACTTAACTGACCAAGCCACCCAGGCTCCCCGGGATTGAATATTTTTTAAGTGGTATTGTGTACTTGCTGTTGCATCTCTTTAGGAGGCACATAATGTCCGATTTGTCTCTTTAATGATATTAACATTGATCAGTAGGTGCAAGTATTACCAACTGTTTTAATAGCTATTGATAGTCTTTGCCTAGGTCATTTCATTGGTAGTTGCAAAATGAATTTTATCTTTATTTTCTTCATTTACGAGGTGGAATTCTTAAAAAAGAATTTTCCCTTATTACCATTCGTTACTCTGAGGTATAGTTCATATAGAAGAAGCAGGATAAATGCCTGAGTATTTTTTTCAGTTAATGAGTTAGTTCAGTGACCAGTAAAATTTTTATTCTCCATATTATTAAGATTTTTGATGTCTTAATTTATTGCAGATATTCCTTTGGTGCTCAGATTTTCCCGTACATTCCAGTGGGAGTCTCTGAAGAGACTCCTAAATTCTTGAAGTTGGCTCCTAAATTCTTTTGACACAACCATGTTAGTCCTTAATAGTTCTTGTTTTGTGATATGACGAGATGTTCTAGGTTCATACATTTTCTGCCCCAGATTTGGAGTTAGACATTTTTTCAAGGAGCCCTGATTTCTTAGTGAGAAATGGTGTTTAGATACCACAGTCTGGGCACTGTGGGGATGGTCATTGCTATTGGATTGGTCATTGTTTCTAAATCTTTTCTGTGGACAGAACTAGAGTCCCCCTTTTTTTGAGGAGGAAATACATCATCAGTTCATACTTATGTTATCAATTCCCATTTAGAATTACGGGTTTTTACTTCTTTGTTTTTCTGTTTACATAATTGTATCTTTATTCTCCTTATGCTGAAAATCCTGGTTTCTAACAATAAAGTTATATGTATTTGGTTTATCCTGTAACATATAATAGTTTCAGAATAACAGAATCAATATGATGACTACCAGTATGATTATTGAACAGAATTTAAGATTTTATTACGGTTCTTTTGGCTCTTAGGGTATTCTCAGTAAGGATATATAGTCAAATTACTATATTTTAAAGTCACTTGAAATAAACTTTTTTCCCTGTAGTTAAGCTCTTCTGGTATGCAGTTAGGTTACTTTACGTCATTATGTTTTGTTTTTACTGATGGCAATTTAAAAATTTTTTACTTAATTTAATTTATAATTGCAAAAAAGTTCATTTTCCAAAGTCAAATCCACCAAACAAGGTGTGTTCTGAGAAGTCTATCTTTGATTTGCAATTCTTATACCCTCTTTTGTCTTTCCCTGATTGGTAACCTTTTTTTTTCCTTTAACTAGTTTTTTATTTATCCTTATGTTTTTTTTTAATTTTTTATTGTTATGTTAATCACCATATATTACATCATTAGTTTTTGATGCATATCCTTATGTTTTTTAAATATGTAAGTACATATGTACATATTATGTTTTCTTTTTTTGTTTGGTGAAAAATAACATACACATACACACTGTGCACTTTAGTGTTTGGAAGAGATAATTTTTAATTTGGTGGTTGTAGGTCTGGTGCTGGTAATACAAAAAGAAGGTGGTAGTTGAAATGTGCTTTATGTGCATAGAAGGAAATAGTTTCTTAGATGACTGCTTCATGGGGTGCCTGGGTGGCTCAGTCATTAAGTGTCTGCCTTCAGCTCAGGTAGTGACGCCAGGGTCCTGGGATCGAGCCCCCGCATCAGGCTCCCTGCTCCGTGGGAAGCCTGCTTCCGCCGCTTCCCCAGCTTGTGTTCCCTCTCCATGAAAAACTCGTGGAGTACTTATAAAAAAAAAAAATTCCAGCCCTCTGATTTGGTAATCCTGCTCCTGAAAGCCAGTTCTAAGAAAAGAGAGGGCTCAATTAAATTCACAAAGATGTTTGCTATAGGTAAATCTATAATATCAAAATCTAGAAATACTCTAAATACTCAACATTGAGAGAATTTAATAAGCTGCAATAGTAATAGAAATATTAAATAGCATTGCAAATAATTAGGGTAATTTAGAAAAATAGAATATTTTATGAAAAAGTATGATACCAAACGGAATATGGGTTTTTTATTCCAAATACATAAAAAGGCATTAATACATAAAGTGGAAAGTGCTATTGTGATACAGTGGTGGGATTACTGATGGGCTTTTGTTCTCTAAAATTATTTATGACTTTAAGGTTTTTTAAAAAATTTAGGTGCTAAATGAGGACCACATTTGAATTGACAGGGTTGGGGGATTTAATAAGGGAAGGATTTCATGAAACAGAAATGGAAAATGGCAACTGCATTCAAGGAGAGCCTAAAGAAAATCAATATAGTAAAGAGAACAGGAGTATTTAGTGGATACAATTGAAAGCAATATGTTACTCAGGTTGAAGTCGGGTCAAGGAGGGAAAATAAAAGGTCAGTGGAAGACACACTCAACATTGGGTAGATAATTCATGAAATCCACAAAGGAATATAAGGAGAAGAATGACATGAAAGAAAACTTCTCTCACGAAAATATGAGAAAAGACAAGGGCAACAGGATTTATCTGAAAAACAGGTAGAATAAAAAATAGAAAGGTCATGGTAATCAACCTGTGTAATGAACAATAGCCTATTATCTGGCTTATGAGGAACAGGAAGAGTCACACAGATTTAAGAGATAACAAAAAAAGCTACGCTATCTACAGGGGGGAATAGGGGAGGAATCAAATATGAAGCAGTCATCTTTTTTTTTTTTAAGATTTTATTTATTTATTTGACAGAGAGCACAGAGGGAGAATGAGAGGGAGAAGCAGGCTCCCCACTGAGCAGGGAGCCCCGTGTGGGGCTTGATCCCAAGACCCCTGGGATCATGACCTGAGCCAGACGCAGACACTTAACCAACTGAGCTACCCAGGCACCCCGAGGGATGGAGTTTTTTTAGTAGAGGTTGCTAAAAGTTATATTTTAGTTCCCTGAACTATATCATCTTAGAATATTTTACTAGTATGTGTCCACTATTAAGTCTTTGTTCCTCCTGTTTACAAAAATTGTGGAGGGAGTATAATTTCTAGGATTAAAAAAATTTTTGAATGGCATACTGTTTAACCAGTCAGTTGTTTAATACCTGTTTTTTTCCTTTAATCTCTGTAAGACAAAACACAGGTGATATTCTTACAGATCTTCTTTCCCCTTCACTTACATGACTTTTTTTTTTTTAATGTGTCTTGGGCTTCATTCTTTCCTTGGGGCTCATTTTAAAACTCCAAATAGTTCATGTTTATTCAGAATTACCAGTGTAGCCTGAACTGTATTTAATTTCTCCAAATATGGCCTATTATGTTTGCTTCAGTGGTATTCACTGTAGCCTGTATTCTTTCGGCATTCAGATGTTTGATTGTTATGGAGCCCTGGGTTATTAATATATAACTTGAATTGCAAATTCGATAAATAATTGAATAACTTTCCATAAATCTGACTGAGCAATTGGTTTTTAATAAGAAAATTTATTATCTCATAAAACCAAAAGTCCAGAAGCAGAGAAGTCCAATTAAGTTAAGTAGCAGCTCACTGGAGCCATCAAGAAGTTTCTTCTAGGCTTTCCTTGGTGTGTCAGCTTTTTTCTCAGGTAGCTCACATCATGGTTGCAGGATGAGTGCAACAATTTCATGTGTCGCATCCAGATATGACAACGGGCACAGGAAGAAGAGACAGTCCCCTTTCGTGAGTCTCTCTTAAGAAAGAGAATACCTTTCCCAGAAGTTCCCAGGAGAAGGATCTTAGGTCTTGTTGGCCACAACTGTGTCATACACCCTAGCCTAAATTAGTCCCTGGCAAGAGGAATGGAGCCATCATGACTGGCCTAGATCAGTTGGAAATTGCCCTCTAGGGCTGATTTGGGACCCTCCAAAAAATAAATGGCAGTACCCAGGAAGGTGGATCCTTTTGAGGGGAGAAAATGGGTTTTTGTTGGGACAAAAGGCAGAGGAGAAAGAAAATTAACCAAGCAACTAAGAGTATATACTGCATTAGATTCTTTAGTAAATGGTTTTAGAAGAATTGATTTTTTTATTTGGTCTTGTACCTATCAATGAGGTTAAATTGGTTAATAGAATTGTTCAAATATCCTTTTTTTAATTTTTTTTTTTTGGTCTACTTGTAATATCAGTTACTGAGAGAGGAGTGTAAATATCTCCAACTATAACTGCAGCCTTGTGCATTTCTCTTTTCAACACTGTCAGTTTTTGTCTCATGTATTTTGATCTCTTTTATTAGGTGCATGCACATTTAGGATTGTTGTCTTTTTAAAAAAATTTTTTTATTAGTGAAGTATAGTTGACTTTTGTTTCTTCTTGATGAAGTCACCTCCTTTTTATAAAGCATTGCTTTTTTCCTCTGGTAATACTTCTTGTTTTAATGTCTACCTTTTCTGATATTAACGTAGCCATCCAACTTTATTTTTTTTTAAAGATTTTATTTATTTATTTGACACAGAGAGAGAGACCGCTAGAGAGGGAACACAAGCAGGGGGAGTAGGAGAGGGAGAAGCAGGCTCCCGGCTGAGCAGGGAGCCCGATGTGGGCTCGATCCCAGGACCCTGGGATCATGACCTGAGCCAAAGGCAGACACTTAATGACTGAGCCACCCAGGCGCCCCATCCAGCTTTCTTATAATTAGTGTTTCCATGATATATCTTTCTTCATCCTTTTACTTTTAACCCATCTGTCCTTTGTGTTTAAGATGCATCTCTTGGGATACCTGGCTGGCTCAGTCAGTAGGGCATGCGACTCTTGATCTTGGAGTTGTAAGTTTGAGCCCCACGTTGGGTATAGAGGTTACTTAAAAATAAAATCTTTTTAAAAGATAAATAAAATGTATCTCTTATGAACATTATATAGTTAAGGCTTACTTTTTTTTTAATCCTGACCATCTCTGCCTTTTCATTGAATTACTGAGTCTATTTACATTTCAATGTAATTATCAATATGATTGAATTCAAGTTCTACTATCTTGATAATTGTTTTTTATTCATCCTCTCTGTTCTTTGTTTCCTTTTCCCTCTTTTCTCATCTCTTGGATTTGTTGATTTTTTTTAAAAAAGGATTTCATTTTATCTCTTCAATTGGCTTCTTAACAGGCTTCTTAGCTGTGTGTGTGTGTGTGTGTCTGTGTGTGTATACTTTTTTTTTACACTTTTTAAATACTTCTAGAGTTGGGTCTCAACCTTCACATATGGACATTTTGGGCCAGATAATTATTTGCTATGAGGGGCTAACCTGCACATTATAGGACGTTTAATAGCATTTCTCACCTCTGCCTACTACTAGATACTGGTAGCCATAGCCCCTGTCGTGACAATGAAAAATGTCTCCAGTGATTGCCACCGCTGGGAGTAGGAAGGGGCAAGCTGCCCTTGGTTGAGAACTCAGCTCTAGAGCTTACATTATGCGTTTTTAATTTATAACAGTCTCTCTTGAAGTAATATACCACTTCCCATATTGTGTTAGAATCTTCGAATAGTACTCTTCTGTTTTCTCTCTCTCATCCTGTGCTATGGTCGTCCTCCATTTTAATTCTATACATTACAAACCCCACATTGCACTGCTATTATTTTTGCTTTAAACAGTCAATTTCCTGTTAAAGACATAACAGAAGAGGAGTAAAAATTTTATATTTACCAAGCTCATCTTGTACTTTTCCTACTCTAGCCCTGGGATCAGCCATTGTTCCAAGGAACCCTGATTCCTTTTAGTGGAAAGTCATAATTAGCTAGAATCTGGGTGCTAGATATGCTACTGCTATGTTATGTGTGTACATTTATACGCACACATATTTATATCTATGTTTATTTCTATATAATGAAAACTGTGGGTTCATACTCATGTATCTAATTTCAGTCAAACAACTCTAGTTTTCTCCTTTCCCTTCTTTGATAGTGAAAAACCTAACTTCCATTATCTTTCATTTATTTACTTATTTTATCAGTTCTCCCGTAAGCAACCAGTCTGTTGTTGTTGCCGTTGCCCCCATCGCCATGCAGAGGCCTTTCTCACTCCACTCGGGCTCTGACATCCTGTAGACTCCTGCGTCACCCCACCTGTTTCTGACACTCTCCCCACATTACCCTTCTGCATGGATGCCAGTCTCACCCCTTCTCAGCTCTAACACCTATGACAGGCTGCCTTCCCACCCAGAAGGCCTTTTCATTTCTTTTGGATTCTGATACCACTTTAGCCACCCCTTCCAGTGGACATTCTGCTCAAGCTTTGAGACTCTCTGTGGGGTGGCTTGCACTCATGGAACTCCTCTCTGGCTTACGGGGCTGTGACTGTACATGCGTGCTGTGTCCTGAGTTTCCCAGCATGGACACCCTCCTCGTCTTACTCTGATTTCCCTGCTAGACCTGTTTCTGCAGTGGGCTCTGACGTTTCCTGCTAAGCCACTCTTCTTCCAATTTTGGTATATGTGCTGCTGAAGCGAGCACCTGCTAAGCCACTCTTCTGTTTAGCTACCTAGTTGTTCATCTTGCTTTGCACTAGCTGACAGCTTTAGTGCTGAATTGTTTGGGAAACAAAGGGCAAAAGGAAGAGGACCTTTCACTTGTTAAAACAAAAATAGCCTTCATTACGGTTTGAAATAATAGATTTGTATAATCATTTGATTATCTTCTCTTGTAACCTTTCTGAGGGTCAGGACAGTTTCGTGGATACAGTATAGTTTCCCAAGGATCTAGCATAAAGTATGTGCTCAGTAAATTTTTACTGAATGAACAAATACTCAGATTAAGTACTTCAATCAGATTATACAGCTGGTAATGTGTTTATATGTTGAAGGCATGATTTGGACATACTTCTCAGAGTCTCAAGTTATCCTGACTGCTTTTACATCACATACTTTTACTATAAAAAACTCTTTGGAGAACAGAGGGAGTTTACGATGTACAGAGTTTATCTCAATACAGGAGTTCATTATAAATTTAGTATAAAGGTTAGAGCTTTTAAATAGTTTAAAAATAATATCTTTCACTTGTATAAAACTATATTCATTGAGTCATAAAATGTTGGTGCCGAACGGGGCTCCAGAGATAATCTTGTTCAGCACAACTAAGCAGTATTACACACATGTCAAATACTAGTATTTGGAGAGGGTTGGGTTTGGGTGAGGTGAGACAATATGTAGGTAATGTGGGTAAGCCCTCCCGGTGATTCTGATTACACCTTTTGTCTCTCAAAGTAGTCCTCAGTCTGATTTTACCTGATCCACACAGCAACCCTTAGAGACCTATAGGGCAAGGAAAATTCAACAGATGGGGGAGCTGAGGCCCCTGGGAATCAGAATGACTTCTCAAGGTTTCTTTTCCATCTTTATCATTCTCCAGAACATTTTAGATAGAAATGTGATATTGTTTAAAATTTTTTCTGTAATGCAAGGTAATTGTCATAATGGAGGGTATGGAAGAAGAAGGTGTGAAATAGCCTAAGAATTTGACAATTGAGCTATTAATTTATGAGTTTCATTTCATTTCAGCAGTGCTCAAAAAGTTGATGAGTTAAATTCCAGGTTGTTAGGAAAATTAAATCATTTACAGATACTAGTCCTATTTTGTTATTGAAGAATTGTAAGAAAATTACTGAAGAAATACCTGGGAGAGGGAAGAATTTCTCTCAAACTCGTACATCTTTAGTGGAACTTACTGGTACTCCTTACCTATGCATGCTGCTAATATTAGCATTGCCCTAAGAAACAATGTCTTAATTCCATATGTCATTAGAATTGTTTTGCAATGGATGTATTGAGTATGCCCACTTGTAATTTTTCACAGGTTACTTAATGACCCAGTTAGAGTTCTCAAGAAATGACTTTAATTTATAGATCATCAGAAATGAGATCCTGAAAAGCTACTTTGCCATGCTGAATAGTTCAAAAGATGAATGTTTCAGTGTGAAATATTTTCTCTTGCCTTATTTAAATTGACTTATTGGAACCTGAAAAGTAATTTTTCAAAAATGTATTGCAAATAATTCAAAACTTAGTTTGCTGTGTTCTTATATTATTCACATTTAGAACCTTATTTTCCAACAAAATTTATTGAGAGACATGTGAGTATCCTTCCTGTTATTTTATCTTTCACTCTTAACTCTCACCAAGGGAAAATCAATTTTTTTGAGTGTGAGAGCAATGCCTTCCTTGCAAAGTTTGAGGACTGTATGTCAAATATGTAAAATACCACATATTATGTATGACATTTAACAGGTGCTTAATCATTGTTTTTATTGATTTACCTGGTCTTTATCATCTTCTACAAGAAGTAGCTTTAACTGCTTTACTATTAAATAAATTCTTTTCCCCCTACTCTTCTACAGGCGTATCTACATCAGCGATCAAAATGGCATCAACCAGACTTCCTTCCCCCAAAAGTTTAGTAGGTGCCCCAACTCAGATTCTTGCACAGTTTCCTAAACAGCATCAACAGTCTCCTAAGCAGCAGTTACATCAAGTGCAGCAACAGACCCAGCAACAGGTGGCCCAGCCTGCTCCAGTATCTCATCAGCAACAGCCTCAGCAATCTCCTTTGCCACCTGGTATCAAGCCTACCATTCAAATCAAACAGGAGTCAGGTAACTGGAAAATGTTTATAAGATGTAATTCTTCCCTAGTCACTACTTCTCTGGAGACTGTGAGTATATATGGATATACAGTTCCCTCAAGCACCAGAGTTTTAATTCCAAAATATGTTTTGAGAGCCTCCTGTTGGAAATACTTATATAAAGAACTGGAGTTTGGGAATGGAAATGAGAAAAAAAGCAATTTGCTCAGCAGGAACAGTTATTTTCAATGAACTCTCCAGGGAGATAAGGAAGCTGAGGAAGCAAACCCAGATTTTAAAATTATACTCTGGATGCATTGGGGTTATAGAAAGTAGGCAGTCAAAAAATTAGTCTGGAGAGTTTTATGTTAGAATGCTATATTATGAATTTGGCATAAAATTGTATGAGCAGAGGTGCTAAGATTATAAGACATTGTGTACAATGAAGAAGTTTGTGGAATAATAATTTAGGAGTTTATTGAAAGCATCTCTAGCACAGTGGAAACTCAGAAGTAGGAGTCAATTAGTGTAAGTTATTGAATCATAAAAGTATTGAATGGAAAAGCAAGTAGGATGGGGGTTCAAACACAGGGAAATTGAAAAGACTCTTAATATACTTAATATCTTTAAGAAATGGAAATGGCTTTTTTTCTTCCTCCAATGAGTCTGGACTTTATTTGGTGGTAAAAGAAGCATTGAGGATGCTGACATTTTCAGATTTGTTTTTTGATAGGAACATTTTATTACTAGTTTTGAGATATGACTGACATATCTCAAACATTGTATTACTTATAGGTGTACAACATAATTTCTTTATATAATTCAAAATGATTACAGTAATTTAGTTAATATCCATTATTACACATAGTAACATTTCTTTTCCTGTGATGAGAACTTTTAAGATTTATTCTCTAAGCAACTTTCAGGTACAGTACAGTATTAACTATAGTCACCATACTGTAGGTTACATGCTCAGGATTCATTTATCTTATAACTGGAAGTTTATACCTTCTGACCACCTTTACCCATTTTGGGCAGCCCTCCACCACCTGCCTCTGGCAACCATCAGTATTCTTTGTATCTGTGAGTCCTTTTTTTGTTTGTTTTTTTTAAGATTCTACATGTAAGTGAGATCATGTCTTTCTGTCTTATTTCACTTAATACCCTCAGGGTCCATCCACATAGTTGCAAATGACAAGATTTCTTTCTTTTTAGTTTTTATTTTAATTCGTTAGTTAACATACAGTGTTGTATTAGTTTCAGGTGTACAATATAGTGGTTCTACAATTCCACTTATCACCTCGTGCTCATCACAACAAGTGCACCCCTTAACCCCCATCACCTATTTAACCCATCCTCCCCCCCCACCTCCCCTCTGGTAACCATCAGTTTGTTCTTTATAGTTAAGAGTCTGTTTCTAAGTTTCTCTCTCTCTCTCTCTCTCTTTCTCTCTCTCTCTGTCTCTTTCCCTTTGCTCATTTGTTTTGTTTCTTAAATTCCACATTTCAGTGAAATCCTACATTATTTGTCTTTCTCCAACTGACTTATTTTGCATTATATTCTTTAGCTCCATTCATGTTGTTGTAAATGGCCAGATTTCAGTCTTCTTTATGGCTGAATAATATTCCATTGTGTGTATATACACACACACACACACACACACACACACACAACATCTTCCTTCTCCATTCATCTATCAGTAGACACTTCGGCTGCTTCCATAGTTTAGTTATTGAAAATAATGCTGCAGTAAACATAGGGGTGCATGTATCCCTTCAAATTAGTGTTTTTATATTCTTTGGGTAGATATACCCAATAGTGCGATTGTTACATCATAGGGTAGTTCTATTTTTAACTTTCTGAGAAACCTCCATACTGTCTTCCACAGTGGCTACACCAATTTGCATTCCCACCAACAGTGCATGAGGGTCCTTGCCAACACTCTTTCTTATGTTTTTGATTTTAGCCATTCTGTCAGGTGTGAGGTGATATCTCATTGTAGTTCGGATTTGCATTTCCTTGAGGATAAGTGATGATGAGCATCTTTTCATGTGTCTCTTGGCCATCTGAATGTCTTTTTTTGGAGAAGTGTCTGTTCATGTCTTCTGTCCTTTTTTTTTAATTGGATTATTTGTTTTTTAGGTGTTGAGTTTTATAAGTTCTTTATATATTTTGGATATTAACCCTTTATCAGATATGTCATTTTCAAATATCTTCTCCCATTCCATAGCTTTTAGTTTTGTTGATGTTTCCTTCACTGTCACTATGTAGAAGCCTGTTATTTTGATGTAGTCCCCAAGTTTATTTTTGCTTTTTGTTTCCCTTGCTTCAGGAGACATATCTAGAAAAAAATTGTTACAACCAATGTCAGAGAAGTTACTACCTGTGTTCCCTTCTAGGATTTTTATGGTTTCAGGTCTCACATTTAGGTCTGTAATCCATTTGAATTTATTTTTGTGTATGGTGTAAGAAAGTGGTCCAGTTTCTTTTTCTTTTCTTTTTTTTTTTTTTTAAGATTTTTTTTATTTACATTAAAAAAAAAAAAAAAAAGATTTTATTTATTTATCTGAGATAGAGAGCGAGAGAGAGAGAGAGCACCAGTGGGGGGAACAGAGGGAGAACAGGCTTCCCAATTAGCAGGGAGCCTGATGCAGGGCTCAATCCCAGGACCCAGGATCATGACCTGAGCCAAAGGCAGATATGTTTAACTGACTGAGCCACCCAGGCACCCCAAAAGTGGTCCAGTTTCATTCTTTTGCATGTTGCTGCCCAGTTTTCCCCATACCATTTGTTCAAGAGACTGTCTTTTTCCCATTGGATATTTTTTCCTGCTTTGTCAAAGATTAATTGATTTGTGGGTTTATTTCTGAGTTTTCTGTTCTGTTCTGTTGATTTGTGTGTCTCTTTTTGTGCCAGTACCATACTGTTTTGATATCTACAGCTTTGTAATATAACTTGAAATCTGGAATTGTGATGCCTCCAGCTTTGCTTTTCTTTTTCATGATTGCTTTGGCTATTCAGGGTCTTTTGTGGTTCCATACAAATTTTAGGATTGTTCTAGCTCTGTGAAAAATGCTGGTGGTATTTTGATAGGGATTGAATTAAATGTGTACATTGCTTTGAGTAATATAGACATTTTAACAATATTTGGTCTTTCAATCCATGAACATGGAATGTCTTTCCATTTCTTTGTGTCATCTTGAATTTCATCAGTGTTTTACAGTTTTCAGAGTATAACTCTTTTACCTCTTTGGTTAGTTTTATTCCTAGGTATCTTATTGTTTTGGATATAATTATAAATGGGATTGTTTCTTAATTTCTTTTTTGCAGCTTCATTATTGGTGTATAGAAATGCAACAGATTTCTGTTTTTGTATCCTGTGAATTTACTGTGTTTTTTGTATCCTGTGAATTTACTGACTTCATATATTAGTTCTAGCGGGTGTTTTTGGAGTCTTTCAGGTTTTCTGTATAGAGTGTCATGTCATCTGCAAATAATGAAAGGTTGACTTCTTCCTTACTGATTTAGATGCCTTTTGTTTCTTTTTGTTGTCTGATTGCTGTGGCTAGGACTTCCAGTTCTATGTTGGATAAAAGTGGTGAGAGTAGACATCCTTGTCTTGTTCCTGACCTTAGGGGGAAAGCTCTCAGTTTTTCCCCATTGAGTATGATGTTTGCTGTGGGTTTTTCATATATGGTCTTTATTATGTTGAGGTATGTTCCCTCTAAACCTTTGTTGAAGGCTTTTACCATGAATGGATGTTATACTTTGTCAAGTGCCTTTTCTGCATCTACTGAAATGATTATATAGTTCTTACCCTTTCTCTTATTAATGTGATGTATCACATTGATTGATTTGCAAATATTGAATCACCCTTGCAACAGGAATAAATCCCACTTGATGGTGGTGAATGATTTTTTTAATGTATTGTTGGATGCAGTTTGCTAGTATTTTGTTGAGGATTTTTGCATCTGTGTTCATCAGAAATATTGGCCTATAGTTCTTTTTTTCTTTTTTTTCCCCTGGTGTCTTTATCTGGTTTTGGTATCAGGGTAATGCTTGTCTTATTCCAAAAATGAATTTTTAATCATCTCTTTTGAACAGCAGGGGTAGGAGATACTAAAAAATTTCTAGTGAGCACAAGGTATAGTTAATTATACAAAATCTAGTGTGGCTATATGATACTATATATTTATTATGTTGTCTGGACTCTCTTTTATTCCATGTGAAAATGCTTATAAAAGCTTTTCTAGATTGACTCAAAAACTTTAGCCTTCTAACCCTGTTTTCCCCATCTGTCTTAAGCTCCTCAGTTGTAGAGTCTTATGCCATGACTGCTTTAAGAAGTCTAACCATCATAGTTATAGGAGGAATATGTTAGTAATAAAGTCCCACTAATTAGCTCTGGGTTGTTCACTCATACTAGATTTTGATTCAGTCTAGTTTATCAGTTTTTCCTCTTATGGATCATGTCTTCGGTATCAATTCAAAGAACTTTGCATAGTTCTAGGTTTTAACATTTTTCTCCTATTTTTTTCTCTAAAAGTTTTATAGTTTTATCCAAGTCATAATCTATTTTGAGTGAATTTTTATATAATTAAGTGTGAGGTTTAGGTCAAGGTTAATTTTTTTTTGCCTGTGGATGTAATTGCTTTTGCACCCTTTGTTGAAAAGGCTATCAAACTCTATTGAATTGCTTTGGCATCTTTGTCAGAAATCAGTTGGGCATATTTGTGTGGGTTTATTTTTAGGTACTCCATTTGTTTCATTGATCTTTGTGTCTGTCTCTCTGTTAGTACCATACTGTCTTGATTATAATAGCTATATAGGAAGCTCTAATGTAGATAGAGTGATTCCTTCCACTTTATTTTTCTATTTCAAAATTATTTTAGCTATTCTAGTTTTGTTGCCTTTCTATATAAATTGAAGATTAAATGTATCTGTGTGTAGTAAAACTTTACTGGGATTTTTCTAGGAATTGCATTAAGCTTCTAGATGAGTTTAGGAAGAATTGACATTGTGTTGAGTTACCCAGTTCATGAACAGAGTGTGGCACTCCATTCATTTAGGTCTTCTTTCACTTTCATCAGTGTTTCACAGTTCTCAGTGTACAAATCCTTTACACGTTTTGTTACATTTATACTTAAGTATTTCATTTTCTCTGTGTTGTTTTATTTTCATTTCTCATATCTAGAGTGAGTTTGAACAACTCTTTATGTTTGAGAGCCCTTCGTATTTTATTTTTTGTGTGTAGTCTGTATTCATTGTCCATACTTCTACTGTAGTATTTTTCTCATCAATTTCTGGGAATTTTATTGTATCAGGATAATTAGTAAGTCTTGTGTGTGTTTCATGATTTGCAGAGATTTTCCTCCCCATTTGTCTGTCTGTTGTTGACTTTATTTATGCGGACTTCTGCTGTGTAGATCCTTTTTTGTTTTTATATAGTTGAATTTATCAGTGTAGTCTTTAATGCTTCTAGATTTTTAGTTACAGTTCACATTTTTTACCTTTAAATATTTTCCAATTTATCCCAGTATGAGGAATTGATTGTGTATTGCTAGTCTTGGGAAGTTGGTCTGTAGTTTTCTTTTTGGGTACAGTCTTTGTCAGACTTTAGTTTAATGTTATGTGTGCTTTCAAGAAAGACTTGTAATATTTTCCTTTTTAAAAATGCTTGGATTTTTTTTTTTAAAAAGCTTTATTGAGATATAATTTATATACCATTCAAATAACCATTCAAAGTGTACAGTTCAGTAGTATTTAGTATATTCACAGATATGTGTGACCATCACCATGTTGATTTTAGAACATTTTCATCACTTTGAAAAGAAACCCTGTAACCATTAGTTATCATTCTCTGCTCCCTATGACAACCTCTCCAGCCCTAAGCAACCACTAATCTACTTTCTGTCTCTGGATTTTCATATGAATGGACTCATGTAATATGTGGTCTTTCGTGACTGGTTTCTTTCGCTTAACAGTGTTTTCAAGGTTCATACATGTATTGGTATTTCATTCCTTTTTATGGCCAAATAATATTTCACATTTTGTTTATCCATTTGTCCACTGATATACATTTGGATTTTTTCCACCTGTTGGCTGTTATGAGTATATTCTGTGGAAAGCATTCATGTGTAAGTTTTTGGGTATTCAGTTCTCTTGTGTATATACCTTGGAGTTGAATTGCTCAGCTGTATGTTAACTATGTATAGTTGTTTGAGAAACTACTGGACTGTTTTCCAAAATGACTACCATTTTACATCTCCATTAGTGTATGAGGGTTCCAATTTCTCGTCCTCCTTTCCAACACCTGTTATTCTCTGACTTCGATTCTAGCCCTCCTAGCTTGTGTGAAGTGGTATTTCACTGTGGTTTTGATTTGCATTTTTCTGATGACTAATGATGTCAAACACCTTTTCCTGTGCTTATTGGCCCTTTTTATATCCTCCTTGGAGAAATATTTATTTATATCCTTAGTCCATTTTTAAATTGGGTTATCTTTTTATCACTGAGTTGTAGTAGTTTTTTTTAGTTTATATATTTTAGATATTAAACCTTTATTAGATATATGATTTACAAATATTTCCTGCCATTCTGTTGGTTGTCTTTTCACTTTCTTGATGATGTCCTATTACAAAAGTTTTTCATTTTGGTGATGTCCAGTTTATTTTTTCTAATGTTGCTTATGCTTTTGGTATCATATTTAAGAATCTTTTACCAAATCCCTGATCATAAAGATTTATCTCTTTGTCTTTTTCTAAGTGTTTGATAGTTTTACCTCTTAAATTTAGGTCTTTGAGCCATTTTGAGTTAATTTTGTTATGATGTGAAGTAAGCCTCCCATTTCATTCTTTTGCATATGGCTATCCATTTTTTCCAGTACCATTTATTGAAAAGACTGTCTCCCCCCCCTCCCACCCCCACCGCTGAACTGTCTTGGTACCTTATTGAAAATCAGTCAACCACATGTGTGGGTTTGTTTCTGTACTCTCAATTCTGTTCCATTAATTTGTATGTGTATCCATATGCCAGTGCCACATTGTTTTGGTTACCACTGATTTGCAGTACTTTTTGAAACCAGGAAGTGTAATTACTATTATCTTGTTCTGTTTTTAAGGATTGTTTTGACTATTTGGGTCCCTTGCAATTCCATAAGAATTTTGGAATCAGCTTATCAATTTCTATAAAGAAGTCAACTGAGATTCCGAGAGGGATTGCATTGAATCTGTAGGTCAGTTTAGGAGTATTACCATCTTAATAATGTTAAATCTTTTGGTCCATGAACATGAGATGTTTTCCCATTTATTTAGATCTTCTTTAATTTATTTCATCAATGTTGTATGGTTTCTGGAGTATAAATTTTACATTTTTGTTAAATTTATTCCTAAGTATTTTTTTGAAGCTACTGTAAATGAAATTGTTAATTTCATTTTTTGGATATTCGTTGCTAATTTATACAAATGCAACTGATTTTTATGTTGATTTGATACCCCATACCTTTGCTGAACTCATTTTTTAGCTCTAATAGTTTTAGGTGAATTTCTTAGGATTTCCTATATAAAAGATCATGTCATCTACAAATAGAGATGATTTCTGCTGTTACAGTCTGGATGCCTTGTATTTCTTTTTCTTGCCTAATTTCCCTGACTAGAGTCTCTAGTAAAATGTTGAGTATAACTGTCAAGAGTGAACATCAAAGTTTTGTTCCTTGTTCCTTCTTTTCATAGAACTTCCTTTAGTGTCTCTTGTAAGGCAACACATTGTTACTAGCAACAGAGTCCCTCCATTTTTGTTTATCTGGTAGTCTATTTTGCCTTCATTTCTGAAAAATAGCTTTGCTGGATATTGGATTCTTGGTTGGCAGTTTTTTTTCTTTGAACACTTGGAATAGTTGTCTCAATGCCTGTTAAAGTCCACAGTCTCTGCTGAGAAGTCAGTTATTAACCTTAATGCAGTTCCTTTATAAGTGATAAGTTGGTTTTTTTATGTTACTTTCAAGATTTCTTCTGTTGCTTTTGACTTTTAGCATTTTTAGTATGATGTGTCTGTTTATAGATCTCTTTGTGTTTATTCTGTTTGGAGTTTGTAGAGCTTCCTGAATGTATAAGTTACTGCTTTTCAATAAATTTAGGACATTTTCGGCAATTTCTTTGAATATTTCTTCTTCTCTTTTCTTGCTGTTCTTTTCTTTTGGTAGTTCTGTTACATATTTTTGGGCACTTGCTGCTGTTCTACATTTCTCTGAGGTTCTGTTCATTTTTCTTCATTCTTTTTTCTCTGACACTTTTTTCAGCTTGCATAATCTAATTGCTCTATTTTCACATTTGCTCTTTTATTTTTTCCTGCCGTTCAAATCTACTCTTGAGCCCCTCTAGCGAATTTTTTATTTCAGTTACTATACTTTTTTACCCCAAATTTCCCCTTTGGTTCTTTTTTTGTAATTCCTATTGCTTTATTAATACTCTGATGCAACTTTGTTGTCATATCCTCTTTTACTTCTATGATAATGCTTTTCTGTACTTCTGTGAACATATTTATAATGGCTACTTTGAAGTCTTTTGTTGTTAAATCTGACATGTGTTTGCTCTCATAGGGAATTTCTGTTGCCTGCTTTTTTTCCCAGTGTATGGGTCATATTTTCCCGTTTCTTTGTATGCCTCCTTGTATTTTGTTGGAACTGGACATTTTAGATATTTATATTGATATTTTATTTAGTTTACTTAATTATTTTTTAAAAAGTAGACTCCATGCCCAACGTGGGGCTTGAACTCAGAACCCTGAGATTGACAGTCACATGCTCTACAACTAAGCCAGCCAGGCACCCCTTGATATTTTAGATATTAGGCATTATATATTGTACCTAGATTGATCTTCTTGTACCTTCCCAGTCTGTGATTTTTTTTTGTTATTTACTTCATTATTTGTTGTTTTGTAACTAGATCGATTATTTTAGTGAAGTAAGCTTCTGATCCTGTTGCTCAGGGAGTTACAGCTCTGGGTATGCCCACAGTTCTGAGATGACAGTGGAATCAGTGTGACTCTCTCCTGCTCTTTCTCTGACCACACCCAACTGTTAAACTACTCTTGTTTTCAACAGTGTCTTGGAGTCTTAAGTTGCTTTACAAACTAATCTAAATTTTTGGAATAGTTTCAGAGGTGTATTTGTTCTGACCACAGGAGGGTTCCTCTTAGCTTCCTTATACCTCAGTCCTCTTCTGCAAGCTATCTGGCCTATTGTCTTGAATGTTGGGGTTTTTTGCTTGTTTGTTTTTAACATTTTATTTATTTGAGAGAGAGCATGAGCAGGGTTGAGGGGCAGAGGGAGAGGGACAAGCTGACTCCCCTCTGAGCAGGGAGCCCGACGCAGGGCTCAACCCCAGGACCCTGAGATCATGACCCGAGCCAAAGGCAGACGCTTAACCAACTGAGCCACCCAGGTGCCCCGACTGTTTTTTCTGAAATCCATAAATCTTCTTCCAGTTGCCTTTCATCACGTCCTCAACTGTTCTTGAGAGCTTAAACTTCTCCGTGCTCTATTACAAATGAAGTCAGTTCCTTTGGGAAGAGATTGCAAACTACCTATTTTATCATCTGTTTCTACCCTCAGGCAGCTCTGGAGCTCTTCTCTGAATGACACTCCTGCTCTAGAACCTGAGCATTCAGTGAAGGCAAGGGTAGGAGTGTGGGCAGCAGCCTGATATCCTCTTGGCTTGCTTCTCCTGGTGGTAGAGCCACCACCTCATAAGCTAGGGCAATGGTGATCAGGACTCCAGTTTCTCAGTAGCCTTGTGCCCAAAGTATAGCCTTTGTTCCATCAGTTGGGGGATTGGCAGAAGAAGGGAATGCATACTTCTTGACATCACTTGCCTGGGGCTTAGCAATACTTACCTGGGGGCAGGATGAGGTAAACTGAAGTCCTGCTGCTCCTCGGAAGAAAGCCCTCTAACAGGGAGCTGGAATAAGAGGAAACCTTGTGTTCTTGACTACAGCAGTCTGGGGAGGAGTCTTTCCCTCACTCTTAGTGGGTAAGGAGGGACAGGTCTTAGTTTAAATACCACAGATCTCTCCTTTCTTACTGAATTTTTCTATATACTCTTGAGTAGATGTTTCTTCATTTGTCCTCGGGACTATTTCCAGAGCTTCTCATTGGTTATCATTTTACTAGTTCCATTGGGTTAGCAGATTAGCAGAGCTCCTCATGCTCTCTTGTCAGAAATTGGTCTTTGAATGGTTTTCATTTTTAATTGAGATATAATTGACATATAACATTGTATTATTTTTAGGTGTATAACATAATTTTTTGATTGATATATGTATATATTATGAAATACTCACCCCAACAAGTTTAGTTAATACTGATCACCACAAAGTTACAAATTTTTTTTTTCTGATGATGAGAACTTTAAAGAGGAATGGTTTTAAATACATTGTAATTATCTTCTTTTTACAGGACTATAGAATTGTTCTGTGAAACTATCTGGGCCTGCTATTTATTGATGAAGGGGGAGGAGTCCTTAAAATTTATCTTAAGGAAATTTGTCTAATTAGATACCTGTCTTTTCTGAAGCCCATTTTGATAACTAATATTTTTCTAGATAATAATCTGTTTGATCTAAATTTTCAACCTATTTGCATAGGACTGAGCAAAGTAATCTCTTATGATTCCATTAAGTTTTTTCTGTCTGTGGTTATTGGGGGAGGTGTACTTCTTTTTATGTGTCTTAAGCATTATTGTAATTCACTAATGAGATAATACTGGAAAAAATGTTTTCCCTACAACTTCACTGGTTATGATTTATTATAATCAGAATTTCTTTATCTCTACAGTAATAATACTTTAGTGAATTCTTGCTATGTATTAGGTACTTTACAATTTTGATTTATTTAATCTTTATAACAACCCAAGAATGTATATACTGATAGTATCTTTATTTTATGGATGAGAAAACTGAGTTATAGAGATAATAATTTGCCCAATTATGTCTAGGTGATGATCATAATTTTAACTAATTAGTTGGCCTACAAGAAATTTAAAATTATTTAAGGTTGTTAAATAAATAGATGTATTTGCTTCCTAATATCTCAACCTAAATCACTATCTAAAAAGTAATATAATTTTTAGTTGTCTATGACAATATACTCCATCCCATGGATTTTTTCAGGTAAGTTAGTGGGGGGGGGGAAAGTGTTACCAATAATTTCCTTCCTCAGTTAACAATTACTAGTACTTAAATTTATAGTTAGCATGAGAGATTCATTTTATTTTTTATTTTACTTTTTTTGAGAGATTTCTTTTAAATGGATATTTTACATTTGGAAAGTCAATGTAACAATTAACATTTAAATAAAAATTTTGAAAAATGTAAAAAAAATCCGCATCGTTACACTAATTTGGTTTGAAAGCTCTTATTTGACGTGATCTTAGACAAAAGAAAAAATGTTCTTTTAAAGAAATTGTTAATAGTTTCTGTAATATCTTAATTATTTTATTGAATGAGAGAAATCAGGAAAGAGGAATTTAAGGAATGAAAATTGAGAATTTCATCATTTTGAAAAAGCTTCTCTTTAGGCAAGACTGAGCAAAAATGTGTAACTACTGCCCTCTTGGGTTGGTATAAGGAAAGTGTTTTTCAAAATAATCTGTATTGAGATTTCTCTTTCTTCTTTCAAAGGTGTTAAAATCATCACACAACAAGTTCAACCAAGTAAAATCTTACCCAAACCAGTGACAGCAACTCTGCCCACCAGTAGCAATTCCCCTATTATGGTGGTTAGCAGTAATGGTGCCATTATGACAACTAAACTGGTAACCACTCCTACTGGTAAGTTTTCTCGAGCATCAGTCCATTCATTCATCATATAGTCATTGAGTAATTTCTTGGTATCAACGTAGTGCTTGACACTAGGGATATAGAGATTAATGAGACAGTTCTTTAAGAGCCTTCCCCCCCCAACTAAAATTAGCTTTCTTTTATTATCATGGTCTTCTGTTCTTTTACTTTATAGCACATAACTACAGTTTCTAATTTCTTCACTTCTTGTTTGTTGATTTATTGTAGTTCACCTTACTAGACCATAAGCTCCATGATAAGGGACTGTCTTTGTTTTATTCACCATATATATGTAGAGCTGGTCTGGAAGTAGGTGTTTAGTCAGGATTTGTTGAGGAACTGAAAACATACTCTCCCGGCCCAGAAGGATTGCACTCTTAGGAGGTTGAAAGTCTATATTACATTGCGGTGTAGTAAGCATTACTCAGACTTAGAGAAGCACAGGATGCCATTTTGCCCATATATGAGAACAACCAGGCTATGCCCAAGGAAGTGACAGTGTAGAACATTTTAAATAGTACCACCCTTTGTGTCCTTGAGCAGGTTACTAATCCCTGTAAGTCTTTTCCCTTGTCTGTTTAAATGGGATAACAATACCTGTACCATAAGGTTATTATAAGTATTAGAGGAAATCAGGTATGTACAGTCCCCAGCAGAGTGCTCAATAGCTATTATTATTAATTAATGTAAGAATTAGCTACTACTACTATTTTAAATTTATATAACTCTTACCAGATTTTTTGTGAAGGGCCAGTACTTAAATGATAGAATGTAAATAGTGTAAAATGATACCTGTCTCAAGTTTATAAAGCTATCATTTATTGGCCAGGATGTAAAGGTCTATACACTTAATCTCCCTTAGGCTTTAATATCTCTATTCTTAGCAGCAAAACAGAGACTGATGTTAAGCAACTTGCCCAAAGTCATGCAGCCAATAAAAGGAAGATCTGGGATTTGAACCCCCATCTGTTTGACTCTCTTTTTTTTCTTTTTAATTGTGGTAAAATAGAACATGAAATTTACCATTTTAAGTGTATAGTTCATTGACATTCAGTGCATTCATGTTATTTTATAACCATCATCACCATCAGGCTTCAGAACCTTTTCATCTTCCCAAACTGAAACTCTGCACATTAAACAATAACTCTCCATTACCACCTTCCCGCAGTCCCTGCCAACCACCATTCTACTTGCTGTTTCTGCAAAACCTGTGCTTTAAAAACACGCTATTCTTGCATTAAATTTATCATACTCCACCCTCCCTGCCCCTCCCCCCCCGCCCCAAACTGTTTTCCATTTGGTACAAAATAATAGTGTTATTTATATATGATTCTTTACCTTAGGGAAAGATGGTAAAAAATAATAATGTGTCTGTCTGTGCCTGTGTATCTCTGTTAGAAAAGGTGTTTCTTTTTTTAAAACAAAAGCTTAAGTGGAAAATTTTTTGTTAAAATTTAGCTGGTTCACATTATGTTTGTAGCATGTTTACTTTGCACTAGATTTTTTTTTAAGATTTTATTTATTCATTTGAGACACAGAGATACAGAGAGAGAGAGAGAGAGAGCAAGCATGAGTGGGGGAGAGGCAGAGGGAGAGGGAGAAGCAGGCTCCCCACTGAGTCAGGAGCCCAATGTGGGGCTCGATCCCCGGACCCTGGGATCATGACCTGAGCCGAAAGCAGACATTTAACCATCTGAGCCACCCAGGTGCCCCCTCTGCACTAGATTTTTTGAGGGGGAGTCAAATGTATGTTTGTAACTGATTTAAATTAATTCTACCTAATGTTCTTCCCCTCCTCCTTTTTTTGGGTTGTGATTGTATTTAAAAATTTTTAAATATCTTGATAAAAGCATTTTTGCAGGGAGGGAGTTGTTGAAAATGGTTATCACGATGCCCATTCTAATTATTATGAAAAAATGCTTTCCTGTCAAAGAAGGTATTATCTTAGTCATCTTCTTTCTTCCCCAGACTAATAGTTC
Organism: Callorhinus ursinus; assembly: GCF_003265705.2. Classification (NCBI taxonomy): domain Eukaryota; kingdom Metazoa; phylum Chordata; class Mammalia; order Carnivora; family Otariidae; genus Callorhinus; species Callorhinus ursinus. The sequence continues at coordinate 5,721,294 of NW_027397097.1, forward strand.
CTAGTGTAGGAATAGTATTTCTGAGTTACTGGACTTGTAGGAAACTATAACAGGCTCATCTGGTTAGTATTTAATTCTTGTTTGGGAAAAGAAAAAAGTCTTTGGAATAGTGGGGAAGAGTGCAAAATCCTTTGAGAGACATGAAGAAAAATATTCTAATGGGTCAGTTAGAGTTGAGGAAATATGTAAATAGTGAACTTTTTCGGTCAAAAGAAATATTCCTGGCAACTCTTGGCAGCTTCAACTTTAATCTCTAGTAAAATGATGGAATAATTCTTTAAAAGATGGAAATATATTTAGAGAGTAGCAGAGTACAAAATAGTGTAAGTTTATAAAATTTTAAGCAAACAATACTACCTTATTTGCTGAATGCTGACATTGGGTTTGGCACTGTGACTGCATAAAACAGATGTAGAAACCTTAAAATCAGTAACAGAAATTTCTAAAATGCTCTGGCAGGAAAGATGATTAAATTTAAGTTTCTTTTGGCATAGAACTAGTGGAAGAAGGGTAGTGGAAGAAAGAAACATAGTTATACTTTTTCTTGAGGTTGGTAATTTGATGCAACACATCACAAAATTTTATGTGTAAAATTAATCCAAATTAACTTGGCTGTAGTTCTTGCTATGTGCATTGAAAATTGTCTATAAATTGTTACTTAATGTCTTGACACCTTGAAATTCCATTTTCAAGTTGAAGCAATGTAGATTACATTGAATTATAGCTAAACTGTGTAAATTGTCATTCTTCTATAAGTAATGACAAGTTTTTCTTTTGGCTTTTCCCTTTTTATAGGCACACAGGCAACCTATACCCGCCCAACAGTGAGCCCGTCCATAGGTCGGATGGCTGCAACCCCTGGAGCTGCAACCTATGTGAAAACTACCAGTGGTAGCATCATCACAGTAGTACCCAAGTCATTAGCTACCCTGGGGGGCAAGATAATTAGCAGTAATATAGTTTCTGGTAGGTATATCTGAAATACGTTAAAGCTATAGGTAACCAGTAAAGAGGAAAAAACATTTCACTGTTGAAGGATTCTGTTAGATCTGTTTTCTGCTTAGAAATCTGGAGCTTTGTTTTTAGTCTGATGTTTAGTGATTAAGTCTAGTTTTTTATTTCTGCTATTAAATTTTCACACATTAAGTTTTTGACAGTTTTAAAATAGAACATTAGTTGTTTTTAATCAGAATGGAAATACTATGATTTACATTTGTATAGAGATTTTTCATTTACTAAGTATTCTCCCATTTGTCAGTCCTTTCAGAATGGTTAAATCTGAATAGTTGGTATCACCCACAGTTAACAGGTACAGACAGATTTAAGTCTAGAGAGTTGAAACTGACCTATCTAAGGCCACACAAGCTAGATAGAGGAAGAAAGAACTAGGATTTATTCATCTTTGAGGGACCGTATCTCATAATTTCATTTACTAATGTCACTTTTAGCTTATTAAAAATAAAAATATTTGAGTATCTTTATTTTCTTTTCACCATTATATTGATTGTTTACTTTTAAGAAATATTTTACTCAGTGAAAGCTAATATTTATTGGTATTTTGGGACTTTACCTGGTTTTTATCAGCTCATTAATTCCTGCAGTATTTGGACTATGGACTCCGAAGTGGAATGTTAACATAGCATCTGTTTTCGTTATTGGTTTTTAATTAAAATTATGTAAATAATCTCTCATCAAGCAAGCCCTGTGGACTTTAACTATCTACTATTTTTGTAGACTAGCCATATTCTGTATGCCCCAGGTGAGTTGTTCTGACATTTTGAAGTGAAGGGATTGAAGTTCCTGGCAATATATGATGTTGCTAATAACTCGGAATAAAAAAACAAAGCAGGGCATGGTGTTGGCATAAAGCACTGTATTTAAAGCTGCTAATATTGGCTCTCTTTTTAAGTGTAAGTGAGAAAATCCAATGTTTGCCAAACTGAGGAGGGTGAAACCAGTAAGGAAAGAATCATCATACTCTAGCTTTAAGAGGATTTTTTAAATAACTCAGTGAAAACTCAAATTTTGATTTATTACCTGACAGTATCTTAATGGTATAGAGCACATTCTCAAACATTTTTCAAAAAGTGATCATTCTTCATTGGTATGTAGCTTTTTATCACCATAATGGTTTTTCTTTACTTATATATGAATTCATAATAACCTTATAGCTTGAAGGAATGTCTAGATGTCATGAGGCCACTGTTTTCAGGCCTTCTTTATGATTTAGCTGCTTTGTATCAGGTTAGAGCACTATAGTAAGCAAGCGTATTTTCCTAGAAGCAGAGATATATACCCTCTACATGTATACATTTTATCCACCTTTGTATGTAAATACAAAACAACTCATGGTTAGCTGCTTTTTCAAGTATTATTGGGTATACATGAGAAGAGTTCTTAAACTTTTCTAGTACAATAGGATGTACTTGGCACAAAGTTGAAACAGTGCTATTCATTGCATAGAGCTTGTTTTGTGTCTACTCCTGCTTCACTGACACTTTTATTTTAAGGAATCTCTCATTTCTGACTGCTCTAAACTGATCCTTACGTTACATATCAATATTCTTTATAAAGACAGTTTTCTTATTTTATAATGTTTTTTTTTATTTTGTGGTAGTGGGATTACAGGTTAGTTTATTAGCAGTTTTCAGTCCCTGGTTATCTATTCACAGTGAACTGGTAAGCCTAGTTGGATGAATTTGGATAATCCATAATTAGATGCTGGATTCTAGAGTTTGTGCCTACCCGACTTCCCTATTCCACGAACAAAAATGAAATGCTTTTCTTAAAAGATACCCAGACGTCTAGCTGTAAGAATCGAAGGCTTTAAAAAGAAAAATGATACTTTCCCCCTTATTGTGGGTAATTTGGAAAATACAGAAAGATACAAAGAAAATTAAAATGTAATTTTTTACCATCCAGAGAAATATGTTAAGATTTAAGTGTGTATATTTCTGTTCATTTCTTTTTCTGTTCATTTTTTTGGTTATAAGTGTATGTGTGTGTATTTTTAAAATTACATTGAGATCTAATATAATCAGCTTTTACCCTTTTTTCACAGAATAATCTTATTTTCCTATTCTTTTAAATGTATCTTGACACCTCCTCTGCCCCCACTTAATGGTTACACAATATTTTCTTATATGATGCACCATAATTTAGCCATTTTCTCATTGTTGAACGTTTTAGGTTGCTTCCAATTTTTTTTGTCATTATAAATAATCCTGTGATAAACATCATTATACATAAATTATTTTTTTAAAGATTTTATTTATTGAGATAGAGCGAGAGTGAGAGAGAAGGAGAACACAAGCAGGGCGAGCAGCAGGCAGAGGGAGAAGCAGGCTCTCCACTGAGCAGGGAGCCTGATGCAGGGCTCAGTCCCAGGACTCCAGGAACATGACCTGAGCCAAAGGCAGCCACTTAACTGACTCAGCCACTCAGGCACCCCATTATACATAAATTATTATGTGAAGTTCTTACTTTCTTTTCTCTAGAAAGCAGTCATGCTTCCAAAGTGCTTTTTAGAAAGGTCAGCTTTTTCTTTTCATTAGAATAAGTAACTAAATGGAAGGCATGACTATTTTTGCAGTTATTTAACTCCTTAGAATCAGATATTTACATATATGTGTATATATAGAGAACCTATCAGATATGTAAATTTTTTTGTGAACTTTGTTGAGGGTTGGTTAAGGAACCATGCCTATTTTATGCAGAAGATTGGATCCTTCAGAGATGAACTCATTATCTTCTTCACTCAAAGGACATCATGAGAACCTGTGACAGTGGCCAGACTTGATTTTGATTTTCTTGATCCTTAGTACAATGTTCAGGCAAGGAGCTAGTGTTTATATATCTTTTCCATTCGTTCATTCATTTGCTCATTCTTTGAGCAAAGCAGCATAAAACATTATCCAAAAGACCAAATTGTTAGGGTGATGTAAAAAAAAAAATCTCTGAATAGTAAAATCTGGGCCAATAAATTAGTTTCTTTAAGCCATCCTACCATAATGCTCACATTTTTACAGGAATCTTATTTTTAAATAAAAATCCCTGGAATGCATCCAATATCATAGGCCATGATCCAAATGTGACTTACAGTTAATTTGCACCCATTGTGTCAACTCTTTATAATTGAAGACTGTATATATAGTGGGTTTTCTGATAGCCTATGAGCCGGATCTTTAGCTGGGTGCTGTGATACATAGGGATGTACATGGATGCATTCTCTGCCCTAAAGAATGCCAAACAAATGAACTTTTATACATTCTGTTATAGCATGAGAACTGTAGACTGACTATTGTGAAAGTGTAGAGGAAGACCTTTATTTTTATTTTTATTTTTTTAAAGATTCATTTATTTTAGAGAGAGAAAGAGTGGGCATGCGCATAAGTGGGCAGTGGGGCAGAAGGAGAGGGAGGGAGAGAGAATCTCTAGCGGACTCCCCATAGAGCACAAAGCCCAATCAGGCGGGGCTCAACTGGGGGCTTGATCTCACCACCCTGAGATCACGAGCTAACCGAAACCAACAGTCTGATGCTCAAATGACTGAGCCACCTAGGCACCCCTAGAGGAAGATCTTTTTTAAAAAAATGAATAACACTTGTTTCACTGATACAACATAGTTATCAACTGAAAGAAACATGCTCACTGGAATTTTAGACTTTCATAGCTTGATAATTCTAGTCATAAACTATTCTGTTTTAATATGACACTGTACTTTTCCTTATGTTATGCCTTTTTCTTCTGTTTTCTAACTTCTCCCCAGCCACCCTTCATTTTGCTAAGTGGTGAACTTGATTTGCAACTGTTTAATAAATTGACAGATCCCTGTAATGGAAAGGATTAGACAACGACTTGTATACAAATATAATTCACTTGTTAAGAAAGTTTTTCAAAAAAGTGGTCCTTGTGCTTTGGTTAAAGCTTAGTTAACATTTCCTTGAGATAATTTTTAATGCTTACTTTTTTTTTTTTTAAGATTTTATTTATTTATTTGACAGAGACACAGCGAGAGAGGGAACACAAGCAGGGGGAGTGGGAGAGGGAGAAGCAGGCTTCTCGCTGAGCAAAGAGCCCGATGTGGGGCTGGATCCCAGGACCCTGCGTCATGACCTGAGCCGAAGGCAGACGCTTAATGACTGAGCCACCCAGGCGCCCATTAATGCTTACTTTCTGAAAACACTTTTACTAACCAAGTATTTAGTGAGGCTGTATTATTGAAGGTTTCATCATAATCAATCATGTATGAGGCATTAAAGTTAATTAAGAGTTGAAGTTGATACATATGAATAATGGCCAGTGTGGTCTTTGTGGCTCTTAACAGCTTACTATTCAAAAACTACAGATAAAGGGAAAAACATTTGTGAAGCTGGTGTGTGGATAAAAGTGCATTTTTATGTAACCTGTGTTACCTTGGACTGACAAGACATTAGATGATGGCAAGTATAAAGATACATAACGTAATAAGATTGCCAAAAATTGACTAGAATATTCTTATTCTTCGTGTAACCTTATTTCTAAAACTCTAGTCAGGAATGCTGTTTCTCTAGTAGAAAAGAATAAAATTTTGTTTAATTTTTCTTCTTGGGAATATATTAATTGGTCGTGTTTTTAAATGAGTACCTGTTCTGTGCTTAGTCATTTGATAAATGATACGCAAGCCTAGAGAAGAAAAGTATGACTTGCCTGTTTTCATGGGCAGAGGAAATCACAGGCATAGAAGTAGCATTGGGACTCATATGCTCAAGGACCAATGTGGAAACCAACACACTGAAGGAGAGGTACATATTGGATGATCCTGAAAATTAAAGTCTGGCAGAACCTGGAAACCTAAGAGGAATTTGGGCTCTATGTGACAGATAAGAGGAAGCCATAGTGAAGAAGTTACTTAATAGAAGAAGTTACTTATTAGACTTATTATTAGAGTTATTACTTATTATTAGAGCTTGTTGTGTATATTATGGAATAGGAACAAATAAGATCAAATTGGTAGATTAAGGGTCAGGTCATGTAGGATTGTGACACCTAAGAGGGAAAGTTAGAACTATCTAGATAAAATAGGGATTAGGAAGGTTTTTTTTTTTGTTTTATTTTAACGTAATCTCTACCTCCAGAATAGGGCTCAAATTTACAACCCCAAGAGTTACATGCTCTACTGACTGAGTCAACCAGTTACCCTGGAAAGGTTTTTGACCAATTTCACTTTGTGGGTCAAACTGGTTTTTAAAGGATATTTGATATAACGGGAGCATGAGAGCTATTTGTATGATAGAGAAACTTGAAATAGGGAGAAAATATGAGAAGCCAAAAGAGATGAGTTGACATTGATAACATTTTGAAAGAAGACATATGTTGGTGACAAATTGAGTTTGTTCACATCTTCACTGAACAACTATTCCTGAGTAATTGCCGTACAGTATGTGCTAAGCACTGAGGAATTAGGGATGCAAAAAGATCCTTTGGAGTTCAAGGGGCTTTCACAAGGCAAGATTTGCACTAGGATTTCTAACTGCAACAGTCAAAAGAATATAGGGTACAAATTTGATAGGCATAAGAGAAGCAGGTTGTGGGGAAGAGAACATGATAGTATGTTTAGATCAGCAGATGTAGATCTACCAAGTAGATCTTAATTGTTGAAAATATAAATTTATTTATATAAATATATAAATTGGAGTTTCATCCTCAGACTCTTCAGAGTGCTGCAGATTGCAAGAGCATGTGTTTAATCTGTGCCTTGGTCTATGAGTGTTTTTTTTTAATCACATAAACATAAATGGCTTATTTTCATAAATTTTCTCTAGAGCCTAATGTTATATTAATTTTGATAAGTATTTACCTATTTTTAATGTTCTTTTTTGAAGAATTTTCCCACCACACTAGTCAAATAAATATAATACTGGGTTTGGGGAAGCATTTGTTGTGGAATGCAGATTTTTATTTGTTTCAATTAACTAGTCAGGGGAGGAATATTGATGGGGAAACTGATAGTGATATTTTTAGATTCTGATTTTGGTTTGCAAGTTTTCAAATTCCAAGAAGATGACTGCTGTAAAAGTCAATTCTTAATATTCTCTCATTCTAGGACAACTTCTACTTACTGTTCCAAGCCTTCATTTTCATCCTTGTGACAACCTTCATGTCATCTTGGGATGACATTAACTACATGTATTAATTATATACAGCATAAACAGAAATAACCAAATATCACTAGTCCTTAACTCAGGCCTCCTTTTCTCCCCCCTTCTCTAAGGAACGACTACCAAAATCACTACAATCCCAATGACTTCCAAGCCCAATGTGATTGTTGTGCAAAAGACAACAGGAAAAGGAACGACCATTCAAGGCCTCCCGGGCAAAAACGTTGTCACAACATTGCTAAATGCTGGAGTAAGTAAGAGCTTATACTGCAGATTCAGTGAATCCACTGAGGATTTTAAAGACCAGCTATACAAATATTTGCCTAAGGACTTCAGAACCCCACAATGGCCTGTATGGTTTGATTTACCGCTACTGTGATGTAATAACTGTTAAAACACCACCAACTGATGCCATTTTTCACAGTAATTTCTAAAACATGTTGCTCATCGCTAAGTTGCTTATGACCATGATTTAGATGCTTAGCTTAGTCCAGATGGAGGATTCCACTGGCTTAACTACAGTGGGACCTCTGTTAGAGGACAGTTTTATTCCTGCCTCTGGCCAGTAGACACGAGGCTAGTTTGGCCTAGGCTGGGCAAAGAGAAATATTTGGGGTGAAGAAAATTAATTGACGGGGATTTACTTTCATTTTTACCTCTTTGAGCTAGTAAAAAAAAAAAAAATAACCGCTTCATTGATAGTTGTGAAGGCAGTCGTGCAGAGGTTTGGAGTTAGACATATCTGGGTTTTGTCTCTTAGTATCGTAGTTGTTTGACCTTGGCAAATTTACTCAACTTCTGTCATCCTTAATTTCCTCATTTATAAGTTGGGGATGGTGATCTTTACTAGTGTGTTTGTTCAGTAACTGGTAGCTGTTTTAAAAGTGCTTAAAACAGTGTCTGACACATAGGAAGTCCTCAATAAGTGGTTTTTCTCTTATTATTGTTACTCTTGGTACTTAACTATTTAGGCTTGGTAATGTCCCTACTTTGCTAGAAAAAAAATGTCGTACTTCATTGTAGTAGATCTCTAGTAGCTTCCTAGGTATCGTAATCTTCATAATGTTGGCATTAGATCTTTTCATCATGTAGCAAAACATAGCCTGAGTTCACATGGTAAGCCAAAATAAAGCCTGGGAGTAGAATTCCACTTTTCAGAACGCTTTTACAGTCTGGTTTACAGTTTCATAGAATTTGATATGTAAGAGGGGATGCCATGTACCCAGAGTCCTGTGGTCACATATATTGAAGAGTTGTGTGTGAATCCTAGCTGCTAGGTATACCTACCAGCAATAATTGGACTCAGGAAGTACTAGGAAAACAATTAGATCAGAGCATAAGACTACACATATGTATATGCATCTGTACTCAACAGCTTGGTTACCTGGGCATGTCTACACACATACATCAGAAGAGCTTCTTCAAAAAATAGCCTGCTAGTTGGTTTTGATAGGCTTTGAATGGGTCATTATACTTGGACAGGGCCCATTAAGCTATTTGATAGATAGGCATGCTTACTTGCAAACTAGTGGCTCTTGGCAAATGAACTAGAGCTCCTTCCAAAGCTGCTGCTGTGAAGGGTGTGTTTGTATTAAAATAAGTAATAACATGAGTGACAGACATTTCATATCTCCCTTAGATAACAATCTCCCTTACAGCAAATAGTTAAACTTGGGATTTTTGTAACCTGTTTAGCTCTAAATTCACAGAGTGATTACCTTCTGCCAGCTCAGCTGGGTGCTTTGTTTTTACTGTCTGCTAAGTTTGGATGGCCACACATTTTAGATGATGTTGACTAATAGTTAAAAACTAATTAGGTGAAAATTTTTCTTTTCAGTTTTATGGATTTTAACTTTTAAAAATTAAAATTTAGTAAAATCACCGTTTTTGAATTTGAGTAAGCTCAAGTATTGACTATAAATGACAGAAGGTACTTGAGAATAAAGCAGACAAAAGTATAAAAATGGTGAAAAGTTAATGAGCTTAAGCTATCTAGTTAATAAACTAAAGTGATATTAGTAACATACTAATAATAAAATGTGGGAAATGCCCTGTTTGTTTTTTGTATTTTCCCATATAACCTCAGAACGTTTGTTAATATCTGCTGATTTCATCTCTTGTGCATGCATTTTCACATAGACATTGCTATGTGTCCTTATAATTTTGTATTTGGGGAGCTTAGTTTATTTGTATGTATACATTTAGTTATTGGTATAATGCACGGTAATTTTTTATTACATAAATGTCTATTTGGGGTAAATTAGAAAATAAAGGTAATGTTGGGGGGAGACCTATAATCCCAACTCTTTTGAGATAGCTATTGTTAACATTTTAGTATATATTCTTTTTTAATTTCCTGACTATTTTAATGTATGTATTCTATGAATGTGACGGTGTAGTAAATATTCTTATGTGAGATAATTTTTTAAATTCACTTGTCAGGAGATAATGCCTTCTTTGGACAGAAAGTTGGGCAGATGACTTTTAGGACTATCTCAACTAAGTCTAGCATTTTTGATCACCTGGAAACATTGTACTTTGCTATTTAATTTACAGTCCTTTCCCCATCATCCTTGTAAAACCTCACTGTGATTTTTCAGTAAAAGGATTTTTCAGTTTTTGGCATTGAAATACATATAAACCTCATATATTCACTGACTTTAATTTAGGGAGAAAAGACTATTCAGACGGTGCCAACAGGAGCAAAGCCAGCTATTATCACTGCTACAAGACCCATCACCAAAATGATTGTAACTCAACCAAAAGGAATAGGTTCCACAGTTCAGCCAGCAGCTAAAATCATCCCAACAAAAATTGTTTATGGGCAACAAGGGAAAACACAGGTATGCTATAAGATATGGTGGTTTTTCTTGGCTCTGGTATATTTCAAATTACTAAAATTCCACGTTGGAAATTTGAATGAGAAGATCAGTAATCTTTAAAAAATCAAATTGTTAAAAGTTATGACCAAATGTGCATAATTATCTGTCTTCAAAACCCGTGTTTCTCTCTTTAGTACTTTTTTTTTTTTTTGATACCTAAATATTTGCGCCATATCATGAGCAAAGATTGGGGAAACGAACCCTCGGAGTAAAATTTGCTGAAGGCATATATTGTTCCTTGGGAAGTAGATGCTTGAGGGAGAGTGGTAGTTATTTAGAATCTCTCAGAAAAAAGTATTTTTTGTAAGCTAATATGGCCTTTGAAAGCACTTTGTATACTTATAAAAAATTTGTTTTACTTGAAACCTAAATGATGGAGAAGCTAGATATCTGTTCATTTTCAAGCAATAGAAGATAAGGGAATTTTTCTGGAAATTTGCCTAGAAAATTGAGGCCCAGGATTTAATCTTATGTTGTTAGACTACTATTTATTTTATAAAGTACCTACTTTAACTGTTTTTGTGAGAATATCAAAGGAAGTAATGTCAGCTTTGATTGAGAAATGTTATCCTAGAATTCTTATAAAAGGTTTTAATTTACCTTTAAGAATTTACCTTTAGAATCAGTTCCCTCAGAATCATAGCAAAATAGTTTACACATCAAACAAATAAGTTTTGTGATTAGAAATAAGTCCAAATTGCCTTTAAGTTTCAACTGGTAACAATTCTCCTTTGCTCCATCATCTGCATCATAGTATAACCCATGTTTTCATTCTTGAATTCTTGGAAATGGGTGACTTTAGAGTCTGAAAAGGTTTCGAATCTTACATATGGGAGAAATAAAAAAGTAAATGTGGGCAGTTAACATTTTTATATTCTAGGCACCCAAATGAAGTCAACTCCTAGAGTTCAAATCTTGAAGTGGAATGGTTCAGTTTGAAATCTTTCTCCCATTTCACTTATTTTAATGTGTGTGGTTTTGACCTCTGCCAGGAGTTGATCTGCCACATGTTTCATGTTGCTTCTAATAACAGTTGTCTAAGTCAGTGTTTCTCGGGGGATTTTTCAAAGATGACTTAGGTCCCAACCATGTTTACTTTGTACAGGTGTCTTAGGAATTTCATTTGGTTGCTAATGAAAAGAAACCTGAAGAACAGTGGCTTACAAAAATTAGGGTTGTATTTTTATTATGTTAATAGTAAGTTAATTATTTTATTATGTTAATGAATGTTCAGAGGGAGGAAATTCTGGACTATTCTTGTAGCATTGGGAGTCCAGGCTTCTTGTGTCTTTCTGTTCTGCAGTCTGTAGCATGTGGCTGTCATTCTACTATATAGCCTACAGCCTGTAAAATGACTTCTGAAGTCATTATAGGCAAGAAAAAATGGGGAGAGCCTCTTGTCAAAATATGGCTGTTGCAGTCTGGCACATACCACTTAAAATGTATGTGGCTTGACTCTAATTTGTTCATAGATTGAATTAGTCTTTAATGAACAATGTTGTGCCCAAAGCATAAGAAATGTACAGAATGCAGCTTCCCATGTCAGGAAGATATTATTCATGACTAGAAGTTTAGCATTTTAAATAGTGCTCTAAAATTTAAACTGGGTATATTTCCGATTCTCTTCTAGGTTCTTATTAAACCCAAACCAGTGACATTTCAAGCCACAGTTGTTAGTGAACAAACAAGGCAGCTGGTCACAGAAACATTACAGCAAGCATCTAGGGTGGCAGAAGCTGGTAATTCATCTATTCAAGAGGGAAAAGAAGACCCACAGAGTTATACAGATAGTAGTTCCTCTTCTACAGAGTCCTCCCAAAGTTCCCAAGGTAAGATCCATTTTACTTCTGATTTATGTAATTACTTCTGACATAGTGCTCCCGTTCCAAAATAGTTGAATCTAGGGGTTTCAAACAAACATGTATGCTTTGATTTGTCGATTCTTTTGATTTTATTTTCCTTTGTTTGATATGTAATCGGTGAGCTGAAGTTTTGTTTTTGGTAAGACTTTACCGTTCTTTCCTGCATGGCATATGTTCATCAAATAATTGGTAAACTGTAGATGGTGATTTTGGCAGGTAGGGGTTACCAAACTTGAATAGTGCTGTGGTTCTTCTTGTTTCCTTTTGGGTAAGTAGGAGAAGTGGGCATTAAAGTGAATGTATCTTTTGAATGGTTACTGTTGAACCTTGAGAATCAGGGTGGCCAGAGGTGGGCCATATGTGGGCTATAAGTAGAGTGACCAAACATTGCAGTTTGCAGAGGACAAGTCCTGGTTTATGTCTGTTCTACCATAATTATTAATAGCATTCTTTTTCACTCTCATCGCAAAGGTATCCCAATTTAGGTGATATAATATGATTGTCCTAATTATAAGGAAGGAGCTATGAATCCAGACTCCATAGTAGGGAAGCTCTTTATCCTCAGTGCTGTTTTAATTATGTTGTTCGTCTAGGAAGTCTCTTGAAATAAATTCTTGATCATAAGCTTAGAGACCTACAAATCTAGTACTCATGTCTGTCAGTTACCTTGACCGCCCTTATCGTCAGATGCTAGGTATATTTATGCCTAAGCTTGCTTATATGCTCTGATGCATCTAATAAGCAAAGCTTTTTATCTTCCCCTAATCATTCCTCACCCACTCCATTCCTTCTCCTCACCTCCCCATTATTTTCTCTGGAGTGCTTTCTGAGCATCTTCACTTTTCTAATGCAGATTATTCATCTGGTGCACTTTTATTATTCTAATTGTTTAGCAGAGTCTTTCCAGATTAGTGGGAAGTTCAGATTGCTTATATGGTTCAAATTGCTGATTAGCCCATTAATTGAATTTGACATTTATTTATACTATATATTAAGTATTGTGGTAGGCCCATGTAAATGTTGAGTAAAATATAGTTCTTGTAAAAATCTAGAGTAGGGGATTAAAAAATACACGTACAACTTCAGTATAAGTTTATTAGTAACAAAACTGCCAAAGGCTAAAAATTCACACTCCGGTGAGGAGAGAATAAGAAAGCTTCATGAAGGAGATAGCATTTGAAGTGGTCTTTGAAAACTTATCAATTAAAAGTAAATAAAAAAATTTTTTTTAAAGATTTTATTTATTTATTTGTGAGAGAGAGAGAGAGAGAGAGAGAGAGAGCAATCACAAGCAGGGGCAGTGGCAGACGGAGGCACAGGGAGAAGCAGGCTCCCCGCTGAGCAAAGAGTCCAACACGGGACTCGATCCCAGGATCCTGGGATCATGACCCAAGCCGAAGGCAGATGCCCAACTGACTTAGCCACTCAGGTGTCCCAAAAATGTTGATTTAAACAAACAGTAACTGACACTCATTTTAGAGAATGGATAGTTTTCTTCAGCATATTATCATGATAGTAATATTTTCTAGATCAGTTTACTGAGAAGATTCAGTTTATCATTCTATATTGATTATGAATCAGTCTTTGTATTGGTTATAGTGGCGTGATGCTTATTCTCTATTTCATATGATCTTTATTTCTTAATGATTTGATATCTAAAGATTCCATTCTTACTTCAGTACATCAGCTGCATTTTCCTCTATTTTAAAGTTTCTGGTTCCTTGAATAATACATGCCATTTTTTCCCTTGAGAAATATTTTTATAGAGGATGGGTAAAATGTTTAGCTTATGAGTTGGTGCTAAAAGGGAGACATGAATAGTAGATGTTTTTATATCCATAATCTCAGGTTATCTTTTGAAATTGCTAGTCTTTTCCTAAGGGAGCTGTAAGCCAATCATTACTTCCCAAACATGCCATTTCATTAGGCAGTCTTAAGTTTTCATTCTAAGAATGGGACAAAAGTTTGGCTATTTTTGGAAGTCATTGAGTGTAAGGTTTTCTGCTTTTCAATCTCTTATTATACATGGCTTCATCTATTTTTATTTATTTGTCCTGTATCATTACATATTATTTATTTTAAAAATATTCTGTAATACAGGGGCGCCTGGGTGGCTCACTTGTTAAGCGTCTGCCTTCGGCTCAGGTCATGGTCCCAGGGTCCTGGGATTGAGCCCCGCATCGGGCTCGCTGCTCCGCAGGAAGCCTGCTTCTCCCTCTCCCACTCCCCCTACTTGTGTTCCCTCTCTCGCTGTGTCTCTCTCTCTCTCTGTCAAATAAATAAATAAAATCTTAAAAAAAAAAGGTATTCTGTAATACAGAAAAAGATAACAATTCAGAATATGTGTATCTAGATTATAAAGCCAGTTTCTATAATCTGCATTTTCCCCCATCCCCCATATCTTTGTATAGCTCCTTAGTGCATTCTCACAATGACTGGTGATACATATGCTATGATTTAAAGAGAAAGGGATAAAGATTTTGGTCAATCTAAGATCATGCTGGCTTTCAAAGTATATGAGGGTCATACCTATTGGGAATGTAAGCACTACATAGCAGTTCATTTTTCCTTTCTATTTCTTTTGTAGTTTTTGCCCCTCCCCCACCTTTGGTAACTTTTTCTTTTAATGTAATTTCAGACTTACAAAAAAACTTTCAAGAAGAGTTAAAAAGAACTCTGTGATTTTTTTTTTTTTAAGATTTTATTTTTAAGTAATCTCTATACCCAACATGGGGCTCAAACTCACAACCCTAAGATCAAGAGTCACATGTTCCACCAACTGAGCCAGCCAGGCACCCCAAGATTTTTAAAAAAGAGAGAAATATTAAAGATTTCTTTATTTATATTTAGTTTATTTCCAGTAGGTTTAAGGTGGATTAGGTAGAATATAAGATTATGTGAAGTGAAATGGAAGAGAGCAAGGAGACAAAACCAAGGGTAGGGATTTAAGATGGAACAAGGTATGAGGCAGATACAAAAATGCATCCTGTAAAGACATTGCTTTAAGGAGGCCACAAATTGGTTTCTGGGATGATTTTTCCAGAAGCTTTATGATTTTGGTAGATCATAGTGAGGGTGGGGAATGAATCCAAGTTAAGTAAAACATACTTATTGCAGAACTTTTCAGAGCTATTATGTGTTAGTATATATTGTGAAAGATGAAGAGTGGAGTATGTAATGTAAAATGCTCCCCAACTTTTTTGACCATAGAACCTTTTGCAGAACATCTTGAGGAACTAATGTTCTCTGAAATATTTTGAGTGATGCTGTCTAGGCAGTTAAATACCATGAAGACCTTAGGCTTTATGACAATACTTCAGAGGGAATGTACATATTACATTATAGAAGGGACATAGACATCTTGGGTTTAGTTTAGAAGGGGTGGTTTAGATGAATAAGGCATCTGGGAGTCATTTTATGTGAGAAAGGGTTGGTAGAAACAGGACACTTATTATGGAGAAGAGGAGGATTGGGTTGGGGACATTGGGAGCTGTCAGTTTTTCTTGAGGACTGTGACATGGAAGAGGGAAAAGAGTGGGTCTTTGTGGAAATGTGGATGGAAACTAGAACCATTGGGTAGAAGTCACAGAAAGCCCTGTTTCCATTCCATATAAGAAACTTTTCTAGTTGTCATAACTGCAGAAATGGAAGGAAACTATCTTACAAAGTAGTGAGTTCTCTGGTGTTGCAGTTCCTGGATTGGTGGGGATATTGTGAAGATTTTAGCATAGGATTGGTGATAGCATTAAATGAACTTTTAGATCCCTGCTAGCTGAGAGGTCTTAACTATACTATGAAAGTGTGATATGGGCCTTTTATGGTAAAGTCACAGGAGACATTCTTCCATAGAGATGCCTGATCTGCCTTTGCTTATAACAGTACAGTGTGTATTTCTGGTATCTAACATGTAGTAGACGTCCAGTAAATATTTGTTAAGTGATCTGTGGGGAAAGATATCTGAGGGTTAGAAGGCCACCATCCTCAAGACAGATGGGGAAATCTGGAGGCATATACACTTCATAATCAAATGGTACTTTGAGATCAGGCTTCTGATGTCTCAGTCATTGCATCCTGACCTCAGTATCAGACTTAATAGGCAATAGATTTATCTGGTCTAAGCATAAAAGCCAAAGTAAAGAGGAAAATCACTCAAGGATTGGTTTTTGCATGTAGGTTCACACTCACATTCTTTGTCACAGCTCTTGGGGTTGCTGCAGTGATACCGTGTGATGAGCAGCCACTCTCTGAGTATGGGCAGAAAGAATGAAGAATTTCTAGCCCCTACAGAATGATGTTATTTGGGGTGATGTCTGATAGGTGCTCCCCTGTGGAAATTTGTTTTCTTTTTTTAGTCTTTTTCTACTTTATCTCTCTGCAAATGCAATCCTTGTTTTCTTCTGGATATTCAATGAATATTACAGAATTGGGTTGCAGTCATTCTTTGTGTATGGGTCCTCTCACCTACCCAAAAGGGTACTTACATCACTGGGAGAATTTCTTAAATGTGAGAACTTAGGTTTTATAAAAAGAATTATTTCCTAATAAAATTAGTTTTCTTAAGTGTAAGTTCTATTTGTCTGCTTATAACAAGTGAAGAAAAACTGTAATATGCATCACATGACATTTGGTATTGCAGTATAGTGTCCCACAATCTTCTAGAATTTGGGGAGAAGTTTAATGGAAATTATACATCCCTGGTGTGGCATGTATTCTACCCAGTATTTGGGGAACAGGGGATACAGTTTGTTAATGGTAATTTAAAAATTCCATTGTATATGGAATATACAATAATGTAGAATTCTATTGTATATCAGTTTGTTTTCTTTGGCAAGGCTGTTTTTTTGTTTGTTTGTTTGTTTTTTTAAAGAGTCATTTCACCTCCCCAACCTTTTTGGACAACTTTGTGGTTTTCAAAAATATAAGGTTCAAAGAACGTTGAACTTTTATGTTGGATTTATTCTTGTTTTTTGGGGGGCTACATGAATTCTTTTCATTCTTCTGTAATGCTTTCACTGACTAATCCAAATCAAAGCAGTCTTTTTCTTTCCATGTATTTGTCTTGTTTGCCCTAGTCATTTGATTTTACCCAAGAGCACAAAGCTATATGTATGTTTATTTTGTGTCTCCTCCATTGTAATTTAAACTTGGGAGTGGGAATCCAACATAATTTTTGTCCTGTGTGGTATCCTGACAAAGGAGTTTAGGAACTTAATAGTCTCGTCCAACCTGCCTATTCTGTAAATGGAAACTCAAAAATTTCTTGCTTGTTTTGATGCACATTTAGTATTTACATGCCTAACTTCATAACATAAATATAACTAGCCTTGATTTAGGGCTGTAATTCATTTTTGAAACTAATGAAGAGTCTCAGAATCAAGAACTTTTAGGACACAACAACAATAACATTTCTACTGTCCTTCATAGTTTATGGAGCTCTTTTATACATATATTATTTCATTATATCCTCAGAAATCTGTGAGGTAGAGAGGTAATTTTATCATTGCCATTTTAGAAATAATGACACTAAAACTCAAAGACTCAACTTGCAAGTAATTGATAGAGCTGGGGCTGTAACCTAAGACTGAACTCCAAATGTTATATATGTCCTGTTTTTATCATCCTGCTTCTGGATCATCTATCCATTCTTGTTGTTGGTGGACAGGATTTCTTTTCAGTATTTCAGCCATCCAGTAAGTGTTGACTGGATGCTCAGGTTGTAATACAGAACACATTTTCAGGTGCATTGGGGGAAAAAAGACTTCCTACAGCATTTTGTTCTTATTATACACAAGCATGCATCTACTTACACAAATGCACACTTATTTATTATAGCAATTATCACATTGAATTGTAATTTGTCTTTTTACATGTCTGTCTCCCCAACCAGATTGTGTGCTTCTTGAGCATCCTTTGTTATTCCGTAAGCTCCTTTATATCCTCAATGCCAATATAGACTCCTGCATATAGGTGCCTAGTTTGTTGAATCAGTGTATACAAGTGAATGAGTAAGTAAATACAGACACAAAAGATATTATGCCCTCTGGGGGCTTACAGTCTTCTTGGGGAGATAAAGCATGAAGTTTACAGTAAATACAAAGATTAAAAAAAAAAACAAATTGTTTTTTTTTTAAGAGAAACTTTGTTTATAGGGTTTTTTTTTTTTAACTAATATAAAACAGATTCCCAGCCTGTAGTTCATGTAATTGCTTCCCGGCGTCAGGATTGGTCAGAACATGAGATTGCAATGGAGACTAGCCCCACCATAATTTATCAGGATGTATCCAGTGAATCACAATCAGCTACTTCAACAATCAAAGCTCTGTTAGAACTCCAACAGACAACAGGTATGAATTCACATGCTCAATGGAATGAAGCATGTTTTCTCTAGAGATGGGTTGTGCTAAAATACTACCACTGTTATATTTTCTTTGTTATTATTTGAGCACATTTCCCCCCTCTGGACTGGTCTATAATCATTGCCGCAGTCTGTTTACTTGTCAGTTCAATAAGATGTGCCCAGGAGTACTGAAGGATAGACTAGTCAGGGAGAAAAAAAGACAGAACTCTTTCTTTTCTGTCTCCTGCTTAAAGGGGCAATCCTGTAGCCTCTTGTCACCAGAAGGCAGTAGTTTCTATCATTTCTAAGCACGAGGATAGATGCAGTATAAGTTGTATATAAGAATAGTAGGAGGCAAACTGCAGGGCCCCTGCCATCCTCCTTGATATTGGTGGGCAGTTTTGTGGACATGAAACACCATTAATGGCCCTTGCTAGCATTCTAATTTGTTTTATCTTTATATTTCATTGTATAATTTAACCACTTGAGCTTCTGTGCAAAGCCATCCTCATTTAACAAGATCCTGTCAGTATTTCTGGTTGCTTAAATATCTTCAGTAAACTCTAGGCAAAACCTGTGTCAGTTATACTGACTTTCCTCTGTTACACAATAAGTCAAAGATTGTTAGGGTACTTAAGGGACCTTAGCAATGATCTCATCCAGCCCTTTCATTTTATGCGTAAATAAACTGAGATCCAGAGAGTTTACCCAATTGGCTAGTGTCAGAGTGAGACTCCATGTCTTTTGATTCCTAATTCAGTGTCCTCTCTACTTGTGGGGTGACTGTGATATTATTTTAGTTTTGTTTTGCTTTCTTTGTTTAAATGATTAGTTTGATTTTGTCATATTATACTTCGTAGGAATGATCTGAATGATCTTTCAGTGGACTTAATTACTGGTAACTATTTGTTGTAACATCCACTTTAGCCAAAGAATACTAGGATTTAATATCTTTGGTTAATCTTTCTATTGGTGTTGTTTTTGGCCTTAGGCACTGCCTCAGCTCCTTGTCTTTGACATACTCAGCCATTTCCATTAATATCTTATAGAGGGTGGAAACCGAATGAGTAGATTTTTTTAGAAAAAGTGATAAGATAGAAAGTATATTTATCCATGGAACCCATTCTTGTTTTTAGACCATTCCATAAAACATTTTTGTAGAACAGAGAGGTTGTTTTTTTCTTAACACTGAAAATTTTTATTCTTTAAGAGTCGTTGAAGACTTGGTAGATTTCTTTGGAGATTATCTTGAATTTTTAATAGATCAAACTAAACCGGTCATTGTATTGTGCTATTCTGGGTAGATATGCCCTAGAGCAAATCATGGTGTATACTGCTTATTCACCCTTTGTTTTCAGGTTGAACTCGAGGATACCAGGGACTACCTTGAAGAAGGGTAAAGGAAATGTTCTAAGAGGAGTGTGTACAAGGGAAACAGATTGTTTGGCCTAGTCATAGTAGGGGGGAATTTTAGTCTGTATGCGTATGAGTTCTTCTTGCTAGGCTGCTTGGTATGGTTGCACAAATTGTGCATTCTACAACCATACATAGCAGTCTGCTTTTTTCTTTTCAATTCACTGTCTCCTTAGTCATGGCCAGTGTGGCACCACAGAGGTCTGGCTCATTATTCCCATGGACAACTCTGGTTTTGATACTTGTTTGTAATAAAAGTTAACTTTTCCCCCAACTTTTTTATGCAGTAAAGGAAAAATTGGAATCTAAACCAAGACAACCCACTATTGACTTGAGTCAGATGGCAGTGCCTATTCAGATGACCCAGGAAAAGAGACATTCTCCTGAGAGTCCATCCATTGCTGTGGTAGAGTCAGAACTAGTTGCTGAATACATCACTACTGGTAGGTGTCCTTTAAAAAGTAGTATTAAGGTAGGAAAGCTACCTTTCTGGATTTGATGGGATGGTTCTTTGGGGGAGAATATAGGTTTATATTTCTAGATCTTTTCCAGTTTGCTCTGAGAGCAAATTCACATTGTCCTTGGGACTTACCCTATCTTTAATGATGAGGGGGAAAAAAATCAATTGGTTATTGCAAATTGCAAATAATAAAGAATTGCAAGTTGGCCATATATGATGTCTGTGAATACAGGGTGACAGTTATAGAGAGGATAAAATACCTTTTATATAAGAATAAGTATTTTGATGCATCTGAGTTTTTTTAGTTTTGGGGGAGGGGAGGTGGGTCAAGAGAGAAAGAAGGTATAAAACCCAATACTTTTTTAACATAAAGAAAAAAAATGTGGAAAACCTGAAATCCATGTAAATACTTAGGAGTTCTGGTGGAAAGCAAATTAGGTATTTGTTTAAAATGTGGTCTGGCAGTAAAACACTAATGAGATTTTTGGATGGCATAGAGAGAAAAGTGGAGCAGGAAGGGTAATAGATTCTTTCTCTCATAGTCTGGTGAGACCACACCTGGAATACTGCTTTCTGGTTTGGACACTTCATTACCTTGAGATTTGAAATAGTTCAGAGGATAGTAATACGAGTAATTAGGGGTTAGGAGAAATGACTTATGAGGCAGTATGTCAAGAACACCTGTCTTAAGTTTTCTTAAGCAGTGATTAAAAGAGAATATGAAGTTATAAATATTTAAAGGATGTAAAAAATACCAAAGCAGAAAAGGAATTCTTTGGTATCATTTTAAGAGATATTTTTAAAGATTAATGGGTTAAAATTGCCAGAGGGGAAAATCTAGTTAGAGACTATGGAAAGCCATCTAGCATCTTTCTTTAGAGATCTTTAGCAGAAAGCTAAATAAAGCAGAGGGCAGTATGTTGGGGCAATCAGTATTAACCTCTGGGGATAGACTAGATTGTCAAATGTTAAATAGAGGAAAAGACCTATGATTTCTTCCCTTACTTATCCTTTTCAGAACGCACTGATGAGGGGACAGAGGTTGCTTTTCCCCTTCTAGGTAAGTGGTGTGCATCCATTTGTAGTATAACTGAAGGTAAAATATTATTGTTTGGGGGGGAACCACTTAAATGGATGCGCTCTACTCTGATCTGGTAGAGGAAAGGTAAGCTCCGCTCAGTGAAAAGCAGACTTTCCTTTCACAGGATAGTGGGATTCTTTTCTCAGAAATGAGCAGTTTGACATTGGAAAAAATAAAGAGCTTTTAAAGAAATAAGTGACTGTTTTGTGCTATTGATATGGCCCAGTTAACGTCACTTCAGCTGTTTTCCAAACGTTCACTCTCTGACTTCCTTCCATTATCTCCTCCCTATCATATCCTAAGCCACATTAAGCATTTTCTTTGACTTCAGATCCAGCTTCCTGGACCTGATCTCTTGTATTATCCTACAGTAGGTGTTAGTTTTCTCTGACTTTACTGCACCCTGGGGAATTACTATGAACGGATTTACAGTATCTTGAATGAGGATTATTCTTAAATGATTTTAATTGATCTTCTATTAAATCCACTTCCTTTCTTAATAAAAAATTTAATGTTATAATTAAGATTAGTATGGGCAGCAGAAATGTTCCATATAATCTGATAATTTCATGAAAAATTATTGTTTATTTTTCAGATGTCATTCATTTCTGATGGTGCTTCTATCAGTAAAAAACTTCATTAATTTGTTTAATTTTACTATTAGTATGATTTGTTTTTTCTCCTCAGTCACATTATAAATGATTTCAATAGTTGTTTTAATATCCACACTTTTTTTCAGTTTGGTTGAGCACATATGGAAGATTTTATTAACTCATAATTTAAAATATGCATATAAAGCATACTGTGAAATGCAATAAGACATTGCAGTACATTTATCCCAGTGGTGCTGCCTATAATCTCTTACATCACATGTAGGCATATGTATAAGCAACAATAGAAAAACAATATAGACAGAATGAGTTACAAAAATAAATAAAGCTTGTTTATATTTCACTGGATAGTTTTAGTTCTGTACTTACAATACCTAGGTAGTACTTTGACATTAATTTCTGTAGTGATCATCTTCTCCTTGGACATTCCACTATGACTTTTCTTAAACATGAAACCACTTGAATATGGAACTACTTGAAATTGCAAATCAAGATATTTGAGCATTAGAATCATGGGTTATTCAGAGAATTTTGATATTCTCAAAATCCTTAGCTAATCTTACAGATTTGTTTTACTCTGTTTTTAATTCAAAAAGCTTATTTCCCAGTAACCATAAGCCATTTTTAAGGCTCTATAGAATAAGAAGTGGTGAATGTTTTACTGTTTAAAAAGTTGAAGTTGAGGCTGGTAAGAGATAGTTTGGCATCAAGGTAGACGTATCGGTTTACATCTGTTACATCGATATAAATGTCTAGTTTATTCCTTTGGACCTTTGTAGCGAGAAAATAGGAAATGGGGTTGTTTTCCTGTTACACTGTATTCTCATTTGTGTCAGATGAGCAAAATTTGGATTTTTCTATTCTTTTGTTTACTTTATAAGACTTAACAATTTAAGGACCATTTTCCGTCTGTTACTTCATTTGATCCTCTTCTAGGTAGAAAAAAAATTTTATTATCCTATTTAAAAAAACAAAAATAAACAAAACTAAAACCTCTAAGTTTAGAGACTCATAGAATTTAAATGACCTTTTAAAATTCACATAGCTGGTTGGTGGCAGGGTGGGACAGAATCCAGCCAGGTGTGACTCTTGGTGCAGTTCTTTGTGCAGTATCATCTTGACCTCTTACATCTTTAGGAACTATAAGGCTACATGACAGTGTCACTTCATGTAAAAGAATGAATGCTTCTGGGTTTTGTATTGCATTTGGAACTGGGACCAAGAAATTATTATCTTAGTAAATTAAGTATTATCTTAGTATCCTTAAAGATACTAGTCTAGGATTTGATTATAGAAATGTATTATTGTTTTGTTACCTTAATGGGGTGAAGGTTGTTGGAGAAATTAAGCACAGCTCACAGGAGGATATAACTTTAAGGGGTTTGTTCCTCCTTTGTGATAATAGTTTTCACAGTGCTTCTGCATTTCTCATCTCATCCTTATAATAGCTCTGTTATTCCCATTTTACAGATGAGAACACAGAGTCTCAGAGAAGATAAGTGACTTTCTCAGAGTCACACAGCTCATAGATGGGCAGACTCTGGTCTTCTGCTCCTAGTTCACAGTACCACACATTCTCTCTGTGATGCAATCTCACAGACATTTGTTTAAAATGACTACTGGTTACAGATGCTGTGGTGATTTCTGGAGAAATATCATCACCTCCTCTATTTTCAGTCAGCCATCGCTCCCAGCCCCAACAGCCCTCCCAGCCCCAGCGGACCCTGCTCCAGCATGTGGCTCAGTCACAGACCGCAACACAGACTTCGGTGGTGGTGAAGTCCATCCCAGCATCTTCCCCTGGAGCAATCACCCACATTATGCAGCAGGTTGTATCTCTTCTTTCTCTTCCTACCTTCTGTAACCGCCTTCTTCCTGAAATAAGGCTTAGTCTCATCGATTATGGGAGAGGAAATAACTGAATTGAAGAGCATTTGTGTAGTTCTTTCATCTGTGAGGACTGAGTAGAGGAAATGAGTTGAGAGTCTTAACACTTGGAAAGTAATTAAGAAACAGTATTCATGGATCTTCTGTAAAATTGGAACATTTCAAAAGGGTGGGACTGTCTAGATGAATCTATGACTTCAGAATTGGTACTCTTTCTATATCCATTGTTATGGAAGCATTTATCACTGAGGTGAGATTTTTAAATGAAATAGAAGTTGGCTTGTTCAGCTGTTTGTTGCTAGGTGTTTTGCTTTTTGAATGAATTCTCATAGGAAACGTTATTTATAAGTAGGTATAAATATCTGACTTCTTTCACTATATGTGACCAGTTAAGGAGGAGGAGACTCAATGAGGAAGGAGAATGAGTTAATACAAAACAGAAAATCTGGTACCAGGAGTAACGGGGAAAAGAAAAGAATATGCTGATCAGCTGATTTTGTGTCACATACTGTGCTTTGAGCTTTAAATACATTAATTTGTTTAATTCTCAACTATGATCCTGCAAGGTGGGTGTATTATCCCTCTTACAAATGAGGAAACTCATGCTTACAGAAGTTAAGTAACTTATTCTGGGTGGCAGAGCCAGGATTTAAACTCAGAGCATCCTGCCTCTATACAAAGTGATGTCATAGATGCCAGATTTAAGCGTGACTTATCATCGGTTGTCACATAAATCACCATCATTTGACTGGTAGCAGTTGATCCTAATTTTAAGCAAACTAACCTGAATGGCAATAAAGAAATTGGTGCATTAAAAACCTATATGTGTAAGGTCATTATGAGATAGGGGAGAGTTTCAATTGAATCTCATAGTTTTAAAATTTAGAATGAAGGAATAGCATGATAAGGAAGTGGGAAGGATGGGGTTGGGGTGGATTTTGTGTCACTGAGGAAAGCCAGGTGGCCAGAGGTTTAGCTAAGTATCAGATCTCAGCCTGGATGCTAGCAAGTCCTGACGTTGAGCTTTCTCAGGACCCCCAGAGAGGTCGAACAGGCTGACCCTAACCATGTCCCTCAAGATCGATGCCTCCTCCCATCACCGTTATATCCAACACGGAACAATCTCCCTTTCCACGACAGGACTGCTCTCGTCCCCTCCCCCAGTCTCCTTCCCTCCTGGCAGCCGAGTCTCTGCGAAACTGTTGCCCAGTGGGCCCAGAATATGACCGAAGGGGCGAGGGCGACTAGTGCGGAGGATTGTTCACACAGGCCTTGGTGAAGCCTGATGAACCATTTCCACTCTGAGCAGAGAGGCCCTCGGTGGGGACCCGATGGGCATCCTCAGACAGTAACTCTTCCCTTCTGGACAGCATTGGACATACACACACGGGCTTCTCTGAACCTTGGCTTTTCTCTGAACACCTCATTCCTGGGTCACTGTGTTCTTTTCTTTGGATGGGTCGGTATCTGTGATGACCAGGCGAGAGAGCTGTGTCCTGAGCCAGGGAGCCTCTTCCTTTTCTGTGTTGAGCTGTGCCTGCAGGGCAACCTTATTCCTCCTACCTATGCATTCTGGGCCCTTGAGGACTTTTCTTCTAGAAGTGAGTAGACCAGTTTTTGCAGTTTTCTTTTTAGGCTCTTTCTTCTGAAAATTTTTGAATGAATCTCATAACCAAGTCTTTTCCAGTTTGAGGAAAATGTAGCAATGTAGGTGTTTTTCTTATTTCATTCTTACTTTGTGCCTTTTTTACTCAGGCATTAAGCAGTCACACTGCTTTTACCAAACACAGCGAGGAACTTGGAACTGAGGAGGGCGAGGTTGAAGAGATGGATACTTTAGACCCTCAGACAGGTCTGTTTTACCGGTCTGCCCTGACTCAGTCACAGTCAGCTAAGCAGCAGAAACTTAGCCAGCCCCAGCTGGAACAGACTCAGCTGCAAGTGAAAACTCTGCAGTGCTTCCAGACTAAACAGAAGCAGACCATCCACCTGCAGGCAGACCAGCTCCAGCACAAACTCCCGCAAATGCCCCAGCTTTCCATCAGGCATCAAAAACTCACCCCTCTTCAGCAAGAACAAGCACAGCCCAAGCCAGACGTACAGCACACACAGCATCCCATGGTGGCCAAAGACAGGCAGCTTCCTACCTTAATGGCACAGCCCCCGCAAACTGTAGTACAGGTGCTCGCAGTGAAAACCACGCAGCAGCTCCCTAAACTGCAGCAGGCTCCGAACCAACCAAAAATCTACGTGCAACCCCAAACCCCCCAGAGCCAAATGCCGCTCCCAGCTGCATCAGAGAAACAGCCGGCAAGCCAGGTAACGGAATATTGGTAGCATGCAAAGTTAAACTTCTCTGTTCACGGAAAAAATGAGAACATCACGACCCTATCGTGATTAGCAGTGCTTTCTCCTGGCAAGAGGAAACTCAAAAGCCTCATTTATGCTGGTATTACTTTACCCCATCAGAAGGTTGACATTAGGGAAGAGATGCACGCATTAATATAGGAAGGAAAAAAAAAAAGCATAGCACGCAGAACTTGATTTTCCAGGCAGTTTTTAACGAAATCACTTCAGCATTGATCAGCGGTGCATAGAAGCAAGATCCCTAAATTATTTGTATTTTTTAGATATAAAATATTTTTTTCCATGCTTGTAAACTCTCATATCTGTGGTAGTAATGCTAATAAGTAAACTACAATCTTTTAAGGAGCTTCACTGAACCATCTTCCTTTGTAGTTTACATCAGCATCATCTAGTTAATAAATTTACTTTCTAGATTTATCTGCTAGATTGCAGAGGAATTATCTGGATATTCGAAAGAAAAATTATATTAGGGAAAACCAGTGGCTTTGGAGTGATGTATATATGTGTATTATAAATACATATATAGAAAATATATTTGTATAGCTGTATTTTGAAGCAAAAAATTGAAAATTCTACTTTTTATTTTTAAAAACTGAAGATGATGTAAATAATATGAAAATGGGTTGAAGGTATACTGTGTGGGGATATAAATCCCAAAGGAAAACAAGGCTGCTGTGACTTTTTTTTTCGTTTACTGCTATGAACCTTGGCTGGCTAGATGAAGGTTCTTTTTACCCCTCCTCTTTCCCTAGGTTTCTTAAAAATAACCAGATACTTTCCCATCCAGCCCTCTTTTAAACACCAAGCTTCGTTCAGAATGTCTTCCTAGTATACCGCACGAATGTTTCTTTTGCCATATTATCTGGGGTATTGGATAGGTTTTTCTCAAAGAGATGTAGCTGTAACACACACAACCCCAATTTGTTTTCAGGTGGAGCAGCCAATTATAACCCAAGGATCCTCTGTTACAAAGATAACTTTTGAGGGGCGCCAGCCTCCCACAGTTACAAAGATAACTGGTGGCAGTTCTGTGCCTAAGCTGACATCACCAGTTACAAGCATATCTCCCATTCAGGCCTCTGAGAAGACAGCAGTGTCAGACATTTTGAAAATGTCTTTGATGGAAGCTCAGATTGATACAAATGTAGAGCATATGGTAGTGGATCCCCCAAAGAAGGCTCTTGCCACTAGTATGCTCACTGGTGAAGCAGGATCATTACCTTCCACCCACGTGGTGGTGGCAGGGATGGCGAATTCCACTCCCCAGCAACAGAAATGTAGAGAGTCCTCTTCAAGTCCATCTGCTGTTGGCCCTCCCTTAACGACAAGGAAAATCGATGCACCAGGAGTGCCTGCGACAGGCCAGTTCATGCGTATTCAGAATGTAGGCCAAAAGAAAGCTGAAGAGAGCCCAGCAGAAATTATCATCCAGGTAAGAACTGGAAGGAACATGAGAAGTATTGGGCATCTTGGGGGTTGTGGGTTTGGTGTGATTGGGGTGTTGCAGGAAGAGTCAAGCCAAGATGGCAAGAGACATAGTGATTATTTTTGAGATGGCATTTGAAAAATTTGGTTTAATACCTGTTGCAAATATACAAATTTATATTTTCTGGAAGAGAATCCTAGAAAATTGGTGGATGTTATCACACAGCACCCCTCAGAGGCAGTCAAGGGCCCTGAGCCCGTATGTCAGCTTGATTTATAGATACAAAACATGCTTGCCAGTTTAAGTCAACCCAGAAGATCAGCAACTTGATGGGGTCAAACTCCCCGGTCTTTGCTCAAAAAAGGGGTATAACTGGATTGCACTTTTATTTCAAGTTAATTTCAGGGACCCTTTCCTTGGAAAAACATAGTTCTTTATCTTGATCTAAATTTATTGTTTTCAGGACAATTAAACCTTAATTAACTGCATTGTCTGGAGAAACATGTTGTAAGAAAATGTTTCTACATAATTTAATTTTATATTTAATTTGGGATTAACCATAAAGCTTTGCTTCTTATTTTAATCATTGTTGAAAAATCTTGTTAATGGTTACTGTCCTGCCTTGGTAAGTACAGGCTAGTGAACATAATGAATTATTCATTGGCAGTAGATCTTTTATGCCTCACATTCCCTTCATTCTAAAACTCATCTGTCATCATGCATAACAGATCAAGACTAAAGAATTACTGAGTTCAGATTAGCCTTTAAAAGTTGTGTTTTACTTCCCTTTGTCCTTGCAGGGTTTCAGGTTGTTTTCTTGACACTTGTCATTTTTTTTGGCTATGCTGATAGATGGCTTGGAAGTTATCAGAACAGCACATTTTAGTTAATGGAGAATTTGGATTCATTGAAATGTGGATAATCTAGGATTTACCATAGAGTCACTGTTGTGTGACTTGGAAGTTTCTGTGGTAAACTTTCCCTTTTCCATGATGCCAGGCTACAAGAGAATGCAAACTGACCAGTATTCACCCAAATATGATACAAATAAGTATGGGGAAAATGCCAGAGGCAAATAGAACTGGCCATTGAATTAAATGATTTGTTCCTCTGTAAAAACAATTGTTAGCGAATTAAGTAATTCTTGATGGAGGGATTCGTCGTTGTCCCCCCCCCCCCCCCCCCGCAGAGGTAGAAAAGGAATGAGTTCCTGGCTTTGCCACTCACTATGTGACTTTAGGCAGGGCTATTTAACCTCACTCTGCCTTCGTTTCCTCATCAGTAAAAATGGGAATAAGGAATGCCTACTTTACATGATTGGTGGGAGGATTACACAAAATTGAGATGAAGCACCTAGCACAGTACCTGGCCCTTGGTGATTGCCCAATAAATGGTAGCTGTTAACTATTTTACTAAAATTTACTGTGGCTCCTGAGAGTCTACGGCCATACCACCCTGAACACGCCTGATCTCATCTGATCTCGGAAGCTAAGCAGGGTTGGGCCTGGTTAGTACTTGGATGGGAGAGTTTAAATTGGTGTACTCCCTAAACTGGAAATAATTTGGGATAGCTTATTTGGAAATAATTTTCTACACTTTATGAACAGGGCTGAAAATTGCTTTGTATATCAAGGATAGTATCAAATGAGTCGGCTCTCTACAGAACACACAACTAACTTTCAGTGTATACCATGTGCTAGGTGGTCATGTCAGAGGGAAGGACAGTGTGTTGTTTAGGAACCGAGCTTTTGGAGTCAGAAACACCTGGATTTGAGTCTCACCTGTACTCCTCCTTCCCAGCATTGTGGTTTGGAGCAGCAGGGTTCACCTCTGTACCACCATTTCATTCCCTGTGAAATGGAGACCATAACCGTTGCCTCACAGGGTTGTTTTGAGGATTTCATGGGAAACTATATGGAATGCAGCTAGTTAAGTGTCTGACACAGAGGAACACTCAATAACTATAGCTCCTGTTACTATAATCATCATGAATATATTGTTAGGATATTTTCAGATCTTACTAGTTACACTTAGCTTTGACCAGAAGTACTGATTTTACAGATTCAGTAAAATAGTATGGGGATGAATGAAAGCAGTCTGCAGAAGTGCTTTGATTCTTAAAAAATGTTTTATAAGAATCCAACATGTTTAATAATAAGTGCTTTGAATGAAGAGCCTTGTTCTTTATAGACAGATAATCTGTATTTCATTCATTTGTTTGTCCATTCATCCATTCATTCATACCACATGTATTATTTAACCTCTGTGTTCTAGGCGCTGTGCTAGGTGCAGACTAGAGGAGTAAACAAGACAAATATATCTTCTGTTCTGAAGGAGTCTATATATGTGGAACTCATAGAATTTTAGAACCTTGAGGATCTTTAGAGTATATCTTCTCTATCTTATTTTACACGAGGTTAAAGCTCAATGAGGTGAAGTGACTTGTTCAGGGGTCCACAGCAAGTCTGAGCCAGAGTTGAACTACAGTCCAGGCCTCCTGACCCCACCTAAGACTTCTTCACAGATTAGCTGTATGGAACAGAGTGGGAGAAAACAAATAACAGAAAACTCCACTACTCTAGATTCAGTGCCTTGGCATCTTACAGTATTTTCTTTATAGTGTTAAAATTATTTTTACATCCCTGTTCCCATTCTCCGCGCCCCCCCCCCCCCGCCCCCGCTGGCAGTAGAAGATTCTTTTGGTCAGGTGTATTTCCTGATATTCAATTTTGCCCTGGGACTTTTAATGTTAAAGATAGGTCAATTCATTTGGCAAGTGTTTATTGCGCATCTAATGTGTGACAGGCCCTCTTCAGAGCTCTGGGCATCTAGCAGTGAAAAAAGATAATCAAGATCTGTACTCTCCTGGAGCTTCCATTCTAAGGGTGAGAAAAAAATTTAACAAACGAAGACAAAGTAACAATGTAATAGAGGTGGGGGTGGGACCTACCCAGTGATCTGGTTTCATGGTCATAAAGAAGGAAGACTTCTCAAAACGTTTTACTCTTAAAGCATTTGAGCTAAGATGCAGATGACAGGATGGAACCAGCCATGCAGAAATTTGGAGAAAAAGTATTCTAGGAAGAGGGGAAGACCTAGTACGAGTGTGTTTGGCATGAGCCTGGAACCGTGATAAGTTTGATTTTATAGCAAACACGATAGGAAACAGTTGTAGAACTTTAAGCAGAGGTATAATGTGAACTGATAGACCTTTTAAAAAGGCATCTGATAAAGATGAGAAAGAAGAACCTGACAAGGCAATATGGCCATAATATGTGTTTGTCTACTGGTATTTTCATTGTTTAAAAGACAGTTTTGTCCTCTTTAGAAAGAGTATTAGTATGTGACCCAAATAAATAACTTCCCCTTTTAACTACCAAAGGGTTACTGAATGTTACTGAAGAGTTTAAAATATATTGTGGTGTCAGCGAATTAATCATATATCTTGCAGATAATAATGAGTGAAATCTGACTACATTTACATTTAAAATTTGCTTAATGATCAAATGAAAATGTCCTTTAAAGTCTCTCTCTTGAATTAGGCACAGACTTCAGCCTCCTTTACTAGAAGAGGTGCCATCAGGAAGTGGAAAGATCACTTTAAGTTGTTAGAAGACTTGAGCTTGAATCCTGGCACTTTAACTTTGACCAACTGTGTGACCTTGATTAAGTCACTTACCCTCTTGGTTTCCTCATTTGTAAAACAGGAGTAACATTTTTCTTATAGTGTTATTACGGGGATTTAGTAGAATATCATGTGAGAAAGCACCTAGCACAGTGCCTGGCATGTAGTAGTTGTCCAATAAATGTCAGTTTCCTTGTTTTCTTCCTTAGTGTTGGGGAAATCCTCGTGTTTCTTTTTCTTACCATAAAGCCTCTCTCCTGTGTCTTCTCTTCCAGGCCATTCCCCAGTACGCTATTCCTTGTCACTCCAGCTCCAACGTGGTTGTAGAGCCCAGTGGGCTTCTTGAGCTAAACAACTTCACTAGCCAGCAGTTGGATGACGATGAGACAGCAATGGAGCAAGACATAGACAGTAGCACAGAGGATGGAACCGAGCCCAGCCCCTCTCAGAGTTCTGCTGAACGGTCCTAAGTGTTTTGGAAATAGGAGTGCACTTTAAAACCTACTTGGTTACCAAGTGTCCAGGGAAGCCCTTGATTTTTGATGTCTAAAGAGAGCACTTTGCCCATGCTTAGGCTGTGGACCCCAGAATCGCAGTGTTTCAACAAGAACTGCTGCAGGAGCAGCATTTTAAAACAAGATAAAACTCACAGGGGACTGTACTTTTTTAAAAAAAAAAAAAAGGAAAAGAAAAAAAAAGAAAGAAAAGAAAAAGATGCACATCTGCAGTGACAGAAGACCTGATATTCTTTCTCTCTTGGACCACAGCTGATGGAAAAGTATGCCATGCAGTGGAAAGAGACTTTTCCTGTGAATGTTCCTCAACTGGTTTCTACTGAGCAAAACACCATCAGAAAAGGAGAATGTTAATAGTTTGTATTTTGAAATGGTGTGTCAGGAACAGTTTTTTAAAAAACCTTGTATGTTTTTGAAAATCCCTGGAAGTGTTGAATTGGTTAACATTTTACATTTGCTCAGTTTATAGTTTATAAAATAACTAGAAAAATACTGGCATTAAAGAATCCTTGTTAGATGGTGGAAATCAGATCCCTAACCAGTGGGAAGTGCTTTTTGGGTGGCTTGTACATTCTCACCAATTGTATGCTAATTTATTGTGTTGTTGTTCCTTTGTGCTCTAGGCAGCACACTTGCCTTCTATTTATTTAAATGTAAACATTTCAAAGCAGGCCATATTCTTTCTGACAGATTTTCTGTAAACCAGGATTGCCTGCCCTTTCCACCTCCCACCCCTCCCTGCTCCTTTAAGAAAACTTAAGAGAAAATGTTTCATTGTGAAGGAGAGGAAAAGAAACATTTTCTGGCCCAAAGGAAATGTTCAGCTATGTTCAGGAAAAATTATTCATATGATGCTATCTTAACATTGAAATTGCACATTCATGTTGGACTGAGACTTTGAAGATAACTTTTACATACTTTTGTTTAACCCCCTTTGAAATGTATAAAAATTCATTTACAGTTCTAAATGTAATGTTTTTAAGCATTCTGCCTTTTTAGGACACGGTTTGTTTAAGCAATATGTTTGGGTCTTGTGATCACTGTCTGTCACAAGTAGAGTGAGGGGTAAGAGGGTGGGAGGGTAACGGTCAGTTTTGACAGGTTGTGGCAAAGGAAGCAATTCTTTTCATTTTTTTTTAAAGAAATGTAAATAGAAAAGTTTTTAACGGTTTTATATAGATTTCACTATAAATAAGCATTTTAAGACTGACAAATGTTGAACTGTACATACATCTATCAGCATAACTGCCCAATTTTTGGTGCTGAAGTACTGTAAGTAGATTTCATCAACAGTCTCCTAATTTTTGCATCTATATCTAGAAAAAATACTGTGATACTATAGTTAATAAATTCCCACTAGAGTGACACTGAAGATTTAAACACAAGCATTTATAAGATGCACTGACCTCTGGTAGTTGCCATCATTTCTCCTGAGCGGTAATGACTTACCCATAGATGGGGCTGTTGGATTTTATTTTATTGTACAAATTCATGTTTAAAAGACTTTGTGATTGTTTCTAGTTAAGTAACTTTTTAACCTCTCCAGTCATAGGCTTCTTTGAAAATCTGATCACACTATGAACTCTCCCCAAAAAGACATGCATACCAATTGACATGTTAGGTTTTACATACAATCTTAGGGGTTTGTGGACCCCTAAGCCTAACCATGTATTCAAGGTTAAGCCCTCTGTTATGGTCAGTCTATTACTTACAGATGTAAGTTTTTATAAAATAAAATATCTTTTAAATATTCACGGGTCAGGTAACAAGAGCAAACTTGAATAAAGTTATTACGTTCTACTTCTCCATATTCTGGCAGCATAGCATACCTGTGTCCCTTTGAGAATTTAGCCTTAATATGTTTCCAGCAACTGGAATGGCAGATGAAACTTCCACAAGCTACACTTTTAAAAATTAGTGTGTATATATTAACAAACTGTCAAGTGAGGGATTTAACATTTTTTTTTCTTTCAAAGGTATTACTTTCAAGGAGAGCGTGAATTCTTTTGTTTATTCAGCAAATATTATTTAAAACATCTTCTACATGTCAGGTACTGTTCTAAGCACCAGGGGTTCCACAGTAAATAAACAGAAAATCCTACCCTTACGGAGTTTACAAACAGAGCTTCCTGCTGATGGAATGGATGCCAGGGCCGAAGGAAGGAGGAAACACGAGTGACTCTTAGGTTTCTTGATTAAGTGGATGGATGGTGATGCCATATATGGATCTCCAGGTATCCTTTTACTGAAAGTCGTAGCATTAGATCTATTTGTATTTCATATGTTTAAGTTCATAAATAATTTTAAGTCAGTCCTTGTAAAAGATACTCAGAGATTATGCTGCAAATACTACAGAATTTTTAGAGTCCCAACAACTGTTACAGGCAGTGATAAGAAAAACCCATTTGGTTTAAAATTTGATAAATGCCTTACATTGCAGAATGCAGTTTATGCTGAACTTAGAGAACTTAAAAAAAATATTTTATTGAAATTAATTCACATGCCATACGATTCACCCATTTAAAGTGTACAGTTCAGTGATTTTAACTATATTTACAGAGTTGGGCAGCCATCACTACAGCCAGTTTTAGAACATTTGCATAACCCTAAAAAGAAACCCTGTACCCCTTAGCTGTTACCCCTGAAATACCCCATCACCCAGCCCTAGGCAACCACGAATCTACTTTCTGTCTCTATGGATTTGCCTATTCTGGACATTTCATATAAATGGAATCATATAATACGTGGTCTTCTGTGACTGGCTTCTTTCATTTGGCATAGTATTTTCAAGGTTGTAGCATGTTTTAGTTCTTCGGTCCCTTTTATGGCTCAGTAATATTCCATTGCATGGATATAGCACATTTTATTTATCCATTCATTGGTTGATGGACATTGGGGTTGTTTCTACTTTTTGGCTATTCTGAATAATCCTGCTGTGGACGGTTGTGTAGTTTTTACATATGTTTTCAGTTCTCTTTGGTATATATCTAGGAGTGTAATTGCTGGGTCCTACAGTAACTATGTTTAATGATTTGAGAAACTTCCAAAATCTTTTCTACAGTGACTGCACATTTTACAGCAGTATAGGACAGTTCCACTTTTTCTACATCCTCACCAGTGCTTGCTATTATTCGTTTTTTGTTTTTATTATTTTTTAAAATTATATTCATCTTAGTGTGTGAAGTGGTACCTCGTGGTTCTGATTGACATTTCCCTGATGGCTAATGATAAGAATCTTTCCCTCTGCTTATTGGCCATTCAAAGATCTTTGGAGAAATGTCCTTTGCCCATTTTTAAATTAAATGATTTTCTATTTTATTATTTAAATTGAGAACTTTTGAAGTACAGGCAATAATACCACTCTTAAAAGTAACCTGTTCTCTGGTAATTAATTCATCACCCTTAAAACTTTAATTACGTTTTACTTCTTCCTCTCTAATGGAACAAATTGCTTAACATTCTTAAAACTGCATAGAGCTTTATAATTGAAAACACTTTTAAATACATTTCTTTGTGAGGTTCTCTCAATGACCTGCTAGGATAAGAGACATAGTACAAAGGAAATAGTGGCCAAGTGGTCTGGATTTGAGTCCCAGGTTCCTGTGTTAATGGATCATAGGAGCTTGAGCAAGTCCCAGTCCGTCCCCGTAATACAAAGTTGAGTGTTTCTGACCCCCTTCGAGTTATTGTGAAGACGATGAAATAGTGCATGTAAAAATGCCAGGCACAGAGTTAGGTGCTCTTATTTTTTAAGTCTAGTATTTATACCACTCCCACTTTATAAATGGAAAACGAAGGCTCAGAGACAAATGAAGTACCAAAACGCACAGATTGTATGCTAATAGGCATCCTGCTGATCCCCAAGTTGCTACTTTCTATATAGGAGTGTGTGTGTGCCACCAAACATAGGATTGGCTTTTGGAAAGACAGGGGAACTTGATGTTGGCCTGTAACATAATCTGTCAGTCTTAGGTGCCTTTACACAGAGTTGCTCACACACGTTTGTTTTTTGAGTTCAGTTATGTGTCACGAATCCCAGGTAAGAGGAAGTAGAGTGAAAAAGCACCATATAAGCAAGGCCTTTCCAAGAAAAGAGTGAGAAAACAGTCTGCTGCCTCTGCTTACAGATTTATAAGCCCTTAAGTAAGTGAGGCTTGATGACCTATATATTGAAAAAAGGATTGAAACACCATACGATCAGATTTGTACTTGTGAGAAGTCTTGCTCTGCTTTCTTACCTCTTCCTTGCTCACACAGACTGTAACTGAAAACATGGCGCTTACTTAAAAAAAAAAAGCAAGCCTAGGTTTGAATCTGGATAAGCCATGTGAGCTTGGACAAGCTCTAAGAGGCTTTGGATAGCACAAGATGGAATGGTTTATACTACTATGTTATCTAATTCCCACTTTTACATGTCCTGACTTTCTCTTTTCCTTCCAACAGATAGTTACTGGGCATTTTCTACGTGCAGACACTGGGTATATAAGAGCCAGGGAAAGAAGCCCCTACGCTCATGGAACTTCAGCCTAGTAAAGGAGATATATGAGTCAAAGATAGCAACTAAATGTATTCATTGCTAAGTGCTATGATGGAAAAATAAGTATATAAATACTGAGGTTGGGGAGTTTTGCTCAGAAAGGAATTATAAAGTGATCTGAAGGAAGAGGATTTAACTAGGCAAAAAGGATGGGGGACAGCTGTCCAGGCAGAAGGATAGCAGCTATGAAAGCCCTGTGGTAGGAGGGGCTTGGGGAGAAGGGAACTCTGAGTAGGCCAGTGTCGCAGCAACACAGTGAGTGAAGGCAGCGAGTGTGGGAGCAGAAGGTAGAGACAGACCTCTGTGTGGATCTTGCAGGTTATGATAAAAGTTTGAGGTTTTATTCTTAGAACAACAAGAAGTCACTGCAAAGTTTTAAGCCATTGAACCCGGCAAAATGAATTAATACATGTACAAAATATTTGGAGTTAATGTTGGTTCATTAGAACAGAAAAATACATTTGACCTTTCATTTTTGATGCCAGTCTCATCTCCTTATGCCCTTTTCTCAAACATCTTCACTGGTTCCCCAATATGTAGTATGAGTCTGTGGCATTCAAGGGCTTAGCCAAAGCTTCAGTCTACATCTCTAGATTCATAACCTATTTCACCACCCCGACCTACTCCCTGTCCCCCCCATCACACATACAGTTTTTGCTCTATATTTGAAAGGCTCACTCATTCCTCAAAGCCAAGCTTGAAAACCACATCCTTCACTAAGACTGCCTGGATGTGTTCAAGGGAAACTTATCCCACCCCACTGCTGGGTTCCTCTAGCATTTGGGGAGAAATAACATGTTTACTTAGCACTTACATTGGTTATCTACTGTGAATTATTTGCAATTTCTCACAGTGTGCCTCTGGGAGGGTCCTTGAAATGCAGTATTCTAAGGAGTCATTCTGAATTCTTTCAGCCTAAAGTAAGAGGTGCTGAGCTTTCTGGATTTTTTTTTCTCTTATGCCCTTGAATATCAACATATTCAAGTTTGTTAGAAAGAGTTTAGTGGAATCATTGATAATCTTGATTAGGATTCACTCTCATATTCAGGTCAGTAGCATCCTATTTGGTTCTCCACAGGATCAACTGCTATTTCCTTGCATGGTAGAGTTCACCAGAGTCGATCATCTATGCTATCACTTTGACCTCTACCATATATAGATTAATTAGTTAAATCATTGAGTAAATATTGAGCAGTTATTATGACCCAGGCACTGTTCTAGCCACTAGGGATATAGCAGTGAACAATATAGTGGAAAAATAAAACAACCTGTGCTATGTAGCTTACATTCTAAATGGACTATAAATATAAGTTAAAAATAAATAGTATGATAATTAGAACAAGAAAAGTGGGTAAGGAGAATATGAAATTCTAGGATCTATGGGTGTTAAATCTTAGATGGAATAGACAGGGAAGTTCTCACTGAAAAGGTGAATT
Organism: Callorhinus ursinus; assembly: GCF_003265705.2. NCBI lineage: Eukaryota > Metazoa > Chordata > Mammalia > Carnivora > Otariidae > Callorhinus > Callorhinus ursinus. Next base: position 5,758,872 of record NW_027397097.1, read on the forward strand.
GGAAAACTGCAGGAAGTGAGGGAGTCAGCCAGGCTGATGTCTGCAGAAACAGTGTTCAACATGGAGGGGACAGCAAGAACAATAGCATACAGATCTGTGCCTGGCATATTCAAAGAACAGTAAAAAAAAAAAAAAAAAAAGATAGGGTCAGAGTGAATGGGGAGAGAGGGAGTAGTAGGGTATAAGGTCAGAGAGAGAACTGGAAGCTATTCCTACTTTTCTGAGTCTTTTTATTATGAAAGGGTGTTGGATTTTGTGAAATGCTTTTTATGCATCAATTAAGGTGATTGTGTGGGTTTTTCCCTTTGTTCTATAAATGTAAATTGATTGACTTTCTTATGTTGAACCACTCTTACATTCCTTTTATAAATCCCACTTGGTTATATATATAATCCTTTTAATGTGCTATTGCATTTAATGTGCTAGTATTTTGTTAAGGATTCTTGTATCTATGTTCATGAGGAATATTGGTCTGTAATTTTCTTATGATGTCTTTAGCTGCCTTTGGTATTAGGGCAATGCCTCATAAAATGAGTTAAGAAGTGTTCCCTCTAATTTTTTGGAAAAGATTGAGAAGGATTAGGTTTAATTCTTTAAATGTTGGGTAGAATTCACCAGTGAAGCCATCTAGTCCTTGACTTTTCTTTGTTGAGAAGTTTTTGATTATTGATTCAATCTCTTTTCTTGTTATATAGATCTGTTGAGATTTTCTATTTCTTTCTTCTTAAGTCAGTTTAGGTAATTTGTGTGTTTTCAGGAATTTGTCCATTTCATTTAGGTACTCATTTGTTGGTGTACAGTTGTTCATAATATTATAATCCTCTTATTTCTGCAAGGACAACAATAATGTCCCCATTTTCATTTCTAATTTTAGTTATTTGTGTCTTCTCTCTTTTTTCTTTGTCAGTATCTAAGGGGTTGTCAGTTTGATGATCTTTCCCAAGAACTGACTTTTGGTTTTATTGTTCTCTCTCTTGTTTTCCTGTTTTCTATTTCATTTATCTCCATTCTGTTCTTTTATTATTTTCTTCCTTTTGCTAGCTTTGGGCTTAGTTTTTTTTGTTTTGTTTTTTTTTTTCCCGCCCTTTTTCTAGTTCCTCAAAGTGTAAAGTTAAGTTATTGATTTGAGGTCTTTCCTTTTTTGATGTAGGTATTTACAACTGTAAATTTCTCTCTTGAGCACTGCTTTTGCTGCATTCTGTAAATTTTGGTATGTTTTGTTTTCACTCATCTCAAGGTATTTTCTAGTTTCTCTTATGATTTCTTCAATCACTGGTTGTTTAAGAGTTTGTTGTTTAATTTCCACATATTTGTGAAATGTCCAGTTTTCTTCCTGTTACTGATTTCTATCTTCATTCCATTGTGGATGTTCTATCTATGATTGAAAGTGGTATACTGAAGTCTCCAGAAGTCTCCATTATTGTGAGCTACTTTTCCCTTCAGTTCTATTAATATTTGGCTCATATATTTAGGAGCTGTGTTTGGTACATGTATATTTATTTCTTGACGAATCAACCCCTTTATCAGTATATAGTCCTTCTTTATGTCTTGTAACAGTTTTTGACTTAAAGTCTATTCTGTCTGATATTAGTATAGTCACCTCAGCTCTCTTTTGGTTACCATTTGCATGAAATATATTTTTCTGTCCTTTAATTTACAACCCATTTACGTCTTTGCATCTAAAACGAGTCTCTTATGGACAACATATTGGATCATTTTTTAATCTAACCTGCCAGTCTTGGCTTTTGATTGGAGAGTTTAATCCATTTACTTTTAATGTAATTAGTAGTAAGGAAGGATTTACTTATACCATTTGATATTTGTTTGCCATGTCTAATACTTTTTAAAATTCCTCATTTCCTCCATTATGGCCTTTTGTGTTTAATTGATTTTTTTTTTGTATTGATCTGTTTTTATTTCCTTTGTGTACATTTTTTAGATATTTAGATATTTCCTTTCTGGTTATGATGGGGATTACATTTAACATCTTAAATTTATGCCTAGTTTGAATTGATAATAATTTAACTTCAATAGCGTACAAAACTTTGCCCCTATATAGCTTCATCTCCCCTTTACATTGTTGTCATGACAAATTACATCCTTATACATTGTGTGTCCAGTAACAGATTTATAATTACTTTTATGCATTTGTCTTTTCAATCATGTAGGAAATAAAAAGTGGAGTTACAAAATAAAAATGCAATAATATTGGCTCTTATATTTTCCCATGTAGGTGCCTTTACTGGAGGTCTTTATTTCTTCATATGGCTTCAGCTAACTGTCGAGTGGCCTTTTGTTTAAATCTGAAGGACTCATTTTATTTATTAAACATGGGACTTGAACTCAGGACCCTGAGATCAAGACCTGAGCTAAGATCAAAAGTCAGACGCTCAACCTACTGAGCCACCCAGGCACCCCTGAAGGACTCCTTTTAGTATTTCTTTATGGGAGGATCTAGTGGTAATGAACTCCCTGAGCTTTTGTTCATCTGGGAATGTCTTAATTTTTCCCTCATTTTTGAATGACAGTTTTGCTGCATATTGAATTCTTTTTTTTTTAAGATTTTATTTATTTGAGAGAGAGAGAATGAGAGATAGCACGAGAGGGAAGAGGGTCAGAGGGAGAAGCAGACTCCCCGCCGAGCAGGGAGCCCGATGTGGGACTTGATCCCGGGACTCCAGGATCATGACCTGAGCCGAAGGCAGTCACTTAACCAACTGAGCCACCCAGTTGCCCTGGATATTGAATTCTTGATTGGCAGTTTTTTTCCTTCCGGCACTTTACATCATCTCACTGCCTTCCTAGGCTTCATGGTTTCTGGTGAGAAATTGGCTATTTACCTTATTGAGCAGAACTTGTACCTGACAAGTTGCTGCCCTCTTGTTTCTTTCTAGATTTTCTTCTTTTCTTTTGACAGTTTGACTATAATATATCTTAGTGTAGCTCTGTAAGTTTATCCTACTTGGAGTTCATTGAACTTCTTGAATGTAGATTCATGTCTTTCATCAAACTTGGTAAATTTTCAGTTGTTTCTTCAGATATTCTTTCTGCCCTTTCTCACTTTTCCTCCTGGTACTCCCATAATGCATATATTGAGCCTTTTGATAGTGTCCCACAGGTTGCATAGGTGCTTTTAATAAATTTTTCTTCCCTTTTTTTCCCTTTCTGTTCCTGGATAATTCTGTAACAGGATAATTTCAGTTGTCCTATCTTCAAGTTTACTCATTCTGTCTTCTGCATGCACAAATTTTCTATAGAACCCCTCTAGTAAAGTTTTTTTTTTTTAATTTACCAACATCTCCCCATTTCTCCAGCCCCTGGCAGCCACCAATCTGTGCTCTTCTTTGACTTTTTAAGATTTCACATATAAGTGAGAGCATGCAGTATTTATCTTCTGTGTCTAACTTATTTCACTTAGCGTAATGTCCTCCATGTTCATCCATGTTGTTGCAAATGATAGGATTTTCTTTTTTAAGGCTGAATAATATTCCATTATACACACACACACACACACACACACACACACACACACACCATATTTACATTATTCATTCATCCACTGATGGACACTTAGGTTGTTTCTATATCTTGGCCAATTGTGAATAATGCAGCAGTGAACATGGGAGTGCAGGTAGCTCTTTGAGATACTGATTTCATTTCCTGTGAATATATATCCAGAATTGGTATTTTTGGATCACGTGGTAGTTCATAATTTTTTTGAGGAACCTCTATACTGTTTTCCATGGAGTTTTCATTTCAATAATTGTACATTTAATGTCCAGAATTTCCATTTGGTTCCTTTTATAATTTCTCTTTATTGATAATTCTCATTTTGTTCTCAAATCACTTTTTGTATTTCCTTTTCGTTCTTCATTCATGTTATCCTTTGACTCTTTGTGTAGTAAGTCCAATGTCTGGGTTTTCTTGAGAACTGTGTCAGTCAAGTAATTTTGTTTCTTTGAATAGGTCATATTTTTCTGTTTATGTGTATACTTTGTGATTTTTTTTATTGAAAAGTGAACATTTGAATATTATGGTATGGTAACTAGAAATCAGTTTCCCTTTCCCCCAGGGTTTACTGGGTTTTCTTTTTTTTTTTTTTATTGTTAAAGGCTGTATTGGTTCATTTGTCCACTGATGTCTTCTGTTTTTTTTTTTCCCAGAGACTGTATTCTTCTCATGTGTGGTCACTGAAGTCTCTGTTTCTCAGCAGGTGTTCAACTAGTGTTTTGACAGAGATTTCCTTGAACCCCAGGAGCTAAGCAAACACACACACACATGCACACAGACTCACACTTCTTGGTCTTTGCAGATTGGCCTTGTGCTATGGTCCTTCAACACTTACCCAGACTTCCACTGAGCCTAGGGACCAGCCTGAGGTGAAAGCTTGAGGTCCTCTCAGTTCTTTTCTAAGCATGTATGTGGCTTTCTAAATTCCTCTTTTATATAAAGTGCTTTTGAATGCCCTAATTTCTCAAACCGTCGTGGTCTTTTCCTCCCAGGCTTTAGGTGGTCTTTCGTGTCTCAACCATATCTTTTGCCTTAGCTGTCTGCAGATTGTTTGTCAGCCTTACAGTGTTTACAAACAATGTATTCTGCATTTCCAGCCTGGCTGAGTTCTGAGTTAGGTGAAACAGAGATGACTGCCTTGCTTCAGTCCTTCAAATAGCCCTGAGGCAGGTTAGAATAAATGTACACAATAATTTGCAAATAAAGTGTGCTGTGTTCCTTTCAAAAGCAGGGACCAGGGCCTCACCCTGGCAACATGGGCATCCTTAAGATTATTGCGGAGCCAGGGAGAGGGTAGGGTGAGGGCTAGTAGAAATGCCACAAAGTTTTCCTATAGTTTTGTTTCTGTCTCATTTTTTTTATGTGGTAAAATATACATGGGATAAAACTTATCATTTTAACCATTTTTAAGCATACAGTTCAGTGGCATTGTGTACATTCATATTGTTGTACAACCATCACCACTGTTCGTTTCCAGAACTCTTTCATCATCCCAAACTGAAACTCTGTAGCCATTATATAATAATTCCCCTTCCCACCTTCCCCATCCCTTATTAACCACCCTACACTTTCAGAGTCACCTTTTTCTTGATTCAGCATTTGTGTTGCTATATAAAACTTTGACTATTTTCCAGAGTTCTGACAAAACTGGTTCTGGTAGTTTCTGCTTATGTTTCAGTTTGTGTGGGTAGTATAGGAGCTTGGAGCTATCTACTCTGCCATTTTGCTGACATCACTTTCAACACTATGCTTTTGTCCTGAGCAACTTGGAAGAGGAGACTAACCATTTACTGATAGGAAAGACTCTGGGAGGATCTAATTCTGAAGGAGAATACCAAATGCTCAGTTGGGGATAAATTAAATTCAAGACACCTATTAGACATCAAATGGAGAAGTCAAGTAGGTAGGTAGAAAAGGAAAAAGCTCCAAGGGCTGATCCCTGGGTGGTCTAGTACATAGGGGTCAAGAAGATGAAGCAGAACCAGAAAAGAGACTGAGAAGGAATGGCTAGGAGGATGGGAGGTAAAGCTGGAAGTTGAGATTCTAGTGTCTTGGAAACATAAGATGTTTATTTGGAAACAGATAAAGCTCCTAAATCAAGTAAGATGAGGACTCATGGAGTGAACCATGTGAAGTCATAGGTGACCTTGGAAAGAGCAATTTTGGTGGAATTGGGGACAAAAGCTAGAGGAGGATGTGAAGAGGGAATTAGAGACAATACAGATGATTCAATGAGTTGCTGTAAAGAGCAGCGATATGGAGCAGTTGCTGGGAAGGCAAATGGGGCCAAGAGGTCTGTTGTTTTTTAATTTAAGAAAATGGGATTCCTGATGAGATTGATGCAGTGGAGAGGAGAAAGTGTTTATAATGCAGAAGAGAGGCAAATTGCTGGTGTACTCTTCTTGAATAGTAGGAGATGAGATTTGTGGAAGTTCTGGTTTCATCCATTTTAACAGAAGAGAAAGAAGATATGCAGGGACAGAAGTGGGTAGGTGGGTAGCTACATCTGCCTCAATTTTCTAATGAGTCCCAAATTCCTATCTACAATTGTTATCTCTTCCCTGAGCCAAAGCCCACTGCCTTGAGACATCCCTGACTGGTTTTCCTACAAACGCTTCAGCTTCAGGTTGTCAGGAGTTGAAGATCAGCTCCCTTCTGATTCATGCTCCCTGCTGTGTTACTACCTGTCCATGGCATCCCAATCCATGCTGAGAAGAGGAAAGGTCAGGTTTGGGGCTGGGGTGGAGGCCTCAACAAAAAGGCAACCCCAGAGCTGAGGCTCTTGGAAGAAGGGTGGACTTCTTCCATGGGCAAGGGAGTAAAATGAACTAGGTAGAGGACTCTAAGATGGGGTGTCTGGTGACTAGATGGCAGTGAACTCAGAGCAGTCACCTGGAGGCTGTTACATGATTAAAAGAGCTATTTATTTTGAGTTTTTCTTCCTTAGCATTAGGTTGTTGTCCTGCTGGAAGAAGAACCCTGTCCAGTCCTTTCACACTCTGTACCTTGCACAGGCTGTCCCCTCCTCACACACAATGCACTGACCTCTGATTATTGACCAGGTCCCTTCTCTCTGCGTCTCCAAGGTCACCCTGGATGCTTTCCCTGACTCTCTCCTTCTTCACCTCATCTGTATCTCCTTTATGGCTGCTCTACTTCTCCTTTATGGCTCCTAATGTTTGTTCCCCGGAAGTTTTGCTCTGAGAGTTGGATTCATCTTCATGGCCTTAGGAAAAAGTACCCGGTGTGGAAGAGGCACAAGTGTGTTGATTGGCTGTATAGAAAACTCCCAGACTGGCCCTGGGGCTCTGCCCACAGGTGCACAAATGCTCATTAACTAAAATGCACAAGCACATCCAGAAATAACATCCCTATTGCAGGTTGTTTGGGGATGAGGATGTTATTGTTGTGAAATGTTTGTGTATCAACCACTCTGGACCCAGAGAACAGTGCCCATCTCTGTTGTCATTTGTTCTGTCACTTCAAAGTGCAGGAAAACCATGGGTGGTGATTTTAGAATCTTATTCAGAACCCTCAGGGAATGAGTCATTTTGTACTGACGACTTTTCCGGATTGCCACAGTTCAAATAAATTAAGCAACAGGACATTGTTGTTGTTGTTGTTAATTTTAACCATTTTAGATGGTAAACTTGAGAAATGCATTATCATACTTTTCTGAACATGATTCTACTACCCACTCTTTATTTCTTCAGAATCATTATCATGAACATAGTTATAATTTTCCATCTCAGCTACAAGAATACAGAGCCTCACTAAAGGAGTAAGAGGAGAGGAAACTTGGGCTCAGTCTCTCCCTGGAGCAGACTCAGACTAGAGTTCAAAATCTAAGGTGGAGGCAGCTGAGCTGCCCCAGAAATCAGAGGGCTAAATGAGGGAAAAGAGGCAGAGCTTGACCCCAGTGATAGGATCAGTGAATCTGCCTTAGTGTGCATTTGAACCCCCTGAGGAACTTGATAAAATGCAGTTTCTAATTCAGTAGATTTGGATTCAGTTCTAGCCTGGAATCTGAATTCTGCATTTTAAACAAGATTTCAGGCAATGTCAGTGCTGCTGGACCAGACCACACTTTCAGTATCAGGTCTTTATTTGACCTCCCAGAGATTTTCTTGTGACCTTCAGTGGGTTTTATTGGGAAGCTTATCTTTAGCGATTCTTTTCCTGGGGCATCTTACAAGTACCAGGTGGCCTCTGGTGGTAATAATTCCTCCATGTGCACAGTGCTCTAAGGTTTATAGAGTGGTCTCATGTTCCCTGTTTCTCTTCACATTCTCACGGCAGTCCTGAGAGGTAAGTTAGCACCTTTTTACCAACTGGGAAACCAGTTTCTGACATTGCACAGCTCAGTAATTGGCAGAACCAGGGCTCATGGCTCCATATTTAGTGCTCTTTTCACTACTTCTTGCTGCATCCACCACATCTATGCTGTGTGCTGTACCCAGCCTTGTGGACTCAGCACTGTGGGAACGCTGTGGGGAAAACGGTGCATGTGCATGCACAGTGTGCCAGTATTAAAAGACTGATCAACAGCTGTACACATGGGACTCATGCAGTCTCAGGTAGGGCACCCAGACTGAGTCATATTTCCTCTCCCCTCAAATCTCCATCTTCACATGATGTCCTCGTCTTGTATTGTGTGGACTAAATGCTGGAATCCCAGTCACCATCTGTGGCACGTGCAGAGATGCTGTCAGTGCCCCACTTTTTGCCCCTTTGAGCCTTTCCATTTCAGGACAGACTCGCCAACTCCCTCTGCCAGTGATAGGCCTCTCTGCCTGAGGGCTTTCTCTGGCCATAGGCGGCCGGGGGGGGGGGGTTGTTGGGCTGCCATGCAGGCACTGAAGTGCTGGGAAATTCATGCCCCTCAGTCAGCTAAGGATTGGTAGGAGGGAATGTAAAAATTAGCCAACTCTGTCTCCTTTTAATTTGGGATAACTCTGAGGCACTTTCCCCACATTAAGCCCCAGTTACCTATAGTGGTAGCTTGTTTGATAATGTTGCCTTTATCAGCTGCCTTCCTATCCCCACCTTGCTTCTCCACTCCTGTAATAGTATTTCCTGGGATCCTCTTCTAAGTGACTGACGGACACCCTAATCTCAGGGTCTTCTGGGGGAAACCCAATTAAGACACTTCTTTCAGGGTGCCTGGGTGACTCAGTCGGTTAAGCATCTGCCTTTGGCTCAGGTCATGATCCCAGGGTCCTGGGATGGAGCCCCACATCGGGCTCCCTGCTCAGTGGGTTGCCTGCTTCTCCCTCTCTCTCTACCATTCCCCCTGCTTGCTCTCTCGCAAATAATTTTTTTTTTTTTTAAAGACACTCCGTTCACTCTTCCTACTGATCCACTTAGATCTGGATCCACATACCTGATTTTCCTGTAGTAATAATGGAGAAAGTATTTCAGTTCCTTCATAAGGTCACACACCCTCTATGAGGGACATAGATTACATCCCTCCTGCTTCTTTAAGGATTTCTCTCCTGCAATTATCCCTTTTCTCTTTGGCACCATCCCTTTCTGTTTCTCTCTCCTGGATCGTTCCAACCTGCAAACATGCCTCAATATGACCCCTGAGGCCACATTCTTCTGATTTCTGGCCAATATGGAGTAACAAAAACTAGGTTTTTCTCTTCTGCCTGAAACAACAACAATCAAAATATATGAAACAATGGTTTTCAAGACACTGAACATCAAGCATCAAAGGACAGTGATTCTTGAGAGGTGGGAAACAAACACAAGAGAGAGTTTCCAGGCCCCAGCACAGGGAGGAGAACCCAGGCAGAGCCTGATGGACTCCCTGAGTCGAGAAGACTGAACTAAGAGCCCAAAGAGACTAAGGTAGATCAAATGTGCAGGACAAAGTAGTGGAAAAGGGAGAGCTTCACAGAGAACTCCTGACATCTGCGGAGGGACTTGAGTGTTCACCAGAGTACTGATGAGTATATGCACGTGAAGAAACAATTCAGGAGTAGGGAAAGAACCACTTGAGCAGATTAGAGGAAACAGTAGCTGACACTCACACAGGGCTAAGAATAATATTGACCAGCCAGTCTGAAAAACTTTGTATGTCACAAGGCTTCACGTAGAGCACTCAGAAAAGTCTCACCTCAATAGGGAGGAATAACAAGCCCTGTACTAAATGCTGCTCTAATCCTGCCCCACACATCTTGAAAGAAATACCCTCAAGGATCAAACAATTTTCAACGAATATAACTGCATCTCAGGACAAAGTTCATGAAATATTTACAGAAATACAAAAATATCCAGCACTCCACAAGGTAATATTCACTATTACTAGCATCAAGTAAAAATGATCAGAAATGCAAAGAAGCAGGAAAATACAACCTACAATGAGAAAAATCAAGCAATCAAAACAGACCCAGGACCACCACAGATGTAAAAATTAGCAGACAGGACATTAAAAAAGTTATAACTGCATATATGTGTTCAAATGTTAAATGGAGACACAGAAGATATAAAAAAAATCCAAGTCAAACTTCTAGAGGTGAAAATTACAACATTTGATATATGGATCATATATATACATACATATAGTGAACGGGGTTAACAGCAGATCAGGCATTTCAGAAGAAAGTGTACTTAATGATAGTAATAGAAATAATCCAAAATGAAACAGAGAAATAAGAAACATTTTAAAAATGAGCAGAGCATCAGTTAACTGTGAGATGACTTCAAATGGTCTAACATGAATAATTTGGTATCCTGGAGAAATAAAAGGGAGGGGAAGAAAAAAAATACCTGAAAATAATGGCCAGCTTTTTCCCAAATTTGATAAAAACTATAAACCCACATATGCAGGAAGCTCAAAAAACTCCAAGTACAGGAAGCATGACAGAGTATACCAAGACACCTCATAGTCAATTGCTCAAAACCAGTGATAAAGAGAAAACCGTAAAAGCACCAGAGGCAAAAAGACACATTACAATACAAAGGAACAAAAATAAGGATAGTAACATTTTCTTTTTCAGGAAACAATTTAAGCAAGAGAATGGAAGAGCACCTTTAATGTACTGAAAATAACTATCAACCTAGAATTCTGTACCTGCTGAAAGTAAGTTTTAAAAATGAAGGTGATGATTTTGACAATACACTGTGCTTATGTAGGATGCTGTCATTAAGTGAAGCTGGGTGAGTATACATGGGAACAAGGAAAAGATAGATCAAATAGCAAGATGATAGATTTAAACCTAACCAGATAAATAATCACATTAAATGTAAATGATCTACACCCAATTAAATGGCATAGATCATTAGATTAAATATAAAATCAAGACCCAACTATATGTTGCCTCCAAGAAACACACCTTAAAAGTAAAATAAGTTAGGGGCGCCTGGGTGGCTCAGTCGTTAAGCATCTGCCTTCGGCTCAGGTCATGATCCTGGGGTCCTGGGATTGAGCCCCGCATCGGGCTCCCTCCTCGGAGGGAAGCCTGCTTTTCCCTCTCCTACTCCCCCTGCTTATGTTCCCTCTCTCACTGTGTCTCTCTCTGTCAAATAAATAAAATCTTTAAAAAAAAAAAAAAGTAAATGGATTGAAAAATATATGCCAAGAAAGAAAGAATACCAAAAAAGCTGGATTGATTATATTAATAGATAAAGTAGATTTCAGAGCAAAGAATATTGTCAGAGATAAAGAACACCAGTTCCTAATGAGTAAGGGCTCAATTCATCAAGAGGACATAATCCTAAAAGCATATCCACCTAGTAACAGAATTTCTAACTGTATTAGAGAAAACTGATAGAATTGCAAGGAGAAATAGACAAATTCACAATTATGCCCAGGGTCTTCAGCATTCCTTTCTTATTACAAACAGAAAATAAATAAATAAACTTTCATACTAAGAAAGCCAAAAAACCCAACCCCAAACAAAAAGAAAACATTATGCTAAATAAAAGAAGCCAGTCACAAAAGATGTATAATTTCATTTATATGAAATGTCCAGAATAGGCAAATCCATATAGAAAGTAGATTAGTGGTTGCCTAGGGCATGGGAATAGGAGTGGGAAGGAGTGACTGCTAATGAGTATGGGGGTATTTCTCTCTTTCTCTCTCTCTCTCTCCTCTCTCTCTCGGTGTGATGCAAATGTTGTAAAATTGATTGTGGAGGTAATTGCCTAACTGAATATATATTAAATTGTGAAAATCATTCAAGTTTACACTTTACCTAGATGAATTTTGTGGTTTGTGAGTTATATCTCAATTCAGCTGCTACTAAAAAGTAGTTCTAAATGTAAATACCTCTTGGGTTAAGTATCCAACAAACAGCTGCTGACTTCTCATTGCACTTAGCATAACAGCCCAATCCCATCCCTGGTGTGATTGACCCTTGCCCACCTCTCCAACCTCATCTTCCTCCATTCTCTTCATTCACCATGTTTCAGCCACAGTGTCCTTCTCTCTGCTCCTGGACATGGCAAGCTGATTCCTGTCTCAGGACCTTTATACTGCTTTTCTACCAACTCTTAGAAGGCTAGAGGGCTAGCCTAGAAGGCTTTTCTACCAACTCTTCAAACCAAACTGCTTCCTTTTCATCAGTTATGTTTCATCTCAAGTATCCTCTCAGAGAGGTCTTTCCAGATTATCCTGGGAAAAGCTTACTTCCTATTTCACATTACCCTATTTTACCTATTTCATTGAACTTAGTACCTGAAACCACCTTTTGTTTATTGACATATGTGCTTCCTGTACTAGAATGTAGTGTAAACTCATTGAGGAAAAGGTTTCTTGTCTTACTGTCTGCTGTATCCACTGTTTATGGAATAATGGCTGGCACCTATTTGTTGACCGAATAAGAGCTATCCAGTTATCCAGGCCAGAGAGAACTGCCAGAAGTCTGCAGTGGTGGTGCAAATAGTGGCACTAGGAAGCAAGGCATGAAGGGATGCAGGAGTGGGTGAAGATTATGCCTAAGTGACACCAACCTTTTTTTTTTTTAAGGATTTTATTTATTCATTTGTCAGAGAGAGAGAGTGAGTGAGCAAAGCAGGAGGAGCAGCCCCAGAGGGAGAAGCAGGCTCCTTGCTGTACAAGGGAGCCTGACGTGGGACTCGATCCCAGGACCCTGGGATTATGACCTGAGCTGAAGGCAGATGCTCAACTGACTGAGCCACCCAGGTGTCCCAAGTGACACCAACCTTGCCCCTAGCAGTGGTGTGGCTGGAGGGGGACAGGTGGACTGCTTTCTGGAGGTTAACAGGCTAAAGTGCCTGGGAAGAGGCTAGTGCTGTAGGAATAGATATTTCTATACTCTTTAATAATTTTTAAGTTTAGATACACATGCAGAAGAGTGTATAAAACATATACATACAGTTTAAAGAATAACTATAAATCAAATATTCGTGTAACCACTCCCCAAGTTAAGAAATAGGATATCACCACAAGTCTGTGTGACCTTTCTTGGTCACATTCCTTCTCTCTTCTCAAGAGAAAACCACTCTTCTGATTTTTGTAATAGTCATATAAATATAACTATAACTACATATATCCTATTTGTTCTGTTTTTCTAGAGAACCCTGACTGTTACATGCAGTTTTGTTTATCCATTCACCTTTTGAAGGACCTCTTAGTTGTTTCCTGTTGGGGCAATTATGAATAAAGCTGCTATAAACATTCACGTACAGGATTTTGTATTTACTTAAGTTTTCAATTTGCTTGAGTAAATACCCAGGAGTGTGATTTCTGGGTTGTGTGGTAAGTCTGTGTTTTAAGTATAAGAACCTTCAGATTGTCTTCCAAAGTAGCTATACCATTTTGCATTCCCACTAGCAATGAATGAGAGTTCATGTTGCTTCACATCCTTGTCAGCATTTGATATTGTCAGGTTTTTGGAGTCCCAATAAGTGTGTAGTAGAATCTCATTGTCTTAACTTTTTATTTCCCTAATGACAAATGAGATTGAGTGTAATCACATATTTTAATTTTAATTTTTATGATTATTAAGCTTGAATTTGTTTTCACATATTTATTGGCCATTTTTCTCTTTATGAAGGACCTATTCAAGTTTTTGCCCATTTTTCTATTTGATTCTTATCTTTTTCTTAATATTTCTTTTTGTATTCTGGGTATAAGTTCTTTTCTGGAGAAATATATTGTACACGTTGTCCTTACTTTATGGCTTGCTTTTCATTCTTTATAATGCCTCTTGATGAACAGAAAACCTCTGTAATTGAGCTACAACATTTACTCTATTCATATTTAATTTGAGTGCTGATGTTAGATTTATATCTATCATTTATTTGTGCTTTCCATTTATTCCATTCATTTTATTTCCTTCTCTCCCCCTTCTCCCCTTCATTTGGATTATTTGGTGCCATTCCATTTTTCCCTCTACTAGTCTGAAAGACATGCATTCTGTTTTTATCTTACTAGTGATTTCTTTAGAAGTTAAAAGATCATCATGAATTTACCAAAATCCAAGGTAGTTCGTATTTTTAACCCTCCTCTTTAAACTGTTTGATATTGTCTCACAGCTCTTTTTTTTTCCTTAAGATTTTATTTATTTATTTGTCAGAAAGAGAGAGAGAGCACAAGCAGGGAGAACAGCAGGCAGAGAGAGAAGCAGGTTCCCTGTTGAGCAAAGAGCCTGATGTGGGACTCGATCCGAGGAGTCTGGGATCATGCCCTGAGCCAAAAGCAGATGCTTAACTGACTGAGCCACCCAGGTGTCCCTATCTCACAGCTCTTAAATTCTCTGTTTTTGTTTGTTTCTTGCCACTTTTGTTTCCTCTGTGTTTTTAGTTTGGGTAATTTCTGTTGGCTTGTCCTCGCTGGTTCATTCCTTATCTATTTTCAGCCTATTATAAACCATGGAAGGAATTCATCCCTAGTACTGTGATTTTTATTTCTAGAATTTTCTTTAGACTCAATCTTATAATTTCCATCTCTTTGCTGAGCCTTCTCCATCTGTTCTTGTGTAGTGTCTACTTTTCCCTCTATATTCTATAGCATACTACTTTTACTTATTTTAAAGTCCTCCTTGGATAGTTCCACCATCTGGATCATCTCTGAGTCTGGTTTTACTGATTACTTTGTCTCTGGACAATGAGTCATTTGTTTCTTGCTCTTTGGATGTATCTGGTATTTTTTACTGAATGTCAGACATTATTTGTAGAATAGTAGAGACTGAGATAAAAGTCTTTATGCCTCCTATTCTGTCAAACTATTAGTGTGTGGGATTGAGTTGATCTGGTAGGGAGTTCAGCTGTGTTTGGGTTTTTGTTATAACTGGTTATCTTCAGTGTATCACAGCTTTCAAATCCCCTTAGAATTGCCTCATGTTTAGGATTAGAATGAAGGTGCTGGGGGAGTTTTCTCAGTGACCCTCCTCCTCAGACTTCCGCCATCCCTGCACTTCTTCACCACAAGAGGACTCACTCTACGTTTTTCTCCTTCCCCAGTAGTAGACTGATTTGCTTGTTACTCACTCTTACAAGAAGCTTATTGTAGGCCCAGGGAGGTGTTTTCCTTGTTGTGCCCCTGCCTCCATCTTAGGCTGGCCCTGTGTGCCTGGGCCCCAGAGGTGGGGTTTTCTGAGCATTCTTGCCCCTTCTCCCCATGAAAGCCACTCTCTGCCATACATCTGTGGTGAGTCTTGCACTGGATAGGTTTTCCTGCCTTGTTCCAGCAGTAATAGACTAGTGGTATCAGTTCAGGATTTTGGATGTGGGACAGTTTTCTGCATTCTATTAGTGTGGAGGATTTTTCCTGTATCCTTCTCTCATCAGCAATGGGATTTTGCCCATGCCCTTGGGAACAAGATTTGCTGCCCCTGTGCAAGTAGCTTAAGGGCTTTGTTCCATATGGGAGAAGGGTTTTGGCAGGGGACAGTACTTTCCTCTAGTATTCCTCTTGCACATCTGCTCTCCAGCGGTGGCTCTCTACAGTCTCACAGGCTTCCTCCAATACTTCTTATAAGTACCTGGTAGAGGTCCATGGGAAACAGCCTCCAAATATGTTCAAGCCCTCCTTGAGTCTGGGGCCCGACACCGTCATGCTAGCCGACACTCGGCCATTAGCAGTTAGGAAACTTGTAGCTATTTTCTGCTTATCTGCCTGCATGGTGACTGTAGAATGTCTAGTTCTGTCTCAGGTGAGCCAGGCCCTGCTTTCATCTCTCCTTGGAGGGGCCTGTCCCTCCAGAAGAGTCTGACTACTTGGTTGTCCTCTGACCTCAGATCTCTGAGGCGTTCAAGAAAAGTTCTGATTTGTAGTTTATCTGGCGTGTGTGTGTGTGTGTGTGTGTGTGTGTGTGAGAGAGAGAGAGAGAGAGAGAGAGAGAGAGAGAGAGAGAGAGAAAGATTGAGAGAGAGGATGGGAGCCAAACTCTTTCCAGCTTCCTACAGCTTGGGCAGTAGTGAAATCTCCCTCCTGTATTCTTAGTAAAGTAAACAGGCCGCATTTCTTTTACCAAGTCCTACCCCCTCCCTGCTGCCCTCTGATCTGGCTCTTCCGCTGGCTGTTCTCCAGCTCCATTTCCATTCCCAAAGTAAAAGACCCTATCTGGCGTTGCAAGACCCTCCTTACAGGGCAAGGATGGGAAGGAACCGGAGGGAAAAGGCAGAGGCTTGTCAGTGGGCAGGGTTTAGGAACAGCCGTTGATATTCATGTGTCAATCATGTTTGTCCTGCCGCAGCTTTAAATAATAGTAATAATAAGTAAATAGTAATTGGGTTGGGCCTCAGGTCCCTGTGCAGGATCCCCATCCTGCCAAAGGGAGCCCTGCCAGAGGCCCTGCAGTTTTCCCCATTATTTCCCCTAGGGAAAATAATGGATCCGCATAATAAGGGATCCACATAATAAAGTACTGGGGGCGAGGGAGGAGGAAAATGGGAAGGGCTAGATAGTTTGGGGTTGAAGTTTTCAGAGCGTTTGAGGAGAGATGGGCTGAACCAGGCAGAGGTTAGACATGAACAGAAGAGTGGATTCTGAGAGCATTGCACGGACTGTATTTAGGTTCATTTTCTCTTTAAGCGAATCAAGTAAAGAATGACTTATTTTAGATTATTATTACATAATAGTATAATGATTTAGATTATCCTAAAGGCTTTATCTGTTTAGGAGCGCCTTTTTTTTTTTTTTTTTTACAGAGAAAGCTCTAGAGAGAGGGGGGAGAGGGAGGGGCAGAGGGGGAGAGAGAGAGAGAGAGAGAGAGAGAATCTTAAGCACCCTCCATGCCTAGCAGAGAGCCCGATGCAGGGCTATCTCTTGACCCTGAGGTCATGACCTGAGCTGAAATCAAGAGGCTGCTGCTTAACTGAGCCACCCAGGGGTCCCTAGGAGCACTTTTTAAATGCAATGCCACCCTGAGGCTGAGACATGAGTATCTCTAGCCTCATAAGGGTTACACTGCAGGCTTAGTATGTAGGCACCAGGCTGTGTTGAGGACTTTACAGGTGAGGAAACTGAGGGTCAGAGATGATGGATGCCATGCTGCCAGTCACACAGCTAGAAGATGTCAAAACTTGGACAAAAATCCAGCCAGGTCTGGCCTTCCAGCCTGAGGTCTTTCAGTCTTGCTGCTCAGGTAGTTCTCCCCGATCAGCTACTGACCCCGCTCACAACTTGCTGCCCTGCATTTTGCTGGACTAGGCCTTGCCTCGGGGCCAGGCTGAGCCTGCCCCCTATCTAGCTCCTGCCATATCGACCTCTAGAGACATCTCCCATTGCCCTGTCAGTGAGAAGGAGAGAAAGTTCTTTGCTTCCTGACACTTCCCAGACAACCAGGCCCCAGGGCTTGCAGCCAAGTGGAACCCCTCCGGGTGCCCCTCGCCTAGGCTCTGGGTGTGCTCCTGTCACAGCCCAGGAATGTGGGCATCCAAGCATCAGCAGCAGACACGCTGGCTGTCAGCCGAGCCAAGGCTCCTGGTAACTGACAGGAGCTGAAAGAGCCATTACAGAGGACAGCCTGATCGTGGGGCACATTTCAGAGTCGCCTGGGCTGTGCAGAACAGTGTAAGGCAGCCAGAGCGGGCAGCCCCAGGGAAGCCACTGCCTAGCAGGCCTCAGTTTCCTCGTCTGTAGAACAGGGATGAGATTTCTTGGCCTGTCTGCCTCACCAGGCAGCTGTGAGAAAGTAAATGTACTGCCTGATTGTAATGCCTACTCCAGCCCATCTCAGAGAACCACAGAGGAAACTGAGGTCCCAACAGCACAGATTAACCACGAATTGGTTACAGAGCTGGGACGGGACTCCAGGCCCCCTGCCTCCTTAACCAGGGCTCTTCCATTCCAGTTTCAGTCCTTTCCCTTTTGAATGCACCCAGGGAGAGAAGACGGCCTCTGCATGGGGGAACCAAGAGGAGGGGGGTTAGTCCTGGGACGCCGGATGGGGCCAGGAGTGTTCAGCTCCGGGCTTAGCACTGCCGCCCACTTGCTGTGGGGAACTGGGCGGAGGGTTTCTCCTCTCGGGGCCTCCATTTCTTTATTGTAAAATAAGGGCATCACCACGAACAGTGCTTCTCAGACTTGCACGTGCTTATGAATCACTGGGATCTTGCTAATAGATTCTGATTCAGCAGCTCTGGGACAGAGCCTGAGAGTCTGCATTTCTTTTTTTTTTATTTTTTTTAAAAAAAAAAATTTTTTAAAGATTTTATTTATTTATTTGAGAGAGAGAATGAGAGATAGAAAGCACGAGAAGGAAGAGGGTCAGAGGGAGAAGCAGACTCCCTGCTGAGCAGGAAGCCCGATGTGGGACTCGATCCTGGGACTCCAGGATCATGACCTGAGCCGAAGGCAGTCGCTTAACCAACTGAGCCACCCAGGCGCCCGAGAGTCTGCATTTCTAACAAGCTTCCATAATCTGTTGATGCTGCTGGCCCTTGACCACATTTTAAGAGCAGGAGTCTGGAGGAGTCCTTAGGGCCTCCAGGTCTAGCCTTCTATAAGCTTCTAGGGCTCTAAAATGCCCCTTTTTTCCCTCATCCCAGCACTCCCAGTCCTGGAGCTGTTCAGAGGGTGCCACAACTCCTCGGGAGCACGTCCTCCCTTTGCGGGGACTCTCCCCTCTATCTGCTCCTGCTTCCCCTTCAGGATCAAAAATCTCAAGTTTCTTCCTCCTGTTGGGACTGCCTCACCAAGACCCTCCTCCAGCCTTTTGTAGGAGACAGAGCCCTGTCTGCCCCGGGATGCGGGGAGCTTGTTACACAGCTTCCCAGGTCCCCGGTGAAGACGGGGAAGCATCTGAGAGCAGGCTCCTAGGAGCTCCGCATCCCAGAGGCCTGGCTCCCGCTGCTGCCCTTTCCTGCTCCCATTCCACACCCATTGGCCCGACAGCAGCAGCTGCTGCAGTGAGATTTATGTGGATGCCGTGGGGGGTTTTGTAAAGAAAAGAGGGTGTGTGTTCATAAGGAAGGAAGAAAACCAACATTTATTAAGGTCCTATTGTGTGGCGGGCACATTCACAAACATCACTTCCGCCGACCCCTTGGCCCTGGAAGGTCCATTTGCCTCGAAGGTCATTGTGAGGATGAAATAGGACGAAGCACGTGAACCTCCTGGGTGACTGGTCAGCAGTTTGAAGAGTGCACAGAGGCCAGCCTGGCTTCAGAGCCCAGAAGGAGGAGGCTGGAGTGGGCGGGGGAGGGCGTCCAGCTCGGATGGAGCCTGCAGAAGTCAGATGGAGTTGGACTTCTGTCTGGGAGCAGTGGGAGCTGCTAGAGGATTAGGCAAGTTTGGGGCCAAGTCAGGTCGGCTCTCCAGACGTACAGCGTGGCCACTGAGTGGAGATGAACAGGAGGGGGCACAGCCAGATGTGTGGAGGCTGGTGGGGGTCTGAGGAGCCCCCAGTGAGGTCCCTTCCACTTCTGGGATCTTGAGCTGGACCAGCTGTGTGGCAGTCCTGTCGCAGGCTTCCACATTCCTACAGCACATTCATAGCCATGAGCTGAGTTTCCCTGTCAAGATCCCCAGGAGGGGGCAGCACAGGCCTCAGTCTCCCCTTTGGGAGACAAGGTCCAGGAGCACTGAAGGTTTCCCCAAGCCTACCCTGGGATGAGTCACAAGGCTGGGGTTGGAACCTAGGCTCCCATAGGCTGCGTTGCTGCCAGGGCTCTGGCGGGCCCAGGAAGGAGAGAGGCCGGAAGCCCAGGGCCCAGCCTGGGTCAGCCAGCGTCCATCACCAGGAGAATCACCCGGCTGGCCCGGCTCAAAATAGCTCTCCAGACGCAAGGAAATATTTTGTCCTACTCTGTTTTCCCACCAAAAATAAATAAATAAATAAATAAAATAAACATTCCCAAATCTCAACGGGACCAGACTCCAAAGGAGGGGAAAGGGGACAAAAACGTGCCCTGCCGCCTACTGAGAAGTCCAGCGTCTGTTCTTTCAGTTCCTTTCTTGAGGGTCAAGACTTTGCTTCATGACATGAGTGTGGAGACTCCCACGGCTTTCCCAGTGGTAACTGGCTTTTCTCCTGGTGTCAGGCTGTCCTTTCCCAGGGGTCACTCATCTCAGACTTGGTGACGCATGAGGGATCTAAGAAATCTGTGACACGACCCTGTTCTCGAGAGGTTTACAAGCTGCGGGGTGGCCAGGCTGGGCTTCCTCTCTCCCTGAAGCACTCTTTGAAACTGGGGGAGAGAGCACTAATATTTAGGGAGAGCCAACCATGTGCCTGGTTATATCAGGCACTTCCACCAAACATCATTCTTTTCGACCCTCCCAGTAAGCCTTTGAGGTATATATTATCACTTCCCATTTTACAGATGAAGAAACTGAGGCTCAGAAAGGGCATGACCCATTCAAGATTTCACAACCAGTGTATGGCAGACCTAGGACTGGATTTTATATCACTTGGCTGTAAGACTGTGTTTTGCATCACATTGGCTCTCACGGGGCCCACATGGAAGCTGGTGGGTGGACTGAATGAGATCTGGACTCACTTGTGTGCAGAGTTCCCCTCTCCCATGGGCTGTGGTAGCCCCAGGTCCTGAGACACCAAGACCCAATCAGGGGGGCAGAAGGGAGGTTGGTATTGTGGGTTGAATTGTGTCCCCCCAAAAGACATGTTGAAGTCCTTAGCCCCACACCTGTGAACGCGACCTTATTTGGAAATAAGGTCTTGACAGGTGTAATCAAGTTAAGATGTGGCCGTCAGGGTGGGCACTAATCCAAGACGGCTGATGCCCTTATAAGATGATGGAAGACAGCCATGTGAGGACAAAGGCAGAGCCTGGGGCCATGTTGTCATTAACCAAGGAATGCCTAGAACACCAGAGGCTGGAAGAGTCAAGGAAGGATCCTCCCCTGGAAGCTTTGGAGAGAACATGACTACCAACTCCTAGATTTTTGTACTTCTAGCCTCCAGAACCGTGAGAGAAAACATTTCTGTTGTTTTAAGCCATCCAGATGTAGTCCTCTGTTACGGCAGCCCTGGGAAACTCATATAGCTGAGGTTGTCCCCCTGGCTTCCTCAGGACACAGACAGACTGGGACCTGGGGTAGAACAGAACTTAATTCTCAGCTTCACGAGGGGAAGGACTTTCTCCCAGTCAGAGCAAGTCCTTGGAGGAGGCGTCTGCTTCTGGGGAGTGAGGGCCACATCACTGGGCATACATATGAGGGAGCAGGAGGCCATTTGATGGAAACATGAGGAATGTCTTATTGAGTACGGAAATTCATAAATGTATATATAGATCAAAAAATAGATTGGCCTACTGGATAATAAATTTGTTACCTATTTTGTGACTATGTTCCCTGGTTTGGGACTTGTATTTTCCTATTCTATATGATGCCTTGTAATGAACAGAGGGTCTTCATTTTCATTTTGTCAAAGTTACCCATCTTTTCTCTTTATGCTCTGTGCTTTTGTTGTCTGCTTTAAAAAACACTTTTATCCTGGGGTGCCTGGGTGGCTCAGTCGGTTGAGGGTCTGTCTTCAGTTCGGGTCGTGATTCCAGGGTCCTTCTCCCTCTCTCTCTCCCTCTGCCTGCCACTCCCCCTGCTTGTGCGCTCTCTCTGTCAAATAAATAAATAAAATCTTTTAAAAAAAAAACCCACTTTTATCTCAAAGTTATAAGAGAGGCTCCTATATTTTTCCAAAAATTTAAAATACTTCCTTTCACATACCTCTTTAATTCATCTGGAATTGATTTGTGTGTAGGGTGTGAAGTAGGGTGCTAGTTTTGTTTTTAAAATATAGATAAGCAACTGCTCAGCATAAATCTTTATTGCTTGCTGCCTCTGTCTTCTGTCTCTGCAACACTTCACAATGTTCATTGCTAGAATTTTATACTAAGTCTTAATATCTGGTGGAGCAAAACTCCCCTACCCTCATCTTGTTCTTCTGTAATGTCTTTGCTATATTTTTGTGTGTCTTTTAAAGGTCATTAAAAAATTCTTAGCACTGTTCATTTATATAACATTTCTCTTAACATAATATTAGTATGAGTGATCTACTTTAAAATTTGCGGAACACAGAAAGTGAGAGTTTGACAGTTTGGTATATACCACATTTTTGGTTTGGTATATAAAAACATTTTTATAAAATGTTTTCAGTGTAGATACCAACACACACAATGTATACATTATATCTACATTTATGTATACATTATGGTAAAATTTTTCTTCATACACTGTCGGGCCGTTTGGCTTTTCACCTAAGAAATATGTCAAATATATTTTCATGTCAGAAAAATAGAACTGCCCCATTAAAAAAAAGTACCTACAGAGTATCTTATTTTAGAGAATATAGGGACTCTAATATAGTCAACTGACTCCTTATTGAAGTATGTTGGTATTTCCAAAAGATCATTTTTCAAAATCCTTCTACCTCAATAAACAAATTACTCTCCAAGAAGACTGTAGTGATTTATACTCCCACCAGCACTGCATCACAGTGTGGGTCACAGTCACCAACACCGTTTTTAAGGAAATAATTAAACAGATACAGTAAAAGTAGAGCAAAGAACATAATAGGCACTGTGTATCCACCACTCATATTTGCCACTTATTTTTTTGTAAAGACTTATTTATTTTAGAGAGAGAGAATGTGCGTGTGAGCTGGGGGAGGAGCAGAGGGAGAGGGACAAGCAGATTCCATGCAATGAGTGCAGAGCCCAAAACAGGCCCCCCATTGCCACATATCTATTACATTAGCTTTTTCTTGCATTTTCTTTGGAAATAAAAAAAATTAAGGAAACTCCACACATAAACAAAAGTAGAGTGGATGGTGTAATGAACCTCCTCACCCAGCTTCAACAATGATCAATTCATTGCTAACCGTGCTCCGTCTAGACTCGCAACTCTAAATTATTTTAAAGACATCGTATTGTTTCACCTGTTAATACTTCAGCAAGTCGCTCCAAAAAATAAAGACTTTTACACCTTAAAAATTAATGATTTTCTAATATAATCAAGCATTCAATGTATCAAATTTTCCTGGTTATCTTTTTACATACATGCATACGTATGTGTGTACATATACACGTGTGTGTGTGTGTGTGTGTAATGTGTCTGCTTGAATAAGGATCCAAACTAAGATCCAAATGTTGCTCATTGCCTCTGATTATGTCTCAAAAAAAAAAAAAGGCCTTGACATTTTGGAAGTTACTTTGTAGATCTCCCTCAGTGTGAGTTTGTTTGATGTTTCCTCATGATTATGCATCTTTCACACAATAATCAGGGAAGTGGGGTGGGGGGATGGGTTAGCCTGGTGATGGGTATTAAAGGGGGCACGTATTGAATGGGGCACTGGGTGTTATACGCAAACAATGAATCATGGAACACTACATCAAAAAATAATGATGTATTGTATGGTAATTATAATAAAATACAATTAAAAAAAGTAATCAGGGAAGTGACCCTGTGTTTTCCACATTGCATCTTCGGGTGGCATGGGATTTTCATCTGTCCCATTACTGACAGTGGTTAAGGTGACGTCTGCCAGTCTTCTCCACAGTGAAGTTACTCTTTTCTCCTTTGTGAGTTTATAGAGATACTTTGAAACTCTGCAAATATCTCATTCCTCAACAAACTTTTAATTTATTCACTTGTTTATATCAGGGTAGACTTACGGTTTTCTGTTTTATTCAATGGGTTATCATGTGTTACTATCATTATTTAGATGCTCAAATTGTCCCCAGTTTGGCCGGTGGGAGTCCCTTCAAAAGAGCTTCTGTATCCTTTTGAAAAATCCCCATCATTCTTTGAATACTTCCTTACTTTCTGGCACAAGATGTTCTAGGTGTATCTTGTTCTTTTCCTGTCCCTAACCTGTAGTCAGGCATTCTCTAAGGAAATGCAAAACGGTGGTATTCTATTTTTCTCTTTGTTTATCAGCTAGAATTTTTTTATTACAAAAACAAAAACTTCCTTTTCATCAGTTATACTGGTTCATTTCCTTGAGATACAGTCAGGATAAATGTTGGAGTCTTTCCTTTTACACTCCAGTTTTCGTAACTATGAATTAGTTTTCTAGCATCTTCCAAAGTTGATCAATAAGGTTTTTCTTTAAAGATTTATTTATTTGAGACAGAGAATGAGAATGAGAATGAGAGATAGAGAGCACGAGAGGGAAGAGGGTCAGAGGGAGAAGCAGACTCCCTGCCGAGCAGGGAGCCCGATGCGGGACTCGATCCCGGGACTCCAGGATCATGACCTGAGCTGAAGGCTGTCGTCCACCAACTGAGCCACCCAGGCGCCCCTAAGGTTTTGGGTTTTTTTTAGTATGATTGTGAACTTACTAATTTTGATGCATTCCAATCTATTTTCATTATTAGTATTGATGTTCATATAATCCTATCTTTGATCAGTGGTAGCCTGTCTTGGACTTTTACCCTTCCAGATGAAATTAATCATGAGGAAATAGGAGACAAACCCAAGCCAACTTTTCTTCCATTGAAATTTTGGGAATTTTGTTTGGGATTGCATTGAATCTATAGGTCAATTTGGGGAGAATTGACAGTTTCAAGATAGTGGGCCTTCCTGGTCATGAATGTGGGGTGCATCTCTGTTTAGGTCCCTTCTAATGTCTTTTAATAAAATTTTATTAACAATCTTGCACATCTTTTGTTAGATTTATTCCAAGATAGTGTATATTTTTATTGCTAGTACAAATTGTATTTTTGAAGTACATTTCTAACTGAAAAGAAAAATGGAAAAATAACTGGTTTTTGTATATTGATTTTACATCAGACAAATTGCTAAACTCTCTTATTAAGTCCTAATCATTTAATCATAGATTAGTTTGCTTTTTTATCTGGAAACTCCTACTAAACCATAACACAAATCACAGCCTTGTTCTGTTTCTTCCTTTTCCATCCTTATAATTTTTTTTCTTTTTTATCTTACTGTGTTTTTGGAAGCAATAGTAGGCAACCTTATCTTAGTTCTGTTTTTAAAGGGAAGGCTTTGAATGCTTCAGAATTTGTAATGTGTTTTGGTTTTGGTAGATAGCAGGTTTAGAAAGTTTATATTACTAATTCGCCAAGAGTCTTATTTTTTACCATGGATGGAAATTGAATGGATGATCTATATAATTATTGAAATAATTTGAATTTTTGCCTTTTAATCTGTTAAGAAAAAGCAGTTTATTTATAGATTTCTCTAATGTTGAACCCTGTGGTCAGAGAACATGGATTATATGAAACTGATTCTTTGGAATTTGCTGGTGCTTGCTTTATAGCCTCGTCTTTTATCAGGATGCAGAGGTAGTCCTCTATGCTTTAAAATCAGATTCATTCTCCAGTCATTAGATGTGCGGTTCTGTATGCATGTATTCAGTTGCTAGAGTCTTCCTAATGATTTCTTTTTTCTTTTTTTAAATGATCTATCAAATCCTGATAGATCTCCCACTATTTGCCATATATATATGTGTGTATATGTGTGTGTGTTACTTAAAAGTAATAGATATAGAGTATATATGTTTTGAAGTGATATTATTATGTGTATATGAAATCAACAGTTTTATATCTTCCTGCTTAATTGAATCTTTGGTCGTTTTGCGATGGCCCACTCTATCACTAGTAATGTGTCTGTCTTCAAGTCTGTTTTATCTCATATTAATATGGCTATACCGGATTTCTTTTGGTAATATTTGTTTCATCCTTTGACTTTCAACTTTTCTGTGTTCTTAGAGCTAAATTTTTTTTTTTTTTACTTACTTTCACAGTCTTCATCTTGTTATTGTGATTACTGATGTATGCAATTTGTTTCGACCATACAGCACGTAGTAGGTGCTCAGGAAATCAGTCAGGGCCAACCCAGGTCTCTTAGAGGGCTGTTGGGGGTAGGAACTGGGAAGGGAAGTGGGGCCTCTTCTCGCTCTACCCCTTAGTTGGGGGAGCCTACAGGACATGGTTTTCCTGAGAAAAGCATGGCATTTCCAGAAAGACTTGGCTGAGAAAACCCCAACCTAGCCTGAGGCCACATAACTGTTTCCTAGAAACCAGATGTGAGTGAAACTCGGCCGGTGCCCGAGTCACAGCGTACATTTCCTGTTTTTCATCCACGAGCTAATAAAGTTATTTCCTTCGTAGGCTCTGCTGCTGAGCAGGAAGGCCCCACTGCCTCAAGGCTTGAGGCCGGCAGGTATCCACCACCGGGCTCCAAGCAGAGGGAGGAAGTGGCCTGGGCTCCCTTGGGGGAGGTGTTTCCTCAGCTCTTCTTCCCCACACGTGCTCCTTGGTGGTACCAGAACCATCTCTACCCTGGTGGTATCCAAGGCTCTGTCCCCGGTCTGGAGCCCTCTGTGGATCACCTGACCCATCTATCTGCTTCCCATTTCTTTGGGAAGGCTCCTTGGATGTCTGACCAGCACCTCAGATCCCACATGTCCCACACGGGTCTTCTCTTGCATCACGTGTGTTCTTCTGGGTGTTCTTCCTGTTCCCCACCTCTGATGTTATCACCAGCCACCCAGCTGCTAATCAGAACTGAGGGCATCACTGCGCACCCTGCCCAATCCCTCTGGCCCATCAGCCAGACATCTTGGTCTGGGCTTCCTGGCCCTGGCCCGGACTCAGTTCATGATACTGTGGGAAGGGCTCTTGTCTGGCCCAGCTGTCCCCCACTCACTGCGAGTTCTCCAGGGACAAGTTGGATTCATCTCTGTGCCCCAGTGTCCAGCAGAGTGGGACATGGGAAGGCTCAGGAAAGCTTGTTGAACAAATGAATGGAAGAACGTGTGAACAAGCCCGCCCTTCTGGAGCTTCTCCAGGATGACATGTTGCCGTCCCTCTTCCCCCAACCACCTTCCCTGGTTGTGGTTTCCAGAACCCTCTGCCTCCTGCCTCTTCCTGACTCTGCTCCAAGCCTCTACTTTCTTCCACACATGTGCAAACATTGTCCTGGTCACTCCTTTGGAACAGGGTCCTGGCTCTGCTCTGGGGGTGGCATGGTCCTGCATGGGCAGTGTTGGCTGAGGTGCCAGGGTTATTTCACTGGGTCCCTTATTCTTTATTTACTCAAGCCTTCATAGAGCCCAGAGTATGTGTCATGCACTGGGGATACAGCATGACAAAGACAGATAAGGTCCCTTTCCTCTTGAGGCTTACTCATGAGAGCAGGGAGCAGAGGGCCCAGCAGCATCCAGTCGCCAGTGGTGTCCACGTGAGCTGGGGCATCTGCAGGGGTATGGTGGGTATAGCCCCACCGTAATGGGACAGGAGGGCGGTGGGAAGCGTGTGCAGGCAACAGCCCAGACAGCAGGCTGAGCTGCAGGTCTGAGTCCAGCTCCCAGAATGAACTGTGGTGGAAGGATGGAAGGCAATGGGCCTCAGCGGCCAGGATCCACCACAGATGCCCCAGACAGATGGTGAAGTGGGCAGGTCATGATTTGGGAATCAGGCAGCCCTGACACACCAAGGAGGTCGCTCTCTGAGCCCATTTTTCTTTTCTGCAGCATGGATGTTAGTAATCCCGACCTCACTAACGGAGGAAATAAACACCCACCAGGGAAGGACCCTGGCACATATGAGGGGCTCAAGCTGAGGCCAGGGGAGGTGGGGAGCCCTGAAGCTTGGGGCTGCAGCCAGAGCTGCTCTAAGTCCTCCTGTCTTCCTCGTCTCAGGGAGGTCTCGAAGCTAAGACAGGGCCAAGGTGGAAAGGCGGAGGGGCTGGTGTTCGAGAGGATGAAGCGCAGGGGTGGGGGATAAGGGGAGATTCATTCAGTTTTGAGTTGTGCAATTCATGTGCATGAATACAACCCTCACAAGCCTAAGGTGGAGCGTGTCTCACCCTGAGGAAACTGGAGCTCGGAGAGGAAGTGACCCGCCACAGGTGAGAGCAGAGCTGGGCTCAAATTCAGATGCACAAGAGCCCTGCGCTCCTGCCCCTATCTAGCACTTAAGTCAGGGACTTCCTGGCCCTCACCTCCTTTCTCACAGTCCTGCGTCAGGGTCATGTGTGGGTCTTCCCTGCTGTGGATGTGAGCTGCGGCCTTGAACATCCTCTTCGTCCTTGATCAATTCATTGTTTTCAGCCCAGCCTGGAGTCCTGCAGGTGCCTGCTGGCCCCCATCCTGCCCCCCACTGGGCCGTCTGTTGCTTCTGTGCTGAGCACCTGGAGGGCTGGGCCCATCCCTCCTCATCCAGGGCTTGGCATGGAACAGGAACCAGGAAAACGTTTGCTAAAGAAGGAAGGGGCAGAGGCTGCCTGGGATACCAGAATGCCCTGAGTGGATGAAACTTCCCCACAGCGCAGAAGAAGGGAAAGAACATCGACTATCCGGTGTGGTGACGCACAGTCCCAGGTGTGGCTCCCACCCTTGGCCATCTTTATTCAAACTGTGGTAAAAGATATAATATAATATAAAATTGGCCATTCTCATCCTTTTTGAGTGTATGATTCAGTGTTGTGCAGCCGTCACCCCCATCCATCCCCAGAACTCTGTCACCATGCCAACCGCGTGGCTGCATCTCCGGCCCGGGCGCCCTCAGGCCAGCAAGCGCCCCGCCCCCGAGCCTCAGTGTGCTCCTTCACACGCCGGGGAGCACGCCCGCGCCGCACGGCTTGTGGGGGCACTGAAGCCCATGCCTGTGGCCGTGCTTCCCGGGCCAAGTGGGCCGCACCCGGGAGTGGCCAGCATTGTTCCCACGTTGGCACGAGCCAGCCCCGCAAGGATGCTCCCCAAAGGGCGAGATCGCACGTGATGGTAACGGTGACGGTGGCCCAAGCCTGACGATGGCGCACTGAGGGGAAGACTCCAGCCGGCGGGCAGCTGGGAGACCCGGACCCCAGACCTGCCCTGCTTGCCCACTGGCTGTGTGGCTTTGGCCAGGTCGGCCTCCCCCGGGCCTCAGCTTCGTCCTTGTACGAAGAGCAGGTGCACCAGGGGGCACTCTCTCGCAGTGCCCAAAGCCCATTCTTTTCCCTTAGTCCTCACCCTCAGTCGTCATCTGAGCCCAGCCGGGGCCGGGAGGCCAGGGGAGCAGCTCCTTGTGTGCGTGGAGGGGGAGCCATTGTGGAACATTTTTTGTGCTCGCCCACCAGGCCCCAAGCCCCTCAGGGACAGGCGTCCTGGCTTGGTCTCATTCCTACATCCACTCATCCATTCACTCACACAGGCCCTGTGCTGGGCTGGCTGTGTCATTACCCGGTGCCTGCCCTCCTGGGGCTCCCAGTCTGGCGGGAGGCCAGAACCAGGCACGGAGGGTGGCCGGGCCTGCAGGGATGAGATGATATCCCCAGGGTCAGCTGCCCTGAGGAGGGGTGAGGCGGGGCGGGGCCTGCGGCGGGGACAGGCGGTGGCAAGTGCTCCTCCCGGCTCTATCTCCTCATCGGCAAAGTAGCCCCCTCGTCAGGTCTGCGTGAGGGGCAAACGAGGGGGTGCTCGTGAAGAACTGAGCACAGCTGCTCAGGAAACACTTGGGCTCATGTGAACACCCCACGGGTGGGGTGAACCCCACAGGGAAACGCCGCGTGTGTGTGTGTGTGTGTGTGTCCGTCCATCCCTCAGCCAAACCCTTCCCGGCACCTGTTGCCACAAAGCATTTCTCAGGTGCTGCGCTGCATACCTCACATAAACGGGCTGCTCAGGTCTGTGTGGTACTTCTTGAGAACCCGTAGAGATGCTTATCTGCACCGAGCTGTGGTTCTTAGAAGGGATCTACTGTTGGTTGAGCATAAACCTTGGGTCTAGGGACACAGAAGAGCAAGACCCAAGCCCCTCCCTCTAGATCCTTGGTCTTGTGGGGAGAAGACAGGTGTGAAACTTCATGTGGCCTGCCCCTTGCGGGGTGGAGGTGTGACCCCGAGCCCTGCCCCTGTCCCGTGCGGGTGGGGGTGGGGTGTTGCCGGGAGGATTGATTCGACTCGTGGACGGAAGACGGGACCAAAACTGAGGTGAAGAACTGTTTTGGGCCAATTTTGATGTTTCTCCTCATACTACCACCCCCACCCCCACCCCACACACGCGTACTGTTTAGTTATTAAACCTGGGATTCCCATTCTATGGATGTGGATGCTGAGGTTTAGAAACCTCATCCACTTGCTGAAGATCACACTGCCGGCAGGTGCCACGGTCAGGAGTTGAACGCTTGTATGTGTGACACCTGAGGCCACTACACCACACTCTATTGTGTCAAAGAACCTTTCTCTCTCCCTTTGTGGGGACCCGCCCTCCCCTCCTTCCCTTTTCATCATCCTATTTGCGGACGTCCTCCAGGTTTCACCTTGAAACCGCAGGGCCAGAAAGCTTCCCCCTCCCCTGTCACAGACCCTCAGGCAGG
This sequence comes from Callorhinus ursinus, assembly GCF_003265705.2. NCBI lineage: Eukaryota > Metazoa > Chordata > Mammalia > Carnivora > Otariidae > Callorhinus > Callorhinus ursinus. The sequence goes on from NW_027397097.1 coordinate 5,789,085, forward strand.
GACTTCTTGGCTGTGTTCCCCAGGAAAGCAGTAGCTTCGCATTCCCCATTTGCCCACAGTCCCAGCCTGGGGACAGCCCCCTGCTCAGGTCCAGCCCAGGTACACAGGCTCCACCCTGGGGTGTGGAGCTGAGGACAAAGCCTCTTTGTTCTCTCATCTGCCCCTACAAGCCCCGGGCCCCGCCCCGAGCCACATGGATGTGGGGAGGGCTCCGGGCAAGCGGTGCCAACCGAGCATGGGTTTGCCGATGAGGCAGCTGAGTCCATGCATCCACAGATTTAGCCCGTGGGCTCTCGTCCCCACCTGCACAGCAGAATCGCCTGGGAGCTTACAGAAAATCCCCATGCCGGGGCCCCATCCCAGACCAATGAGACCAGAATCTCTGGGTGGGGCCTGGGCATCGGCATTTTACGAAAGCTCCTTACAAGATTCCACGTGCAGCCAGGTCCACCCGGGTTGGCCATAATGCAATTAGGTTGGCCTGATGGTCATAGTAGGGGCCCAGCTTGGACACTACTTTGCATTGATCCTCAAACCTCCCCTGCAACAGGTTTTAAATGATCTCATGTTATAGGGTGAATTTTGTCCCCCCCAGATTCATATGAAGTCCTAATTCCCAGTCCCTCAGAATGCGACCTTATTTGGAGATAGGGTCTTTACAGAGGTAGTCAAGGCGGATTAGGTCATCGGGTGGGCCTTAACCCAGCATGACGGGCATCTCCATATAAAGGGGAACTTTGGAAATAGACCCATATGGGGCAAATGCCATGTGAAGATGAAGGCAGAGACTGGGGCGATGCATCTAGAGGCCAAGGAAGGGAGAGCCCGGAAACAGATTCTACCCCACGGCACTCAGAAGGAACAGCCCTGCTGACACCTTGATCTTGGACTTCCAGCCTTCAAAACTATGAAACAATACATTTCTTCCCTTAAAGCCACTCAGTTCGTGCTGCTCTGTTACAGCAGCCCCAGCAAACCAACCATCTCCTTTTTACAAAGAGCAAAAGCAAGATTATGAAGTGACTATCCCAAGGTTACCTGGGTGCAGTGACCGTGCACTTCGGTGCTTACTTCTCCGCCACTTCTTACATGCAGATCTCTGCCCCCCCGCCCCCAACCCTGTGCCCTTGGCTCTCCGGATGTTCATCCATCCACATACCTTTGAGGCAGACAACGTTCTGAGCACAGGGGCCCAGCAGAAAAACAAACAACAGACACAGCCCGCCCCTCCCCACAAGGGGGAACAGACAATATGCGAAGTAAGTGAAATCCAGGTCAATAGCGTGTTACATGGTCTTAGTGCCATGGGGAGCCATGGGGCAGGGAAGGGGCATAGGAAGTGTGGAGGGGATGGGGTTTTGAACAGGATGTTTGGGAAGGCTCCCCCAGAGGTGATGCTCCTGGTAGCAGGCTGCATCTCCTCCAGAGACACACTTCCCAGAGCTCCCCAGTTCATGCTCGCCTTGGTGCATCTCCCCTGGGACTCACCCCGCCCAATCTGAACTCAGCCTTCCCCTTCATGTGCTCCCCCACCCGGTGCACATCCCAGCAAACGGCGCCACCATCCACACTCAGCTGCTCAAACCAGAAACCAGGAAGCCCACTAGATCTGCCCCTGCTCTTTCCCTTCACCCCATCTGACCCTGGGAGCGAGAAATGTTCCCTCCACAGCTGCTGGAGTTGCTGGCTCAGCTCCCTTTCAGCTTGGGCAGAGGACTCCAACTTGGGAGGGAGGGGTATTTCTTGTAATGGTGGACCCAGCGCCGTTCTACTCACCGGTACAGACCCTCCTAACGCCATTGGTGGCTCCAACTTCAGAGGCCATAGTTGGGCCCTGAGATCTGTGAATCTGCCTCCTCTTCTGTACTGATCAAGTGCTGTATCCCTTCCAGGCGGCCTTCCGTGACCTGTCTCCAATGAAAGCCAGCAGGAGGACCACGTCGCTACCCTTTCTGGGCCTCAGTCTCCCCATGTGCATAATGGGCACAAATCCCTGCAGGGCTAGCCTCTCAGGTTATCCTGGCTGAACCCACGGACGTGAATGGCATTGCTCTGGACAGCGGGTACACGTGGATGGGCTGGGGGAGGGGAGGATGGGGCCGGATGCCACATGTGTCCATGTGGACCAGCCAGAAGGGCCAGACTGATCCAGGCTAACCAGTCCCCACAATGTGCTTGCTCTCTCCTACTCTTGGTTTCTCTACGGGCCGCTGCAGGAGGGCTCTGGCCCAGACACCTGCCTCTGGAGGCCACGCTGTTCAGGGGGCGCTTCAGCTGAATAATAAGATGGGATGGGATGGACTGAACTCTGGGATTTTAAAGTTTTCACGGACTTCCCCGGGATGCTGGCGGCTTTATGGGGGAAGAAAGGGAGAACCAGACCTGTTCCTCAGACTGCAACATTGGATTGAGCTTTCTTATTCTCTTGCCTCTGAGAAGTCCCAGGCCAGAGTAGCACAGGTCCTGGGGGATGGGAGAGAAATGGCAGGTTCTGGCCAGATTACCACATTTGGGTGTCCCGCAGGCCTTGACACGGAATGCATGCTCAAGAGGGAGACACTCTATATCTAAGGTGGGGTGGTCAGGGGACTTTTGATCTTGAGTGATGCCCTTAGCAGGTGACTCAGTTTCTCCATCTGCTGAACAGAGCTGCCTGCTAGTCCCCTATCCAAGTCGAATGGCATCCCCTGCTCTGCTCTGTGTGTGCACTGTACACGCACACACACGCTTGTGTAGAAAAATGGGGAAGGAAGGAGAAAAGCCACATGCTAGCTGGAAGCTGGACCCATCTGGCACCATCCATACCAGCTTTTGATAGGGCAAAATGAAGAAGAAAAAAGCTGTTGCTCCCCGACCCCTTCCTCGTTCGCCACTTCCATACGAAGGGAGGGTGACTAAAGGAGGCTCCTTGGGTGTTGCCTGTCCCTCACTTGCCAGCCCGGAGATCAGTGAGTTCAGCGATCCTGGGGCAGGGGGTCCTCCTTTGCTCATCTGGGCCCCTGGGGTGGGGTGGGCTGCAACATCCTGTCAGCGCTGGGGGGATGACTAGACTCCCATCCTGCTTGTGACCTTGTGCGAGCCCCTTGACTTCTCTGGGCTGGCTTCCTCGTCTAGCTAACAAGGTAATAATACTCACCTCATGGCGCTGTTGAGGAGATTAAATGATACATGACCCCTACCTAAATCCCTGTTGTCTCCTCTGGGTCCCTCGCCTGGCCTGCTCCTGACACTGTGGTTTGCCCTCTTCGCTCCCACTTGGAAAGCCAGTGTCCTCAGATCACCCATGGGCCTCTGAAACTGTGCTCTCCCAGTGAGTAGCTGCTGGCCTCATGCGGCCATTCAGCATCTCACGTGGTGCCTTGTCTCAGTGCAGGTGTGCTGTCTGTGTAAAATACACATCAGATTTCAAAGACTTAATATAAAAAGGGAATTAAAATATGTAATTAATGGGGGCGCCTGGGGGGCTCAGTCAGTTAAGCATCTGCCTTCGGCTCAGGTCATGATGCCAGGGTCCTGGGATCGAGCCCCGCATCGGGCTCCCTGCTCAGCGGGGAGTCTGCTTCTCCCACTGCCCTTCTCCCTGCTCATGCTCCCTCTCTCTCAAATAAATAAATAAAATCATTTTTAAAATGTGATGAATGATTTCAATATTAATAGTAATTACATGATGAAATGATTAATATTTTTGACATATTGGGCCAGACAAAATATATTAAAATTAAGTTCACCTGTTTCTTTTTACTTTCATAATGTGGCTACTAGAGAAATTTAATTAAATATATGGCTTGCTTTACTTTTTTTTTTTTTTTTTTTGGCCTTACATTTTATGGGATAACACTGCTCTAGAACGTGAAAGGCCATTTTCAGGGCATCTTCCTAGTGGCTCCCAGAAGAAGCAGCCTTTGGAATTCCCACTGAATTCCACTCAACCTCAGCCACTGAGGAATGTCTGCTTCCCAGACAGACTGTGGCTTCTGGAGCCCACTCTGGGTGGCCTCACTCACTTCTCCCCGATTCCCCAAGTGTCGCGTGGCCTCCCAGGAGGCTGAGACCCAAACGATGAACTTGTGCCCCCAGGACAAACATGGCCGACAGAGCCTGCAACCCCCTCCTTCAAACCCCGGCTGTCCAGCTCATCCAAATCTTGGAGCTGTGTGGGAATCTCCCGGTGTCACTTCCCCCCCCCCCCACAGACCCCAGGGATGTGGCTGCCTGGCCCCAGGCCCTGAGTCGGCTCCAAGGAATCTCTCTCCTCTCAAGAGGATGAAGAGACTGTGTGATGCTGGAGAGCATGCCTGCAGGAGCCAGAGAGACCTGTGCACCCAGCTGTGTGGCTGGGACAGGTCCCCTCTTCTCTGAACCTCAGCTTTCTTATTTCTGCAATGGGCATCGTCACTGCACCTGCCTCGTGGGGCTGTGGGGTCTCAAAGACACCACGGATGCACGGCCTCGGGCACAGTGCCTGGCTCACAGCACGCTGCAATTGCAAGAGGGACAGGAAAGAGTTAGGGATGTGGCTTTTGGCCACAGCCTCCCTCATCCAGCCACAGGAGGAAGGTTCGAGGGGGGCGGGGCCAGGGGTGGGAAGGAGGCTGTGGACTAGAGTTCCCTTTAGACTTTGGGCCAGATGTAGCCCTGACATGTAGCCTGGCCAGACCATTTTCAGATGAGGAAATTGAGGCTCATCGAGGTGAGGTGACTGGCCCAAGGATGGCACTAGGGTTGCTCATGGGGGCTGCCTGTCTCCAAAACCTGAGCTCTCTCCTCTCCAGCGCACTATGAAGTCTGAGCATGGTCTGGGGTGTAAGTGGACTCAAGATAGTTTGAGAAGAAACTTGAGCTATTATGGCCCCTTTCCCACTGGGGACATTGAGTCTCTGAAAGAAAGAGACCCTCTGCTCTTATACTGGGTTCCCCCAAAGCAGGCCCTGGGGCAAGGACTCGGGTGCAGGTCCTTCGTTCAGGAGGTAACCCCAGGAAATACAGGGAAGGAGAACTGAGATGGGGAGGGAGAGAACCCCAGAAAGTGTGTTTGATGAGCAGGGCCCCCCCGTGAGCTGGTGTAAGAGCACACCCCGGAATTTCCAAACTGAGGAGCTGAAGGCTGGGGTGTTTGTCCTGCTTCCACCTCTCATGATTGAGAGTTGCCCCTGGGGGTGTGGAATTTCTAGCACTTCCCTGCACGGGCTGAACGAGATCCTCTGGTGCTGGAGGAAGCCTTTGGGTAAAGAGAGAGGAGCGGGGAAACGGCACAGTCAGACTGGTACGGGGCGCGGCGTCTACGGGGTGGCTGGAGCGCCCCACGCCTGCACATTCCTCTTGAGAAAAACTTCTTGAACTATACAATGCTTGTAACAATTTAAAAAATATATATGATGGTGGGACTGGCGTAGTAAATTATGGTGCGTCGGCAAGATCGAGTATCCTGTAGCCCCAGATGAAGACTCAGTTGCAACATGAAAAGCATTTGGGGAGGAATGTTAGGTAAACAATGGCACCTGCACACAGTGTCCCCATGGATGGTGCATCCTCCAGGCTCTGTCAGGGAAGCAGAACCAGCAGGAGGCAGGAGGGCTGGCTAGGCAAGTCTGCAGGACTCCCTTGGGGACCAGAGCCTGGGCTCTCCTGAGACCATGGAGCCTGCAGATATCCAGGGGCATCGAGCTGACATCACTCTAGCCTGAGGCTAGATCCTTCCAGAACTCCACCCCCAACCCCAACCCCCATGTAAGGTGGCAGAGTGGGATCATTTTCTCTTCTGTTTCTCAGCCTTGGCCTCAGCATACATCATCTCTGGGCTCTGGGCCTGGACTGACACAGCACAGGCCTCCCCCCGCTTATCTCCTGGGGCTCTTGGGGCTGGGCCGGGAGGTCTGTGGTGGAGGAGAAGACTTAACACGCGGATCCCATCAGTGACTTCACTCTGAGTGGCCATCACTAGACTTTCCCTGGCCTAGGAACGGTCTGCCTTGAGGCTGCCCTCACCCTGGGTGTGGGATTTGTACACTCCAGCCCCCCAGGATGGACCAAGGCAAAGTGGAAAATGAGTCAGGTTTGATTGGCTGTGTTATCTGGGGCGAGCCCTTCTCTGACCACTCTTCACCCTCACATGGAAAGTGTTCGACATGCCAGTGTTAGCTTCTGTGCATCTTGGGGTTGGTGTCCAGCATCGAACTGCCCAGAACAGGGCTGTGTGGACATGGGGGTTGGGCTGAGTGGCATCAGCTGGGGCCAGCTGGCCTGGCGCAAGGGCATTTATGCCTGGAGTCTGATCTGCCCTCCTGAGCTCACCAGACCCAGGGACCCCGTAGGATCCACCTCTGAGGCATCAGGGCCCAGCCCAGGGCGCCACTAAGGAGCACTCTGTGAGTTGGGAAGAGAGAGAGAAAGGTAGAGGGGGAGGAGAGGCACCGCAGGAGAGGACTCCTGACAGCGTGTGTGCCTGAGGTGTGCCCTCACCAGTCCATTGCCTGCGTAGCCCGTGGTACTGCTGGCTCAGAAGGTAGAGCTGGAGGCCAAGGCCAGCCCCTTCTACAGATGAAGAAATCGAGGTGCAGGGAGGAGAGGGGCGATACGTGAGGTTGCACTGAACAGAGGCTGGGACAGGACCAAGGTTCACCGCCCAATGCTCTTCCTACCCCCCGACACTGCCCTCGCCCTTGGAGAAATGGTTTCCGAGAGCCAAGCGGGAAGGCAACTGGGAGCCAGGTCCTCGGGGGTGAGGAGGAGACGCAGGGGCTCCGAGGCCCCTGGGTCCAGGAGGGAGGCAGGAGGGAGGGCATCCTCGGTGGGCGGGGCTCTGAGAGGCCAGCAGCAGGACGGTCGCTGCCCCGGCCTGGGGACCGAGGCTGCCCTGGCAGCACCTCTGGGCTCCCAGCTGCTCTGAAACCTCCCGCTCGGCTGTTTGGGAGCGTTCCTGGCCCTGCTCCTTCACCTCCTCTCCATTGAGCTCTCTGTTCTGCCTCTCCTTTCTCTTTGAGGGTCCATCTTTCCACGCCTTTCCCTCCCTGCAGCGCTGTGTCCCTGTCGCTCCATCCGACTGCCCCCCACGGTCACTTGAGCCTCAGCCCCCATCTTGCCCTGCTCTGTCTCCATGTCTCTCTCTCTGTCACCTTCTGTCTCTGATTTGCTCCCTGCCTCTGTCTCACCAAAGGCCCTGCTGGCTGCTCTGGACGGTGCCCCCCTTCCCCTCCCCCCTGCACCCCCCCCTTGCCCACCTCTGGTAACAATTACTCTGGGCTGGAATGGAATCCTCCAGTGCCCCAGACAGACCCACAGGCAGCACATGGGGACCAGATGGTGACAGACTCCTCAAGAAACTAACCACTTCGGGCAGGGGAGCAGGGCCCCCGGGAAGGCCAAGCCAGCCAAAGAGCAAAGACCCAAGTCCTGTGGCTGCCAAATCTCACCCAGGAGCCTCTTGGGCTGCTCTGGCCACAGGGCCGGGAGGCACGGGGGGCAGTGCCCGACTCCCAGGGCGTGGGCACCAGAAGGCCGAGGAACCAAAGGCAAGGGAGCAGGGCCGCTTGAAATCAAGTAGTCCTGCCCCTAACCCACAGGCTGGAAGTCAGAGTCCAGAGCCCTTCAGTGGCCTTCTCAAGGTCACCAGCACCTGGGCAATAGGCCAAAAACTCGCAGGCTCTGCTCCCAGGAGTGAATGGTTTCCTCTTTGCCGAGTCTGACCCTGGAGCCAGTCTGCTTGGGTTCCAGGCCCAGCTCCACCTCTTCCTGAGTCCCTCAGGGTCTCCTCCTGTAAGTGAGAAAGAGCAGTAGTACCTGCCGCAAAGGGTCCATGGGAGGCTTTCTGAGTTAGGATGTGTAAAGTACCAGCACAGGGCTTGGTCAGATTGAGAGTTCGATCAAATGGTAAGTAAACAAAACGATCTAATTATAAATAATAATTATGATTAATCTTCCTAAAGCACAGCTCAACTCAAGCCGCTGCTTTCTCAGGAAACTGCCACACACCCCCAGTGTCTACGGAATAAAGTCCAAGAGAGCCACAGCCAACAGTCTTCTGCCCTCATCTTGCTCAACTTAGCAGTCTGACGTTCAGATACAGAGGCATTTCGTTCTCTGGCCCTGGGTCTCTGCCCACCCCACCGGCCGCTTATTGTCCCTCTCCGGCCGGGGACACCTGACCATCACCGTTCACCCGTTTAGCGAGGCCAGGACCCGGGGCTCTTCCCATGCACGCCCTCCCTCGGCCATCTCAGGCAGGCAGTGGCTCGCGGGGTCATCGGCAGCCTGGGCCTCTCCCCTGGCTCCTCGGCCGTTCCAGACGGGTGTCATCGACCTTCACACTTGTCTAAACCAAAACTTGCGATTTTCTCCCCAGACCCTTTTCCTCCTCTGTCGCTCCACCTCCCCACGATCTCACAGTCATTCTTGAGTCCCTTTCACACCCCGCATCCCAAACGTCAGCAAATGCCTCCGCTCAGCCTTCAGAAATACGCTCCGAAGCCGCCCGAGCCATCGCCCCACTCCAGGCCACCACCACCCCTCACCTGGGCCATTCCAACAGCCTCTACCCAGTCCCTCTGCAGCCACTTTTGCCCCTTCCAGGCCTTTCCCGACTCAGCAGCTTGTGTGACCCCTTTCAAAAGCAAAACATGAGCTTTCCATGGCTGTACACATTTGTTAAAACCCACAGAAGTGTACGCTAGAAAGGGTATATTTTACTGTATGTAAATTACACGTTAACTTTAAAATGGAACAAAAAGCCAAACAGACCACATCACTCTTCAGCACAAACCTGTCCAATGGCTTCTAGCTCACTCTTTACAATGGTCTATGAGGCTCTATGCCAGTGTTTCTCAAACTGGGGGCCATGACCCTTTAGTGGGTCAGGAAATCAACTGAAGGGTCATAACCAGCATTATTTTTTAGATTAGATAAGATAAAATAAAATATATAATATGATACAAAATAAAATATATAACATAAAATAAAATATATACGATGGCATACATTTAGTAAAGGTATGTTTTATGAAATGTTTACTTTGGTGGGTTTTTTTAAAAGATTTTATTTATTTATTTGAGAGAGAGAGAGGAGAGAGAGAGCACACAAGCAGGGGGGAGCGGCAGAAGGAGAAGCAGGCTCCCCGTTGAACAGGGACCCCCCCCCCCCCGACGCGCGGTTCAATCCCGGGACTCCAGGTTCATGACCTGAGCCGTAGGCAGATGCTTAACTGACTGAGCCACCCAGGCGCCCCCACTTTTGTGTTATTTTTGTATGTGCATGTTCATACTGGATTGTAATAGAAAATTTATGTCTTACTATGGGTTGTAATGAACAAAAATTAAAAGACCCTGGGGGCTCCTGGGTGGCTCAGTCGGTTGAGCCTCGGACTCCTGATTTCGGCTCAGGTCATGACCTCAGGGTCGTGAGATTAAGCCCCGCGTGGGGCCAGTGTCAGGCTCCGTGCTCAGCATGGAGTCTGCTTCTCTCCGGCTCCTTCTGCCCCTCCCCCTTGCTCCCGTGTTCCCTCTCCCTCGCTGTCTACAAAATAAATAAGTCTTTTTTTAAAATTAAAAAAAAATTAAAAGACACTGTTCAGCATGGTCTGCTCCCCCGCCTCCATCACCCCCGTACTTTTACTCCTCCCCCACTCGCCCACTCTGCCGCAGCCTCGCTTTCTGGTCCTGCACCACTCCTGGCGCACTCCTGCCTCAGGGCCTTTACACCGGCTGTTTGGTCTGGAACACTCCTCCTCTAGATAGCCCCACGGCTCCCTCTCTCACTTCTTCCAGGTCCTGACCCAAGTGTCAACTCCCAGATGGAGGGAGTCAACCTTCCAGACTGACCTGCTGACAACAGGCACCCCTCCCAGGCTTCCTGGAGTCCCCTTGCCCCGCTTCATTTTCCTCCAGAGCGCTTACGGCTCCCTGGGACATTATATATTTATTTGTCCACTTCCCTCCACTAGAATGTCAGTCCCAGGAGGGCAAAGACTATGCTAGTCTTACTCACCGCTGTACCCCAGTGTCTAGAACAGTGCTTGGCCTACGGGGGACATTTCCTGAATAAATTACCGGTGAATGATTACCGCTCTTGCCCTGATGGAACATTCAGTCTGGCTGAGATGGGAAAGCTCCTGGGAAGCTGCCTCCAACCTCTACTGCAAGGAGAGTGGAGCACACCCAAGAACTCGGTGGGTTTCGCCGACCTGGAGAGATGTGACCAACCTCTGGAAGCTTTGTTGCCTCCCTGGAGTCCAGCGAGACCTGGCTCCCTCTTTAAGTTCCAGAGCACCTCTGCTGGCGTTTCTTATCATCCTGCATAGATCCCGGTGGTGCCCTGTAAACAGCATGGAAATGCTGTGGTTGGGCTGTCTCATTCAGTTGACAAGACTTGTCGGCTAAGCGCCCCAGCCGAGAGACAGCAGAGAAACCTGAACCAGATGGCTGGGGAGGGGGAGGCCTCCTCATATGGGAGGCTGCCTCACTGGTTTGGAAGCCAGCCCCGCCACAGCGCCCCATCCCAGGGGCAGCAGCCAGAGACACCCCCCCCAAGGAGGCCACACCTGCCTCAGGGCCAACTGGCTTTGTGGGGGCAGGACAGGGAAAGGAGGGGACCACACCTCCAGGAGCTGGAGGGTCGGAGCGAGTTCTGTCTTCCAGAATTACCTTATTCTCCCAGATGGTGAATCTCAGGTTTAGACTGCTGGGAGGGCCCATCAAGGTCATGGAATACAACTTCTCCATTTCATAGGCAGGGAAACTGAGGGCCACACATGGGGACAACACCCCCAAAGCCACAGTAAGCTGAGGCTGGAACCTCCATCCTCCAACCATCAGTCTGGGCTTTTTGAACCAAGCAGAAGCTCTAGAGAGGGCAGGTCTGGGGGACCAGGGACAGAGAGCACCAAAGCATAGCCCAATCCCCTGAGCCCATGATAGGAGGGCCTCTGGGGGTCAGGTAGCATTTGAACTGATGTTTTGCAGAGGAGCTGGATTTCAACAGAGAACAAAGACATTCCTAGGGTGTGGGTGGGGGGAGGTGGGCAGCTTGTTCAGGACATAAAGTGGAACAGTATGGCTAGTGTCAGGTTGGAATGGGGGGGCGTGGTGGGAGATGAGGTGCATGGCCTTATTCTGGCAGTCGGTAGTCAGCTTTAGGCACAGTGGAAGAATTAGGGGCCGAGGACTTCATGCTCAGAAAGGATCAGGGAACACAGGAGTGTGCTAGCTGGGAGGTTTCTTTCCAGGCATCCCCCATCCCCCCTGCCCCAGGCAGCTCTGTCCCTACAGGTGGCCATCTCTTCTTGCCAAGTGCTGATGCTATTTTGGGATGCGGAACCTGCCAGCGGAGGGGGGGACCCCCCCCCCGGGCTTGGGGCCCCACCTCCTGCAGGAATTCCGAGGGTCTGGGAAGTGGGAGCAGGGCCTGGGAAAACAGGCCATCAAAGCTGCTTGGGCAATTCCCTCTGGCCACGGGCAGCAGAGGGCTCCAAGGTCACAGCAGAGCACTAAATATAGGGACACTCGGAGGTGGAAGTGGTTCCTGCTGGCCACAGGGGGCTGTCCAGTTCCTTCTCAGAGGGGCAGGGATGAGGCTGTTGGGAATGGTGTTTGTGGATTGGAGCTCCGAGAGCGGGGCCGAGGGGCAGGCTCAGGCGCCTTGGGGAGCCTCAGTCTGGAGTTGGCGTCCGATCCTCCTCTATGGCTGGGGTCATGGCATGGGGTTACCCCTGTATTATTCTTTGCCCCTGTATTGGCCCCCTAATCTGGGGTAGGACCTGGGTTTGGATTTCAGGCTCAGAGGTCTCTAGTCTTAGGAACAAATTCTTTCCTGGGGAGACAAACTTGTAAATAGCCAACCACCTGTAGGTAAATGGAAGGAGGACTGACCCGAGAACATCAACATGTACCCCACTAGAATGCCAGCTCCCAGATGGAGGGATTTTTGTTTGTTCGATTCACTGCTGTAGACCCAGCAACCTCTAGAGCAGGGCATACAGTAGGTGCTCAGTAAACATTTCAACAAATGTTGAATAGTTGAATAAACAGCTCTGGCTGGAGAATCAGACTCTGTGGACCGGTGGCCTGGGGCTGGCTCTTGAAGAAAGGATAGACTTTTGAGCCAGTCCCCTGGAAATGGGCATATCAGGCAAAACACCTTGTACTGAAAAGACAAAAATAGGTGATGTACTCAGGAACATTGGATCTAGCTTTGCATGGGAACCAGGATGTGAGGAAGACTATCAGAGATCCTGAGGGACTATGAACATGGCCAAGGACCCTATTGTGCAGCCAGAGGGGTCCAAAATGGGGTGCACAGGGTGATCCATTCATGTAGAAAGAACATTCTAGAACTTTTATGTAAACTTATTTTTACCTTTTTTTAAAAAGGAGGAAAAATTTAAGTTCTACGAATATTTAATAAATAGCCTGACATTGGTGCCCTCGTGTTGTCCACACTGTGGTAGGTCACATGTTCCATATCCCAGGTGTCCTGAGGAAAGCAGTGTGGGGTCCACTGTGTGGGCTTGCCTGACAACGGCACCCCCCACCCCCCCCAACAGCGATGCTTCTAGTTAACCTGCCGCAGGAGTCATCCAGGCAATTAATTTTATAAAAACAAAGTCCTTAAGTTGTAGAATCTTTACCAAAATTATTACTGACAAAGGCAGGGGCCGCGAAAATCTTTTGTACGATACAGAAATCTGCTGGCTGTTTCATAGCAAACCACATCACCACCTTAAAGCTGAGCTGTGCCTTCCTCTTTTCCGAAAAGACAAATGATTCAAATGTGCTGGGTCTTTCTGTGACAACAGGGGTACGTTATCCAGCAGTTCCTAAAACAAATAGTACCCCAGGTAGAGACATGGTTTTGAGACTAAGAAGGTAACCCCTTTTGGAAAGAAGCGTGCTGCTTGCAGACAGGTATTCTGGAATGATTTTGTTGTTAACATGGCTATCAGAGTATCACCTCTCTGTCGTACATTTAAAAACAGGGACATAGGATTTTATAACCTGTTTTAAAATCTTCTAAGTAAAGAGTTTCAGTGGGTTTTGAATTTATTTGTCAAAAATATTGAAAAAAAATGACAGCTTTGGATTAGTTTCCAATAACCGACCAATATCAGTTAAACCAAATTTCAGCAAAAACCTCTGCGCAGACTTGAAAATCACACTTAGGATTCCGGCAGCGTGGCCAGCAACACACTTCTTCCCCGTGGCGCTTCTGCTCTTGTGAGGTGTAGTTTTCACCTACGACAGGCATTAAGCCAAGTGGAAAATGTGGAGTTCAGTACCAGATTCTCAAATGAGTATACCACATCATTAAACCAAGATTTTATGTAGAAACAAAACACATTGGGGGCCCCTGGCTCTCTCAGTCAGTGGAGCCCACGACTCTTGATCTTGGGGTTCTGAGTTCAAGCCCCATGTTGGGTGTAGAGATTACTTTAAAAAATGAAATTTTAGGGCGCCTGGGTGGCTCAGTTGGTTAAGCGACTGCCTTCGGCTCAGGTCATGATCCTGGAGTCCCGGGATCGAGTCCCGCATCGGGCTCCCTGCTCAGCGGGGAGTCTGCTTCTCCCTCTGACCCTCTCCCCTCTCGTGCTCTCTCTCACTCTCTCTCTCTCTAATAAATAAATAAAATCTTTAAAAAAATGAAGTTTTAAAATAAATAAATAAGTAAATAACAAGCACAGCTTTTGGTAATAACATAGAGCAAGAAGCTCTGTTTAATACCATTAAATACAATGAAAACAAAGCATAAAATAATATTTATTTACTCTTGCGGTTTTTATCAGTTTCTATTTTGGCATGTATTTTATAATTTATCCACTATATTTGCATGGTGGCATGTGTATATAATTTATAAATAAGTAAATGCTTATTATATTGGTTAGATTGCATGAACGTTCCTTTTCCTGCTGTGTGTGTGTGTCGGGGGGGTGGTAGTAGTGGTGAGAGTCATCCGGGGGCGCTAGGGAGGGATTCCGGAGGGATGGATGGGATCCATACGAGGCCACTTGGGGGTCTGGAGGCCTGGGGTCTAGCGGGAAGGCTGAGCTTTGATCCAGACTGACTCAGGAGGGGGCCTGAGGACAGGGAGGAGGGGGGAGGAGAGGCGGCCAGAAGTTCTGGACAAGGCAGAAGTGCAGGCTGTGGTGACAGGATGGTGGGGGAGAGCCTGGGAGGTGCCCATGCTGCTACCCATCACCCTGGTCCACGGGACGAGCTGGCCATGTGGGGTCCCTCCGGGCTGAGCCGGCCCCAAAAGGCCCAGATGCCTCCTCCCCCTGCCTTATTCTCCTGCACAGCCCGGCCAAGCCAAAGAGGGCCGTCCTGTAAGTGCTCAGGCCGGCAGCCAGTATGGGGCGGCCAAAGCCCCGGGTCCCAAGCCACGGGGTCTGGAGGTCGCCCTGGCAACAGACTCTGTTGTGATGCTTCCCAGAGCTAGGGCCTTGTTAGTCAGCCACACAGGAAGGTCGCCTCTGGCCCTGGCAGGCCAGAGGCCCAATCTGGACACCCCTGGGAGTGGTGCAATGACTGCCATCGTCTGGCCTTTGCTGCCAGGCCCGGAGAAGGGCAGCTGGTCAGAGGGGAGAGCTGGGTCCCGCAGGGATCAGGGTGCAAAAGCCGATGCACTGCGCTCAGCCAGCCGGCAAATCAGGGCTGCCCTCGGTGGGGGAGGGGCCCGAGGGTGCCACGTGAGATGCTCTCTCAGAGGTGGCCCAGAACGGCTGGGACATGCCCCTCCAAATAGGTGCCAGCCCTCGAAGCCGTCCTGGGAGGGTGCTGCGCTTACACCAGTGGCGGTGGCACAGAGGACCGCCTGCCTTCAGGACCCTGCGTGGGGACTGCTGCAGAGCCACGGCGGGAAGGCACCTCACTTGAGATCCGGCCTGCTGAGTTCTAGTCTCACCCGGAAGAGACAATCCCCTTTGTCCTGGGCCTCAGGCTTCCCATAGTATGCCCGCAGGCCGCCCAGGGGACCTGCCCCCAGAATCACCTCAGAGCCCCCTCCCTCCGACCCCTGCAAGCCCGCACTCCACACCGTGCTTTGCTTTGCCCGTGCCCCCTGGGCCTCACTCCCACATCACTGCACACACTGTTCCAGTTTGCTGTTCCTGCTACAGGGCCTGTGATCAAGGCAATGAGAGGCCCTCTGCCCGGCCACCCCTCCTAAGACTGGATTAATGTCCCCAGGCTGTGGTCCCCTCCCCTCTGTGCCCAAACTCCACCTCCCCCCCAAAACAGACACAGATGCTGCTAGGGACACAGTCTCCAAATGACTGGCCTCAGGGGAGCCACTTCCCTCCCTGAGTCTCAGTTTCCTCCTCTGTGGAAGGAGGGTAGCGGGAGTGACTTCACAGGAAGGAGTGACACGGCAGAGTTCCCTCCCAGGCTTCTGATCACATTTAAGGAATTATTTTTATTATTAACGTGGGCGTCTCTTTTTGGGTTGTTTGATGAATAACTGGGCATGGGTCAAACCCCACTTCCCTTGATCCTCCTGGGGGCTGAGGAGCTGCGGGGGTGGCGGTTGGGAGGCCACGCCCTCCAGGAACCTGCCCCTCTACGCGACGTCAGGAAGCGGTGTCAACAGCACTGCAGACCTGAATCACGAGGCCCTCCCCATCCCCTGGGAACTCTGAGAATAGATCCAGGAGCCCTTCCCAGAAACAGCCCAGAGCACTGGCAAGGCACGCAGGCCCCAGTTAGAATCCTGCCTCTGCAGATGACTCAGAGCAGGTCACCTGAGCTCTCCCCAACCCCCAGCTGCCTCCTCACCCCTACCTTCTTCCTGGACTCCGCTCCATGAATCTCCCCACCCCAAAGGCTTCCAGCTCAGCAGACCCTGTGGTTTCCTGCTGCCATACTCTTTTTCTTTCTCAATTCAATGTATTTAGACAAAAGAGTTCAGGGGCGCCTGGGCGGCGCAGTGGGTTAAGCGGTTAAGCATCTGACTCTTGGTTTTGGCTCAGGTCATGATCTCAGGGTCCTGGGATCGAGCCCTGGGCCGGGCTCCCCGCTCAGTGCAGAGTCTGCTTGTCCCTCTCCTTCTGCGTCCCCACCCACCCCTGCTCTCTCTCTCACACACATGCGCGTGCCCTCTCTCAAATAAATAAATACAATCTTTTAAATAAATAAATAAACAAACAAAATTCACCCATTTTTACCACCCCTCACCCCTTGCCTCTGGCAACCAGCAATCTGTTTCCTTTATCTACGAGCTTGGGTTTTTCTATTATTTTCTTAAGATTCCACAAACGAAAGATATCCTGCAGTATTTGTCTTTCTCTGTCTTATTTCACTTAGCATAATGCCCTCTAGGTCCATCCATGTTGTCATTGTAGCAAGATTTCATTCTTTTTTTATGGTTGAGTAATACTGCATTGTGTACATAAATAGATATATCAATATATATATCTATACGGATCACATCTTCTTTATCCATTGATATGCACTTTGGTTGTTTCCACGTCTTGGCTATCGTGAATAATGCTGAGGTGACCCTGAGGATGCAAATATCTTTTTGAGTTACTGTGTTCATTTTCTTTGGGTAAATACCCAGAGGTGGAATTGCTGGATCATGCAGGAGTTCTATTTTTCATGTTCCTTTCAATTTTTTGAGGGATCTCCATACTGTTTTCCACAGTGGCTGCCCCAGTTTACATTCCCGCCAACCGTGCACGAGTTCCCTTTTCTCTACATCCTCGACAACACTTGTTATTTTTGGTCTTTTTGATTCTGGTCATTCTGACAGGTGTGAGATGGTAGTTCATTGTGGTTTTGATTTGCATTTCCCCGGTGATTAGTGATGTAGAACAGCTTTTCACATACCTGTTGGCCATCTGTGTGTCTTCTTTGGAAGATGTCTCTTCATATCTGCCCATTTTTTAATCAAATTGTTTGTTTGTCTTTTTACTATTGAGTGGTGAGGAGTTCTTTATATATTTTGGATGCTAGCCCTTTATCAGATGTATGATTTGCAAATATTTTCTCCCATTCAGTAGGTTTCCCTTTCGTTTTGTGGGCGGTTGCCTTTGCTGTGCAGAAGCTTTTTAGTTGGTTCTAGTCCCACTTTTTTCTGCTTTTTGTTCCTTGTGCTACTGCCATGCTGTTGGTCAGGCTGTTGCCTCCGTCTTCTTGGTCCTTCCGGGCCCAGCCCCTGCCTCCAGGAAGTGCTCCAGGCTCCCCCACTGGAGGGGAGCTTTTCCTCAGCACCTTGTAGGCGCAGTTTAAAGGCTCCAGATGGGAGCTCTGACTCCGCATGTGCATGTGTGTGGGGCGGGAGCAGTGCCCTTCCTGTGCAGCATCTCATCTTCTTCACAGATGAGGAAACTGAGGCTCAGAAGGGTTGAATAACTTGCCCTGGATAGCTTGCGGTGCTAGGATTCAAAGCAGGCGGACACAGAAGCCCCCGTGCTTTTCTCGGCCACTCCCACCACCCCCGTCCCACACGCTCCCAAATCTATCCTCTCCTTGTCTTAACCAGGCAATTGAAGATAATGTCCTAACGGAAATCGGAGTTGAGCAAAAATGAAAATTAATCCAAAGTGACGCTCCAGTTAACCAGGAACTCTTCCAAGTTCACTCCTCCAAACTAGCATTTAAGCATTAAATTTCTAGCATTATAAACCTCGTTTCTCTGGTAGAAATATAATTCCTAAAACCAAATACCCCCAATGGGGCGCCTGGGTGGCTCAGTTGGTTGGGCGACTGCCTTCGGCTCAGGTCATGATCCTGGAGTCCCGGGATCGAGTCCCGCATCAGGCTCCCTGCTGAGCAGGAGTCTGCTTCTCCCTCTGACCCTCCCCCCCTCATGTGCGCTCGTGCTCTCGCTCTCTCTCTCCCCCCACCTCCCCCCTTCTCTCTGTCTCAAATAAATAAATAAAATCTTTGAAAAAAAAATTAAAAAAAAAAATACCCCCAGCGAACTCAAAGACCTGAGAGAAATCTGGAAGCCAGCGATCCCCTCCTTATGGGCCTGGATCTGCTCCTCACAGGGACTAGGCAAGCCCCGCGGAGCCCAGCTGACAGCCTGCCCCGCACGAAGGACAGTGTGATAGCCGCGTCAGGGCGGAGCTCGGAAGGGCTCAGGTCCTTGCTCGTTTCACCCTCGCGGCAACCCAGCCATATGGGCACCACTGCCCTCATGTCCTGGGGTGGGGGGAGACTGCGTGTCAGAGAGGTGGGTGGTAACCCCAGCAGCTCTTCCTAGCTCACAGCTCGTGTTGCTAGCCTACCAAGTGGGGACCTTCCCTCCCACTGTGGCCAGGGACCTCTGCCTGGGAGAAGCTTCGGCCCTCTTGGTAGGGGACCTGCCTTGGAGGGGATTCTCTTGGGGCTCTTCCTTCTCCCAAAGGCCACAGAGCTTGGCTACCCCCCAGCACCTCCCAGTCTGGTCCCGCCCCCATGGTCACATGGACGGCGGCTCGGCATTAGTGCATTGGAAGCAGCTATCGAAGGGAGAGTCGAACTCAGAGTCAGGAACCTGGGGTTCAGGTCTTGGCTCTGCCACCTATTTGCTCTGCCCCGACCTTGGATGAGTAACTCTCCTCCCTAGGCCTCCCAGGGATTATCTCCTGGGTGAACTGAGGGTGTGTAAGTGACTCGGGCAGGAGCATAGCAGGCCTCCCCGGAAGGAAGCTGGGTCTGAGATCAGGGTGGAGGGGCCGACAGGAGAAGACTCAGCCCAGGAGGCCAGGCCATGCCAGGTCTGGGTCAGGACCCTGAGGAGGGGGGGAGGAAAAGCAGGAGAGCAAAGACGTGCTTATCGGTGGTGCTCGGGCAACCACAGGGAGCATCGCTCCCCTCCTGTGGGGAGAAGGAAGACAGAGCTTTCCCCTTTGGAATGTGGCTCTCCACCTCCCCCGTGCCGCAAGACACAGACCTCCAGCATTTGGGCTGAATTAAGAGCCTCAGACATCAGCTGCCTCTGAATCACGGCTGTTCCAAGCTGAGCCTGGGAAGCACGTAGGAGCATATCGCAGACGGTGATTTTCACAGTGTGTCCTGTAGGCTCTGGGGGACCTTGGGTCTGCAGTTCCCTTTATCTGTGTTATATGTGGGCTTCCTCTTATTTCAAGTGAAGAGAAAGTTCTGCATCACCATAGAGGAAGGAAATGAACCACCTGTGTATCCAGTGGTCTGGTTTAGAGTTCCAGAGAAGTCACGTAGCCAGAATGTCCTCTCTGTGCCAGGCATGGTGTCGACCATGAAGATTTAGTGGAAGCCACAACAGACAGGCTTCCTGCCCTCAAGGAGTTTGAGGTGTAAGGAGATGACAGTGATCAATAAGAGCTCATGCATTCCACCTTATTACTCCCTACAGGTACCTTAAATATATCAACTCTCATGACAACCTTATGAAATAAGTAAATCCTCTATTTGCAGATGAGGAAATTGAGGTACGAAGAGGCAAAATGATAGAGCAGGCAGCTAGGAAGTGGCAGAGCTGGGATTTGAACATTAGCTGTCTGTTTCCAGAGCGTGTGCTCGTATGTACAGGTATATAAATGTCGCGTATAACCTACGGTGCTACCGATGTGTGTTATATATACAGGGGAACCTGGCTAAGCTGAGGTTGAGCATAAGCAACAAAAGCTTCCCTGAGGAAGTGATGCTTGAGTTAAGATGGAAGGAGGACATTGACAGGCAATTGATTGTGGACAATGATGCCAAGACCGTTCCATGAAAGAAAGGATGGTCTTTTCAACAAACAGTGCCTGGACAAGTGGACATCCACATGCAAAAGAATGAAGTTGATCCCCTGTCTCACACCATACACAAAAATTACCTCAAAATGGATCAATGACCTCAACGGAGAGACTAAAGCTACAAAACTCTTAGAAGAAAACATAGTTGTAAATCTTTGTGACCTTAGATTAGGCAATCTTTTCTGGAACGTGGCATCAAAAGCATTAAGCAACAAGAAGAAAATTAGAAACCTTGGATATCATCAAGATTAAATACTTTGGGGGCGCCTGGGTGGCACAGTTGGTTAAGCATCTGACTCTTGGTTTCAGCTGAGGTCATGATCTCCGGGACATGAGAGAGAACCCTGTGTTGGGCTTCACGCTGAGTGCGGAGTTTGCTTGAGATTCTCTCTCTCCCTCTGCTCCTCCCACTTGTGTGCTCTCTCTCTCTCAAAATAAATAAATAAATATTTTTTAAAAGATTACATACTTTTATGCTTCAGAGAAAACCATCAAGAATGGGAAAACATTTTTGCAAATCATATATCTGAAAAGGGACTTGTATCCGAAATATATATGGAATTTTTCTAACTCAATAATAGGAAGAAAAATTTAAAAATTGGCAAAGGATCTGGATAGACATTTCCCCAAAGAAGGTATCCACACGGCCAATAAGCACATGAAAAGATGCTCCGACATCATTAGCTATCAGAGAATGTCTTATAGGGAAATCTCTGGGGACATGATCCTCGAAGACTGGGTGGGTGTTTGCCAGGCACAGTGAGATACCAGTTCACACTCACTACAATGGCTATCTGTATATATTTACAAAGAGACAAATAATAAAAAGCATAGATGAGCATGTGGAGAAATTGGAACCCTAACACCCTGCTAGCTGTAATGGAAAATGATGCAGCTTCTGTGGAAAACAATCTGGCTGTTCCTCAAAAGATTAAACATAGAGTTGCCATATGATCTAGCAATACTACTCCTGGGATACCCACAAGAGAAACGAAAACATATGTCCCCACACAAATTTGCACGTGAATGTTCATAGCAGCATTATTCACAATGGCTAAAATGCAGAAACAACCCAATGTCCCTCAATTTATGAATGTATAAATAAAACGTGTTATCAGCCATGTGATGGAATATTATTCATCCATAAAAGGGATGGGGGCTGATATCTACTACAACACGGATGAATCTTGAAAACATTATGCCAAGTGAAAGAAACCAGTCACTGAAGACCACATATTGTAAGATTCCATTTATATGAAATGCCCAGAATAGGCAAATCCTTAAGAGACAGAAAGTAGATTAGAGGTTGCCAAATGGTGTGTGTGGGGGGGGGGGTTGGGGGGCAGGGACCACTAATGAGTACCACATTTTAGAAGGTGATGTAAATGTCCTAGAACTGAGTGTGGTGACAGTTACCCAGATCTGTGGATATGCTAAAAACCATGGAATTATACATTTTAAATAGGTCAATTGTATGATATGTGAATTATATATCAATAAAGCTGTTATTTTAAAAAGATGAAAGGATGAAGAGGCATTAATTGTGGACACGGAAGGGGCTGGGGCTTGGAGCATGCCTTCTAAACTAAGGGAACTGCATGTGCAAAGGCCCTGGGGCTGGAGGCCCGGTACGTTTAAGAAAGCAAAGACAAGCATGTGGCAGGAGCTCATGGGGCAAAGGGGGAAGAGGGGAGAGAAAAAGCCAGAGAGCCTGCTGGGCTAGGCTGCCCAGGGCCTTGAGGGCTATGGCACGGCCGCAGGTCCATGTGGAGGCAGAGTGAGCAGGGTGAGGCTCCCACAGTGGTGCAGGTGATGGCATTACGGCACGCAGCTCACCAAGCACAGGCTGTCCTGCACTTCCTTCTTCCTGACCTCTCCCATCTGCCTGGGGGGCCCTGGGATAGGATGTGAGTTCTGGAGGAACTGTGGGGGTCGTCAGAGTCAGCAGTCTGCGGATGATGGGCTTTGTGGCAGAGCCAAGGTCTGAGTCCCAGCTCTCTGGGTGCTGTGGGACTTTGGGCAAGCTATTTCCCCAGTTTCTGCATCTGTACAGTAATGGTTTCTCCTGTTCTACTTTCCGGGGAGGGGGGGTGGGCTGTGGCCAGGGAGGGTCCAGGTGATGGCGTCTGGTGCTTTGCAAAGAAAGGTTAAAAATCCCGACAAAGGTCATTGTCTATCTGCCACCAGCTGCCTCCTTTCTGAATTCTAGGGTCTGCTGAAAGTCGGCAGGGCTGCCGCACCCCTGCTCTGGGGACGATGGGGCTTTTCTAAGGAGCTGGCTCTAATCCTGAGGTTGGAGGGAAAGCCTCGGGCCTGCTGGCTGTGCCTCTCCAGCTACAGAGCACCCGGGGGGGGGGGGGGGCAGGGGGGGGGGGGGGGGGGCAGACGGCCTGTGTCCACGTCCGAGGAGCTGACTAATTGAGGGCAGGGGGCAGGCCAACTGTCCTGCGAGGCAGGGCTGAGTGTGGACTCCCAGAGAGGAGTAAGTCTGGGGCTTTGGCAGCTGGAATCTGCTGGCTTGCTCTTTGAACAAACACTGAGGCCCTCTGTGCAACCTTCGAGATCATTCCTGTCTAATACAGGCTCTGGATTAGAGGCAGCTGGGGCCCAGAGCTGGGGACGCCTTGCATAATGTCACACGGGCAGTAATGGGGCAGAGGGAAACAAAGAAGCTGGAGAAAATCAGAAAGGGAAGGGGCATGGAGGTCTTCTTGTCTAACCCCCAGCACTGCACACACAGAAGAGAAGCCTGTAAAGCTCAGCTCATCCACGACTATAGGGCGAGGTCAGCCTGTGGATGGAAGGATGGGCCGAGGGAACTGTGCTGCCCACCGGTGTCTGTTGCCCCGACCCCTGAGGTCTCCTCTCCAGAGCCTGGGGAGGAAGATACCCTGGGCGTCTCCTCAATGTCCCATTCCTTGTCCTAGTCACCCCACCCCCTCCCCGCCCCCACGTCCCATTTCCATGCCTGATGAAGAGCGTGAGTTCCTAGGGTCAGGCCCTGAGCCCGGGATCCGGCCGCCATATATCAATGCTGTGTGTATCCCAAACAGAACCTGTTTCTGGGCCCCAGTACCACCCCCACCCTCTAGTCTCTCGGTGATGGACACCATCACCCACACAGTGCCCAAGCCAGCCAGGCACCGGGGGCCAGCTTCCCCTGACAACCACCCGAGTCCCCAGGCCTTCCCTTCATCTCTGAAATAGCCCCTCCCTGCCTACTACCCTTGACTGCGTTCTGGTCTCCTCTCTTGCCTGCATCCCCAGCCTCCCGCCCGTCTTCCCACTCTGGTCCGACCTCCTCACCGTAGCCAGAGACACATTTTGGACACACTGTTTTGATCACACTCCTCCTCTCCTCAAAACCATTCCGTGGCTCCCCAGCAGCCTCAGGGGAAAGCCCAAGCTCCCTAGCCTGGTGTTCAAGGCCCTTCTTCGTGTTCTGCTGGCGGCTGCCTCCTGCAGACCTGCTGAGCCCTGGGCTCTAGCCATCCATCCTGGCCGGAGACAGACTCGCGCCCAGCCTCCCACCTCCAGGCTCCGGCCCCCAGCTCCCTCCACCCAAGGCTTTTTTTATCCTTCTCCCCGTCTGCCTGGCAAAGACCCCCCCCATTCTTCGAGGAACATGTCCCCGGAGATTTCCCTGTAAGGAGTCTTGGCCCCTCCCTCACTCTGTGCCCTCTCCCACTGTACCCTCTATTGACTTCGATCTGAGCCCCTGTGACACAAAGCTGACAGCCCCCTGCCCAGCCTGGGAGCCCCTCAGCCCAGGGACAAGGTGTTGTTGCGCTGGGAGGAGAGGGAAACAAGGGAGGCAGGCAGGGAGGGAAGGGAGAGGAAAGGATTTATTTCAGGTTCCTGCTCAGTGCCTCCTCTCCCAGGAAGACAGGCAGATGGCCCCTTGCTCGCCGTTCTGCTGGTGCAGTCACAGATACTCAGGTTCACACCGTCTGGAAGGTCAGAGCGCAAGGCCTTGGAGAGCATTCTATAGATGGGGAAAATGAGGCGCGGGCATGACCAGGCCCCACTGAGCGTCATTCTGCCAGATTGGAGCCGAGCCAGAATTTAAACTCCCATCTCTCTGACCCAAAACCCCATGCCCTTTCCCTGCTCCCACTGCCTGATGCTGGCCCCTCTGGGTCCTGGGAGCACATCACGAAGGGGCCTCATTGACCTGGGAGCCCCGGGCCACAGGTCCCAGCTCGATGGGGCCAGCAGGAGCCTGGGAATGGGTGGTGGGGAAGGGGCCTGAGCCTTGTGGGGCACGCATTCCGGGCTGACCCCTTTCCATCTCACTCCAGCTCAGCTGGCAAGGGCTATTTATGCTTGGAGCCCCTGATCATGGCCCTCACCACACTGTCTCCAGAGCCAGGCCTCTGGGGCTTGAATCCCAGCTCTGGGAACTTGGGCGAATGCTGTCATCTCCCGGTTCCCCAGGCTTCCTCCTCTTGGAAAAGGAAATGTTAACAAGGTTACTTTAAGAGCCCTGTGTGATTTCAAGGAGCTGATAGGAGTCAATCACTCAGCAAGAGAGTAAAGGACCCCCCCCCCACCTCCCGGGGACCCTTCGGGAGGCTGGGATTCCCTTCTTCCCCACCCCCTCCTACCCCCCCGCCCCCACCCCCTGCCCCCCGGGGCAGGGCGTGGGGGTGGGGGCCAGGGGCCGCCCCCCCCTTCGCCTCTGCTTTGTGTCTTCCCAAGGCTGGCTCATCCAGGGCTGCGTGGCAGGCATGTTTACATTCCCAAGTACCCCAGACGACAGCAGCCGCTGATAAGGATGTCTCTGGTCTGGGAGCCTCCACAGAGACTTTATCTCGCTCGATAGAGCTGGTCGTCGGGCTTGGGGGAGGGGGACGGCCTTCCTCAGAGCAGCCTCCAAGCCCACGCACAGGTGTGGCTGAGCCCACCTGGCGCTGGCCGGGTTTCCCTGTCCATCCTTCTGGATCCTGCTGCTGTGCTCTCCACTCCCGCTCTCAAGCACCCTCGACCAGACCCTGCCAAACCTGCCCAGCCCCACTCCTCTTCCTCCCGGATCTCCATTAATCTGTGAGCAACCTGAGGGCAGTGCCTCCTGGGGACCCATTCCTGCAGGGAGTGGGGCTTGTCATGCTTACTGCAACCAGAACCGACCCGCTTTTCAGCCTCCCTGAAGCATATTCCTCCCCCTCTCCCTCGACCAAGTCAGAGACTGGAGCCACATCTCATCCTTCCTCCCCAGCCTCACAGGCCTGCACCCACCTAAGGAGCCCTTATTAATCCCCCAGAGTCCTGGGATGTACTGTGATAATTCCCATCTGACACAGAGGAAACTGAGCGTCACAGAGGGTGGTGCAAGTGACAGAGCTGGGCTCGGCAGGGGGCAGAGGACTGACTCCAGGTTCTGCCTTCAGGGGTGGGAGTGGGACACGGGGAGGGGCTTGCCTACACCTGGCTGGGCTGGGGTGACTCAGAGGGCTGCAGGGGAGGGGGAAGGCTGTTCTCCTTACTCAGTGCTATGTATCCAAAACTTAAGTGCTGGAAACAATGACATTGATTTTGTTCTCAAATATCTGCATGTGGGCAGGGCAGAAAGGGGAGAGTTCATCTCTGCTGCACCTGACATTACCTGGGATGGTTGCAGTCAGGAGCAAGAACCATTTGGAGAGTCGTCCATGCCTATGTCCAGCACTGAAGCTGGCCTTGGCTGAGACCTTAACTGAGGCTGTTGGCCAGAGCACCTCAGGTGGCCTCTCCCTGTGGCCTGGGCTTCCTCACAACATGGCTGCTGGATTCCAGAGAAAGACAGAGACAGACAGACAGACAGGTAGAAGCTGTATCACCTTTTAAGATGTAGCCTGGGAAGTTATGTAATGTGCTAGTCTGCTCACGGAGGCAGTCACAAAGTTAGAAGGGAAGGGGCAATAACCTCCATCTCTTGCTGGAGAATGACAAGGCTCCAGTATGTGGAACTGGGAAATACTCCCGAGGCCACGTTTTGGAGAGTGTGCTCTGCCACGGGGACCTCCTCCCCTGTGTGGCTCCAAACGTCCTGTTCCTGCCCCTGCACCGGCTGTCCCTAGGCTCAAGATAAGGAAGGGGTGAGAGGGTGAGGGACTAAGAGCATGGGCTTTGGGATCAGAACAACTTGGGTTTTCCCTGAAGACCTTTGACCTTAGGCAAGTCATGTCTCTGAGCCTCAATTTCCACATCTGTCCAGTGGGGTCATAACCTCTATATCACAGACTTTAAAAACGAACCAGGGAGATGACATAATCTCTGCTTCCAGCCCAGCGCAGCCTCTGGCACGTCATACATGTGCCCAGAACACCTAGCCCTCCTCACACAGGACCTGCGTGTCTGTGGGCCCGAGCGGGCTGTGGCTGCCTGGGGGATGGGCATGCTGCCACTCACCGAGGGGGAGCCCCTGGCTCCGGGTGGCCCTGGGCAGGCAACCACAGAACCACATGTGGGGTTTACCACGGCCTGGCTGAGCCCGGAAGAACAAGAAAACACATCTGATGACAGAGGGTGGGCCTCCGAAGTCAGGAGGGGGCCTCGGCTCTTTCTGTCATCTCCAGGTCGATTCGAACAAAGTGGGAGAGCCCCCAGGACTGTTTCCTTATCGAAAATGAGGATGACTGTAGCCACAAGAGCCCGCCTTTGGGGGCTGCTGCCCATGGGCCCGATGCAGATGGGACACCTCCCGGCGTCAGCTCTGGTACCTCCCATGACTCTCGCTATGAGGGAGGCTGGCGGGCAGAGGTGGCCCGGAGAGAAGGGGGGCAGGAGTGGAACCAGGCCGGCCCTTTACACCACTCTGCTCCCAGCCTCCCCAAAAGGACTAAAAGAAGTGTACGAGGACCTGCTGAGAGGATGGATGTGGGTATGGTTTTGAAACTGTAAACCAGAATGTAAACGGAGCAGGCCCAGGGACAACCTAGGCTTCGAGCTAGAACTGTGTTCCTGGAGCCTCTCCCGGCCTCCTCAACCCCAGCCCTCAGCCACGTGCCTCCCACTTACCCGGCTGCTTTCCACCAAGGGGGGCCTGTTGAGATGTTATGTTGGCTCTACGAAAGAAGGAAGGAAGGAAGGAAGGAAGGAAGGAAGGAAAAAAGAGAGAGAAAAGAAAGAAAGAAAGAAAGAAAGAAGAAAGAAAGAAAGAAAGAAAGAAAGAAAGAAAGAAAGAAAGAAAGAAAGAAAGAAAGAAAAAAAGAAAGAAAGAAAAGAAAGAAAGAAAGAAAGAAAAGAAAAAGAAAGAAATGGGCTCTGCAAACCATCGAGGGGTGGGGCTGAGGCGCCAGGGAGGCAGCAACACTCCTCAGGGGTCACAGCGGCCGCTGAGGCCCCACATGTCCCAACGCCCTCAGCAGCCTGGTCCGCAGGCCCACCTGCTTCCTCACTCACATGGGACCTCTGACAATCGTATTTCTCAGGCCCAGGAAACCATGTTCCTGGAAGAGCCACCAGCCATGGTTAAGACTCAGAAGTTCTGTCATCCCCCAAGAGGAAAGCAAAACAAAGGGTAATGAGGGAATGTTTGCCTGTGCACACCTGCTGTTAATATGCACTCATCACATGTGCACGTGCGTGCATCACACGCAAACCCACCTGTACACACACATCTGTAGATCTCCACGCAGGCACGTGTTCACAAAGGCACCTACAGAACACTTAGCCCCACGGGCACCCGTACACCCATATCACACCTATCCATTCTCCTACACTAAGGCGCGCCTCCGGAGGAATACGCGCCCCACACCACGCATACGATCAACATCAATGCACAGTGTGTATTTACGCCAAAAAGCACAGATGTGCACACACACACCCAGTCATCCTACACTTCCATGGATAAACAGATACACATATTCAACACACTTGCATTGTGAGAACTATTGTACAAGCAGATGCTCACACAATCACACCCATGCCCGTGCAAATATCAGTATGCAGACGTTCTGCATTTATACATATTCAGACACCATAACAGTCAACACAGGTACATAAGCCTCTGTATCTACATAACAACACACCCCAGCCGTCCATATGCGCATGTGCAAACACTCCTGCACACACCTGCATGCACACACACACACCCTCTTGCATGCAAAGGCGGAAGTTCCCAAGGCCGCATGCCAGGTGCGCACACGGTCTGTTGCTGAGCCATCCTGCAAAGATGCAGAGACACAAACACCTAGTTCCACTTCACCTGAAAACCCCCAGCCCCTGGGTGTGTGGGAGGGTGAACCAGACCGCCCTCCCTGCAGGGGGCACGATGGAAAGTATGACCCAAGTTGACTTTTGCAATAAGAGCAAAGGTGAGGGTTTTTTCCACCCTGTCACCTCACTGCATCGGGGGTGACCAGGGTCACCACGGCTAAGCCACCTCCCATCATCCGCTCAACCCTCAAGGACGTTCAGGTCCAATATCAGAACTCCCTATCTTTAGTTGACTCAGCAATTAACTCACCGATGCCTGACCCCAGCATGTGCCAGGCCCTGGGCCAAGCACTTGGGGCAGAGCTGGGCCTGGGCCCTCCTCACAGGGCTCACAGTCAGGAGGAAAGGTGGGGGAGCTCTTGGTCAAGTCCCTTAAAATGTATCCACTTGATGGCCAATTTGCCAAATGATCAATCTTTCAAAAGACTGGTTTGCTGAACACACCAAATTATCAATTTACTATTAATTGATATTATTTTTCTTTCTGTTCCAAAGTATACAAATATACAGCAATTTCATTCAATGCATTGAAATTTGTTTTCATTTTGTCTTATAACAGCATTTTAAGGAATGTTCAGATGTTCAGAAGCCAAGAATCAGGGAGTGGTTTGGTTTAATAAAGGTACTTCATAGTTATGATTGAAGCAGGGCATTCTGGGAGCTGGGTGGCATGGCGGGCCTCACGGACGGACCCCTGATCCCCAGATGCATGTGATCTGTACCTGGGTTCTCATCTGACTTCCCTGTGATCCTGGCCATGTCCCTTCTCCTCTCTGATTCTCAGCCGCGTCACATTCAAAGAGCTCATCTTCAGGGCCTTGCTGACATTTAATGAGACCCCGGAGCTCCCTGTGACCTCCATCTCCCAGTGTGGCCTGGGTCAAGGCCCAGGAGCTAGAGAGGGTGCTGACTCTGTTGGGGGTGGCCTCGCCCTGCTCAGAAGTCAAAACTGTAACAGTCAGCCCTCACCCATACTGTCTGAACTGTGACATTTCTGGGCCCTGTCCCCTGCTCCAGGCAGAAGGGCTTAGTGTGCTGTGGGGGGCGGTGGGGGAGGAGCGTGGGGCTGCAAAGGGTGGGGCCCAACTAACTTTCCTTTCCTGGTAACACGCTCGCTAACCTCATTTCCTTTTTCTGAAAGGAAATGCCATTGACATCACACAACTGGATTTTCAGTGAGGCCAAATGAGAACTCATGACCCCCTCGCGGGCAAGAAGGATGCACGCATAGGCTGGGTCCAAGTCTGTCTGCGGTGGACGCTCTCAATCACCTGTACCTCCCCACCCCCGTCTTCCCCTGGTCTGCCCCTTTGCTCCTTCAGTGCAGAGATTACTTGCCATCCCCAGATTGTGGAACCTTCCTGTACTGGCTCACATTCCGCCCCCGCCATACGCACATTCCTGCCTAAGTTCACTCCGGCTCTGCCCCCAGCCCCACCTTGGAGGGAACACCCCAAGTCTTCTCCACTTCCCTGCGAGCCGCAAAGACATTTTATTGTGGAAAACTCTAAGCACACACAAAAATGCACACCAAAAATGCATATTCCTTAGTCAGCTTCAACCCTTACCACTTCAAGGCCACTCTTGTTTTGCTGATATCCCCCAGCTCCTCCCCTACTGGATTATTTAGAGCAAATCCAAAACATCAAATGATTTTCCCCTGTCGGTCTCGTAAATGGTCTTTTAAAGTTGGTTTGTTCAAAATCAGGATCCAAACGAGGTCCGTACTTTTCACTTGGGTGCTGGGTCTCTTAAATCTCTTTTAATGTATAGGTTTCTCCTTCCTCTCTTATTTCTTCTCACATTTATTTGTTGAATAAACCAGGTTGTCTGTCCCCTATTCTCTTCTGTTTTCCGAATCCTGGACTTCCCCGCTGCAACCCCCATGGTGTTGTTTACCATATTCTTCAATCCCCTCCCTTTCCCACAAATTAGCAATTAGATCTAACCACTTGATTAGATTTGATTCCAGGTTGTCCTCTGCAGACCAAGGAGCAGGTCTTCTAGTCCAGGGTTGGGAGAGAAGGCTCTCGCCCTCTCCTGCCAGACGCGTACACAGAGGCATGGAGTCCCCATTGCCACTGGCAGCCACCTCCACCCGGAGGACAGGGTCGGCTATCATGGGGCCATGGGGGAGTCAGCTAAGGACAAGAGAGAAATAGAAAAGCCTGTGCCCTTCAGGACCCCAGGAGCTGCCTCTGGTGCCAGAGCCTCCCACTCCGGGCTTGCGGTGGAAGGAGATTGATATCTCCGTGGCTTACTGAGACGTTGGAGGCAACACAAGCAGGGGGAGCAGCAGGCAGAGGGAGAGGGAGAATCAGGCTCCCCATTGAGTGGGGAGCCTGACGCGGGGCTCGATCTCAGGGGCCTGGGACCATGACCTGAGCCAGAGTCAGATGCTTAACAGACTGAGCCACCCAGGTGCCCCCAGATTCATTTATACCATTTTGCTTTTGATTTGGGGGATTGTTTTGACTTTTATTTTGATTTAATCCTGGTCCTATTTTTATGTGAAGCACATACCGGGTTCTAAAGTGCATCTACTTATTTGTGGAACATAAGGAATAGCATGGAGGACATTAGGAGAAGGAAGGGAAAAATGAAGGAGGGGAAATCGGAGGGAGAGATGAGCCATGAGAGACTACGGACTGTGAGAAACAAACAGGGTTTAGAGGGGAGGGGGGAGGGGAGGGGGGATGGGTCAGCCCGGTGATGGGTATTAAGGAGGGCACAGACTGCATGGAGCACTGGGTGTCATACGCAAACAATGGATCGTGGATCACCACGTCAAAAACTAACGATGTACTGTATGGTGACTAACATAACATAATGAAATTTAAATAAATAAATACATAAATAAATAAAAATTAAAAAAAATAAAGTGAATCTACAAAATGAGGCATATTCAGAGATGTCTAGCTTCCGCCCCAATTCCCTTTACCATATTTCCTCTCCCATCCACTAAAGAACAAGCTTGACATTTTATTTTTTACACTTTAGCTGCTTGTTTTAATTAAAGAAAATATGCATTTTTGTTTATTCCCTTCTCTTCCTTTGATAAATGACAATGTACTCTACACATTTTATTCCACTTTGCTTTTTCACTTAACGTTGTACCCTAGAGATGATATCATCACAGCTTCTTAGAGATCCTCCACGTTCCCTTTTTAGATGCAGAGCCATCCATTGTGTGGTTAGCTAATCCCTACTGATGGGCATTTGAGTGGTTCCCAGAGTTTTCCTATCAGAAATAAGGTGCTTTCGGGAATTGCTTTATGCGTATTCTTGTCTAACTTTGCCAGTGTATCTTTGGGATAGATTTCTAGAAGGAGATTTGCTGGGTCAAAGAGTAAACACATATGTAGTTTTGCTAGAAGTCACCAAATTTCCCTTCAAATACGGCTTGCACTAAATTTGTATTCCCACCAGATAATCTATAAGAATGTTTGTTTCCCCACAGTCCTGCTAACAAAGGGCATTGTCCAATTTGGGGGTTTTTGCCAATCTGAGAGAGAAGATTTGGTAACTTGGTTTTAATTGGTATTTCTTTGATTATGAACAAGTTTAAGTATCTTTCTGATATGTTTGGATTCTGATTCAGTTTTGGGTCTCTAGTGCCTGGCTGGCTTCAGGTGAGGCTCTTAGGAGAGATTTCTAGAAGGAAGGAAGGAGAGGAAGGAGCGAATGAACAAATCAATGAGGAAATCAAGTCATGAAGAGGTGGTCGACTTGCCCAAGGTTATGTGTCCAGTTATCACCAGAGTTGGGACTAGAAGTGATCTCTTTTTTCCCCTTCCTCTAATTAATTTTTTTCCAGCTATAAAATGAGTAAACATTTACAGCAGAGGTTTTCAGACAATAGAATGAAGACAAGTTTATAGTAGAAATTTTGGAAAGTGCAGGGAAGTAAAAACCTAGGAAAAATTTTAATCTTCCCACCCCAGGTCAACCATTTTTAGCATTTTAGTCTATTTCCTCCCAATCTGTGTGCATTTTTTTCGTTATGATCATACTACATGTATGGTCTCGTATTCTGTTCTTTTTCACTTAATGCTTTTCTGTGTTAAGAACAGCTTGCAAAGATAATTTTAATGGCTGTACAATATTTCACTATCTGAATATATGTTAATGCATTTAACCTTTCTGTTACTGCTAGACTTCTAGATTGTTACCAGATTTTTGCTATTATGAATAAATTCTGCCGTGTTCATCTTTGCTCACATTCTAGATTTTCCCCCCTAGGATTAATTCCTGGAAGTGGAGCTCCTAGAATCCCAGCACTGAGTTCCAAGTTCGGGGCTTTTCTTGGCTGCACTCAGAGAGGACTGTTTGTTAAGATTTGCCCTTGTAATTTCCCAGAGCCCTGGGCCTGTCTTGGTTCTCAGTGTCTGTGATCTTGAGTAGAGACACACTCGCACCCAAGCCAGATCAGCAGATGGGTTGATCCTGGTGGAGGGTGCAGGCAGCCTTTGATGCTGAGTGGACGTGTCTCTGTTTTGGAAGTACTCACCATCCGGGGGAGCAGGCAGCTAGAGTCAGACCCTCCCACCCTGAGAAGGGCTCCAGCACAGCACCGTTCTGAGATGGAGGGATCTGGGAAAGCTGCCCGGAAAAGGCATCAGTTGAGTTTAGTGGTAAGGAATATAGGTCTTCTCTGACAGATGGGGTTGGGCAGTGGCCAATCCCGAGGGGCTTGTGAGCTAGGTTATAGATCCCGGATCTTGTCCAATAGGCAGTGAAGCAGGGGGAAGACAGAGTCAGGTCTGTGTTAAGGACAATCCCTCTGGCTGCCGGGGTAGGGAACAGCAGGATTGCAGGTGGGAACTGGACAGACCATTAGAATGAGGCCGACACTCAGGCAAGAGAGTCTGAAGCCAGAACCAGAGCAGTGGCATTGGGATAGAAAAAGAAGGTCAAGACAAGAGACACCGGGTATACGGCCGATACTCAAAACAGAAAGAGCTATGTCAGTTTGCAACCTGCCGGTAGCCTATAGGAAAGCCTCCTGGACTGAGTGTCAAAGTACCTGGGCTGTGATCACGTAAAGTTTCCTGCTTATATCTGGGGTCTCGGTTTCCACTTTTGTACACCAAGGAATTTGCTGGGTCATGTCTAAGGGCTCTCGTGTTCTGAAAACTCTATCATCTGAAGACTGCAAAGTGGCCACAGTCCCTGGAGAGGAGAAGAGGGAAAAAAAACCAGAGGCTGAGCAGAAGGAGAAGCTGGGACTGGGGTCTCGGGGTCCAGGCTCTCTGCCTCCCCACCCCATCAATCTTGCAGCGTTAATGTCAGTGGGCTGGCCTGGGCTGAGGCCAGAGGCCAGCTGCGGAGAGGGAGGAATTGTCTCTGGCTCAAGGAACAGAGAGGAAAGAATGCAGAGCTTCCAAAAAGCTGCGAACAAGTCGTCAGCCCTGGCTGGGAGCCCAGAGGTTTCGCAACTGTCCTCCCGGCTTAAATATCCAGAGTGAGCCAACGTGGGGAGGGCAGCTTGTCTCCCCTCTGTGCATCAGAAACTGTAAGGTGAGGAGGGGACGCTGGAGATGTCTTTGGCTGCAAGTAAGAGACAGCCTGCCTCCAACGTCTCAGTAAGCCACGGAGACATCAATCTCCTTCCACCGCAAGTCCGGAGTGGGAGGCTCTGGCACCAGAGGCAGCTCCTGGGGTCATGAAGGGCACAGGCTTTTCTATTTCTCTCTTGTCCTTAGCTGACTCCCTCATGGCCCCATGATAGCCGACCCTCTCCTCGGGGTGGAGGTGGCTGCCAGTGGCAATGGGGACTCCATGCCTCTGTGTACACGTCTGGCGGGAGAGGGCGAGAGCCTTCTCTCCCAACCCTGGACTAGAAGACCTGCTCCTTCGTCCGCATAGGACAACCTGGGTCATGTTTGCAATCAGTAATGGTCTCTGGGGGCCTGCCATGTGCGGACTGGCTTAGCTGCATTGGGATCTTGTGTTAAACCAGGGGGTGAGGGGAACGAGCAGTATTGGGGTCCTTTGAGGAAGAAAGAGAGAAATCGGTGCTGGATGGGCAACCAACACATCCACATGGTGATGAGCTTCCACTCCCCATCAGCTCATCTGATCCCTACTCAACCTGGGGCTTGGCAGGACAGCCTTATCTCCAGATGAGCCCTGGGGTCACTGAGGTATAGACAAGCGGAAGGGCTCGCTTGGGTCACCCTGGGTAAGTGGCAGAGCCCAAACTGAGAAAAAGAAAGGCACACCAGACAAACCAAGCAGGCCTCAAGCTGCCAGCCCTTGAGTCAAGCTGCTGACCCCGTTCCCTCAAGCCCGGGGCCCACGGCCTCCTCTGGGCTCCCGCGGTGCCTGCCCACCAGCCACCCTCTGACTCAGAGCTCATGCGGCGCCGGGGGGCTGCCTCCCTCTTTAGCCCGAGCGTGCACACTCTTGCTCATGGCATCAGGCTTCCCAAGAGCTTCGGGATCCGAGGCCAAGGGTGTGGGTTCGAATCCTGACTTTGAACTTCTGAGTCTCCCTCCGTGCAGTGGGACCATGAACCCCACCTATACCTCTTGGCATAACTGTTGGATCAGATGACATGACTAACTGTAAAGTGCTATGATGCCATCAGGTCTGTCTCCTGGTGAAAAAGGGTCCTTCCAAGGGTGTCATCTACACTGGAAGGCACCAAGAGACAGGCAGCCGGAGAGACCCCTGAGACAGCCAGATGTGGATCCATTCAACCACAAATGCATAGTTCGAATCTGTCATCTGATGGATGAGGAGATATGCCCAGAGAGGGGCAGCAACCCACGTAAGGGCACATAAGACTAGAACCCCAACCCCCCGGCTCCCAGACCTGTCCTCCCTGTGCCAGGCCCCCAGCACCGGGTGAGGTCCATTCACCAGCCTGGGGTGGGGTGCTGCAGCTGCAACACCCGTCCCTGCTCCCAGCACGTCCCCACGTTTCTCGGGCACCAACCTTCAGGGTTCACTGAGGCGAGGCCACCCTGCCCCTCGGGCGGCTTCCTGTTTGGGCCAAACAATGACTTTTGCTGGGACCTGGTGCCAACTGGCTGCAGCTGTTGCCTAGGCCTTGACTTCTCGCCTGCAGAGAGAGGAGATCCTGGCCCCCGGAGTCAGAGGCTGGCCTCCCCCCGGCCAGGAACCCCACACTCAGAGGGGCCTCACTGAATTCAGCAATCCCGTCACGTACCGATCACACACACACAAGCACCTTCTGCTTGCCAGGCTTCATCTGGACACCCAGGACACAGGTACGTAAGGGCGAGAGTTGAACAATTCTCCAAGTATTTATCCTCTAGCCGTGAGGAGTAGAACGCTGTACAAGGCCCCGCCGATGCAGACATGAGTAAGATACACCCTGTAAACTCGCTGACTGACTCGTCTGCTTGTCCTCCCTGGTCCGTGCAAGAGCTCAGAGCTGGCTGTCAGTCATTTACCTGCTTGTGTGAATTAGTGAATGCAGCTCCTTCCTGGAATAATCTCCCAGGGCACATGGAAAAGGGGTCATAAGGGGTGTGGGTAAAAATAATAAAGATGAAATGTTTAGAATGACTTGTTTTCATGGGTGAGAAAAGCAAGAGGCAGACATGTAAAAGGAGTTGCTAAGGCAGGGGACGGAGCTAGCACTCTGACCCAGGTCTTTAGACTCAGCCTTGCACCCCAAGATGCCTCAGAGAGCTTCCAATCTCATTTGGGGATGCACAGGACCGGAGACGCTGTGGGCTGCCTCCGGGTACACGGGCGGCGTGCTTGCTGCTGGATACAATGCCGGCGGGGGGGCCCGATGACAGAGGGAGGCAGGGAGGGCTTGTATGTGACCAGCGCCCAGCCACCTGCGGTCGTACCTGCTCCGCCCATGCGGAAAGTAACGAGGTGGAAAATCTCCCCGAGCATCTGGAAAGCCATGCAGCGGGCACTTCCACCCCGGTCCCACACTGTGCCGGTCCTTCTCTGTGTGCCCCAGTCCGTCCCCTGCCCTGCTCTGTGTCCTAGGGGGCTGACTCCTGTGGCTGATTTACCTTCCCATTAGGTTAGGCCGCCGGGAGGCTGTGGGAGGAGAGCAACGAGAGAGGAAGAAGAGGTCCAAGCCTGCCGCCTCCCTGCTCTTCCCTGCCTGGCCACAGCCCTGGCAGCGCCCCCTCCTAGAGCTCCAAGCACACCGTCGCCACCTTCTGACCCTGTCGGCCGTGGAGGGGAACCGCTTCCTGCTGCTGCTGGGCCGGGTGCCCCTCACCCCCTGTTGGTTCCCTTCACCTTGACCATCCGTTCACTCATTGCTCCTCAGCCCCTCACTTTGAGTGGCCCCATTTCCTGCTGGAATCCTAGCCAGGACTGAGCTGGACCCTTGTCCCGCCTTCCTGCCTTGCTCCCTGTTTCCATTAGGATGCCCCCCGCCCCAGCCCGTCCACACCCGCCTGAGACGAGGCAGTGACTTGGCAAAGTCTGCTTCTCCCTGGGCCTCCTGAATTGTTTCTGGGCTGGTGCTGCTGGGGAAACAATGAGAGGGAAGCTTCCAAGGGCTGGGACCGAGTCCCTCTGTGTCCCCCACCTCCTGGGACAGGCTGGATCTCCCCGGCTCTAGGCTGAGAAGAAGCAGAGTGTCCTGCCGGGGCATCTTGGGAGAGTAGAGGTCTAGACCCAGTTGGTCCGTCCTCACGTTGGTGGTGAGGAAGGTACCAGAGACAGGGTTGCTGTAAGACCGTTAGGAGTCATCGAGGTAAACCCTCCTGGTTCAGTAGCAGGAACAGGCCCAGGAGTGACAGGCACTACAGAAGTCCCGAGGTGACACCATCTACTTCAAGCCCAACCTCCCTCCCGGGAGCCACACGCACACACCCCAGAGACCTTCGTAACGCACGAGAACCCACGCCCAACATATCCCCGTCCTCCCCAACTCCTGTGCCATGTCCCCTCCAGGTTCTGACCAAGTGCAGAAGTTTGATCTTCTCAACTACTCTTGACCCTACCCTCCTCTCTCCCTCGTCTGGGTCTTGTCATCTACACTCGGTACCACAATGGCCTCCTTACTTGTCTCCCTGAACCCATCTTGCTCCCTTCCATCCGTCCTCCACACAGCAGCCAAAGTAGTCTTTCAGAAATACAAATCTAAGCATGCCTCTTCCATGCTTATGTGGAGCCTAGACCCTTTTTTTTTTTTTAAGATTTATTTATTTTAAACAGAGAAAGAACACATGCGTGCAAGCAGGGGGAGGATCAGAGAGAGAGGGAGAGAGAGACTCAAGCGGACTCTGCTCTGAGCCCAGAGCCCGACACGAGGCTCCATCCCGTGACCCTGAGATCATGACCTGAGCCAAAACCAAGAGTTGGACACTTAGCCCACTGAGCCACCCAGATGCCCCGAGCCTAGACCCTTTAACCTGTATGCATGCCAGGCCTCCCTCTCCAACTTTCCCTCTGAAATGGAACCCCATTTGCTGATGCATAAGCCACCAGCCTTTCCTGGCTTCCTGCTGTGTGACGCTGAGTCCATCTTGGAATGGCCCCTTGGAAGGGGTTCCTCCTCATCTCCTCCAGCGCCAGCACCACTGTCTTAGTTTGGATTCCTCTAAAAGCAGAGTATGACGCAAGGTCTCGGTGTGAGTAGTTTGCCAGGGTGGTGATCGAGGAAGCAGGAGGAGGGAAGTGGGGAGAGTGGAACAGGGAAGGAAGAAAAGCCCGTGCTAGGGGGTGTTACGTCCACCTCCACAGCGGGTGACGGGGCCGCATTCCACCAGGACCCCTTGACACCCGCAGAATGCCTCCCAGAACCCGCCACCTGCAGGATGGGCAGCCGCAAGTCCATCTGCTGCCTCCCGCCCATCCGGGCAAGGCCCTTCAGTCCTCTTGGCCGTGCTCACCTGGCCAGGCAAGCTCCTGTGGTGTGAAGAGCCTTGGGGAGGACGCCGGCCAGGAGGCGAGCTTCGGCTGAAATCGGAGGTGAGCCAAGGGACGTGAGCATGGCTTCGGAGGCGGCTGTGCAGAACCGTGCCTTCACCAGCCCATACGTCTGGCTTGTCGGAGCTCAGCAGCGCAGGAGGTGCCTCGAGTCGCCGAAGAGGAGGCTGTGGCCAGAGCGCAGCTGAGGAGCTCTGGAAGGAGATTGGGCTTCGCTGCCGAACCTCCTGGGTTCCAGCCCCATTCCAGCTGGCACCTGCTGAACCAAATGTACCCTCAGAAATGAATGTCTACGGCAGAGTCTGATGCCAGATGCAACGAGCAATGTCTGTTTTTTTCCTTCCCTCACGGGGCTGTCGCCCTGGACCCTTCCTCACTCCGCTCCCTCAGTCGAGAGCACCCCGTGTCCTCCACGCCATGGCTTTAGCCGACCTTACCCAGGAGCCCTGGCCCCCAGTAGGCGGCACCGGTTTGGCCCCGTCCCGGCTTTGTGGCCAGGACCTGTGCAATGCCCTCCCCGACTCCACGTTCAGAGCAGAAGGAGCTTCTGTGGAAACACAGAAGGGTTGACAGTGCATACCACACAGCAATAACTTATTTTATTTTTTAAACCCCCATGAGCTCTTTCTGTCCTCCTCGAAATCCCTCTTCCCACCTGGCTGCCTTTCTCACAGGGGCAACTCTAGCCTGAGCTTGCACCTCCCGTTCTATTCCTCCATGCTCACCTCATCCCTTTGGGCTCTGGCCTCTATTCACCTGTGATGGGTTGAATTTCATCGCCCCCAAATTCATATGTTGAGGCCCGAACCGCCCCCCCATCCCTCAGAATGTGACCGTATTTGCAAATAGGGTCTTTGCAGATGTTGATTAATTAAGAGGAGAGCCTGCTGGAGTAGGGTGGGCCCTTGACCCAGTCTGACTGACGCCCTGGGAATTTGGGGCGGACACAAGCACACGGGAAGAATGCCCTCTGAAGACTGGAATTGCGCTGCCCAAACCAGGGAACGGACCAGAAGCCAGGAGAGGCGCCTGGAATGCATCCTTCACTGGCGCATTCAGAGAGAGCTGGTACCACCCACACCTTGACCTCGGACTTGCAGCCTCCAGGACTAGGAGACATGGGTTTCTGTTGTTTGAAGACATCCAGTTTGTGGTACTTTGTTCTAGCAGCCCCGAGAAACTCCTATGCCCCCTCAAAGGGCAACGTATTTTTCTGCTACAAATATCATTTTCCAATCCTTCCCTTAGAATTCCTTTGCATCTGTTTCTGGGTTTCTGGGTGGACCATGAACCCCCTGGAGGCAGGGCCTGTGTCACTCTCATTGCTGTATGCTCAGGGGCCCAGGACAGACCCTGGCCCACGGGAGCCCTCCAGGAAAGTTTTCTGAAGACTGCTTGAAAGAGGTAACTTTGATGCTTGCCTTTGGAAGCATGGTCCCTTTGGGCGGGCAGAGCTGCAGGGGAAGGCATTCCAGAGGGGAAAGCAGCAGGAAAGGGCCATGTGGGAAGGAGCGAGCAGACTGAAGACTGGAGACCGGGGAGGTCGAGGGGGTCATAGTGCAGTGGCCCAGCGCAGCCCCCAGGGCCTGAAACTTCAGGCAGAGAGAAGATGAGAGACACTAAGGAGGATGCAACGTGGGCCTGATGACTGATTTAGAGATATTTCCCCTTTGAGGTGCCTGCCTCCAAGCTCCTCCTTCTTCTGAAGATGCCACACTGAGACTTTCCATGATGTCAGCAGTGACATATAACTCACCCCACCCCCGGTCCCCACTCTGACTATTGGCAGTCTTGGTGAGGGAGCAAAGGAATGGGCCACCCCCGGCCCAGGCTGCTAAGGTTTCTGGTCCCCCATTGAAAATGTCAATTCATGGAAGCAAGTCATTGTTCACTTTTTTTAAATATCATTTTTTCTCATCGCTCCTGAGTAAGGTAAGTTCACTGTATAAAAAAAATCTGAAAATACAATGGCTTTGGGTCTTAGGAGTATATGGTGAAAATTGCATTCAGTAAAAATGACCCTGGGTAATCCCTTCAGTGGAAGGACCTGGGATATTAGAAATTCAAAAGACAAAGATGACACTGTGCCATTTTCTTTACCTCTGGACTGTGACTTCCTTTTCCCTAGAGCACCAAAGGCCAAGGCGCAGGAGGTGAGAGGGCATGGTTTGCAGGTTGGGTGGGGGGGGGGCGGTGGCTGGCTTCAGTGTTTGCAGGTTGGGTGGGGGGCTGGCTTCAGTGTTTGCAGGTTGGGCGGGGGGGCTGGCTTCAGTGTTTGGAGTTGGGCAGGGGGCTGGCTTCAGTGTCTGCTGGGTGCGAGTCCAATAAACGTGTAAGTCAAAAGAGAAAGTAAAAATCATCTGAAATCCTCCTCCCGCTCTTATTTTTTGGCCAATATCCTTCCGAGTCTTTTCTCCCCTAACGCATATTAAAAGCCACACTCAGTGGAACATGAGGGGCCTCCTGATGTGGTGACCTGAGAATGACAGACATCGCTTTTGTGGCCTTGTTGCCAAGAAGGCAGGACCTGACAGAGGAAACGTCAGACAAAACCGAATTGGAAGCCAGTCTACAGAATAATCGGCCCAGACTCATCAAATGTGCCAATGTCATAAAACACTGTGGAAGACGAGGAGCTTTCCAGACTAAATGAGATGAAAGAGATGCGGCCACCAAATAAATGCAGGATCCTGGGTTAGGTCCTGGATCAGAGGGGAAATTGTTAAAAGGACATTACTGGGGCAATTCGTGGAATTTCAATCTGGCCCGAGGACTAGATGGTAGTCTCATAGCAAGGTTACATTTCCTGAATCCATCACTGTCCTGCAGTTACGTAAGAGAGTGTCTCTTTTCCTTAGGAAATAACATGTTGAAAGATTTGGAGTAGTGATGTATGCAATTTACTCTCAGATGGTTTGGGGAAAAATGCAGATGTATAGAGAATGTGACAAAGCAAAATGTTAACAATTGCTAACAGCTGGGGAATCTGGGCGAAAGCTCTATGGGCGTTCTTTGTACTATTCTTGTAATTCTTCTGCAAGTTTGAAATTATTTCAAAACTGAAAGTTAAAAAAAACCAGCTCCAGTCTAATTTAACTGAAACTTCGGTCTCTGGGAGAAAGTATTTGCGAAAGACCTATCTGATGAAGGACCACTCTAAAAGAATTTCTGCCTTAGATACATACACACACACACACACACACACACACACACACACACACACACACGAAACTTCATTCTCCCAGTACACTCCTATTAAATAGATCATATTAAATAGATCAACAAACAACAGTACCAAGTGTTGGTGAGGATGAAGAGCCACTAGAAGTCTTACACGATGCTGATGGGAATTAAACATTAAACAATCACTTTGGAAAACAGGTTGGCATTGGCTTTGAAAGTTAAACATAACACCTGCCTTAGGACACAACTGTCTCATTCCCAGGTTTTACCCAA
The DNA here is from genome assembly GCF_003265705.2 of Callorhinus ursinus. NCBI lineage: Eukaryota > Metazoa > Chordata > Mammalia > Carnivora > Otariidae > Callorhinus > Callorhinus ursinus. The sequence continues at coordinate 5,830,306 of NW_027397097.1, forward strand.
CAGAAATGAGAATGTGTGTCTGAACCAAAACCTATATGTGAATGTTTAGAACAGGTTTATTTATAATTCCAGCCCCGAAGCTCAAATGTCCTTCGAGAGGTGAACGGTTGGTCACACACCCAGTGGTACCTCCGTCTAATGGAGCACCGTTCAGTACTAGGAGGGAACTTCAGTCCTTTCAACAACGTGGATCAACCTCAAGTGCATTGTACAAAGTGAAAGAGCCCAGACTCAAAAGGCTACATACTGTGTGCTTTCATTTAAATGACATTCTGGGAAAGGCAAAACTATAGCAGAAAACGGATCGGTGACTCCTAGGGGCTGGAGATGAAGAAGGAGGTTGGCTAGAGAGGGTCACAAGGGAACTTTCCAGGGCAATGGCCATGTTTGATATCTTGACTGTGGTGCTGGCTTCACAACTGTTATGTGTTCATCAAAACTCCTAGAACTCTCGCAAAGGGTGGATTTTACCATCTGTAAATTATACCTCAATTGCACAAGCAAACAAATGAACCAACCGGAGTTTCTCAGTGCTCCGCTCTTCCCCTCTTGCTCTCAGCCAGAGTTCAGACAGCTGCAGTAAGGAAAGGAAGGATCTTTTGCCTCTCTTTCTGTTCTGTATCTTTGAATCAAGGCTCAGAGTGGAGGGCGGTCAGGGGAGGGTAAAGGAAAGTGCTGCATCTGCTCAGAAGAGGGTTTTGTAAACTGGCATTAGACCCCTCTGGGTGGCAGACGCCCACATTCTGGCCCTTGCTCTCATGAGGCTAACACTTTTCTGGGTTGTGCGGAACCTCCTCTGTGGCCTCTTCCCCTTAGTCCCTGGGCTCTGGGGACGTGCACCTGGCTGACCCCAAGAGCCTATTCTCTCCACGCCTGCTGACGAGTCCCTCTTCAGAGGCAGGGCAGACATCTCAGGCAGAGATCTCTCAGGATGACTCACACTCAGCCATTGTGCGCTGTGTCCAGTAGATCCCGCAGGAAATATTCCTCTCTTTTGCTGGCAAGCTCTGGAAGCACAAGCTGCTCGCACAGCAGCCCCCATCCCCACCTCGGGCTACCACCAGGGTGGCTGCCACCCTCCTCTCCTCTTCAAACCTTTCCATGCAAGAGATGGGCTTGAGTGTGTCCTTTAAGCTCCCGGGGAGCCCCGGTTGCGTGGCTTGAGCCACGTGGGGTGATGCCGGGCACTTGGACAACTGTCCCCACAGAAAGCCTCAGCACCCATCCCCCTCTCCAGGGTCGGTCTCTGCTGCTAGGGCCCGAGGCCCGTGAAGCGGGGGAGGACATCACCAGCTCTGCTCTAGTCCTCCGGGCTGTGTCCCGTGCTACTTTTGAGGCTCTGGGGGACAGCAGCGACTCTGAGACAGGACGAGTCCCGTTGAACATCCTATCACGCAGAACTATTATGTTATTTTAACGAAGTGGGATCTTACACATATTTTATAACCCATTTTTTCACTTCATACTATGTTTCGAGCATCTTTCCAGGTCAGTAAATACACCTCTATAGTCATATCATTTTAGAGGTGTTTTTTTTTTAAGATTTATTTATTTATTTGAGAGCATGAGAGAGCAGGGTGGAGGGAAGGGCAGAGGGAGAGAGATTCTCAAGCAGACTCCCCACTGAGCACAGAGCCCAACAAGGGGTTCGATCTCACAACCCTGAGATCGTGACCTGAGTCGAAATCAAGAGTCAGATGCTTAACAGACTGAGCCACCTAGGCGCCCCTCATATCATTTTAAAGGACTGATCAGTATTCCCTTGGATAGATATACTATAACTTACTATATCAAACTCCAATTGTTGACTGTGTTAGGTTATTTCTAATTTTAGATTATGATTGCTAATGTTATGACTGGGTCAATTTATGTGAAGATGATGAAGCTTCAGCTGCAGGGTCCCTCTCAACTGTAGAAACTCAGGTCCCACAAAAGCTGGATGTGTACTTGGCTCCGATAAACATCCTCACATTCAATTTTCCTTTGGCTACATCTTTATTTCCTTAGGATAAACCCCTAGAAGCAGAATTGCTAGGTTAAAGCAGATGCACATTTTTAAGATTCTTGGAACACATTGCCTAAGAGCCCTCCAGAAAAAGTGATCTAATTTACACCTCAACCCCGCCCTGAATGAGAACATCCAAGACTGGGGTGGCTTCTATGGGATTGTGGCCCCATTGTAGCTGCCATCAGCTCCTTCTCCCCAAAGCAGAGTCCTTGAACTGAGATCCAGGGGACCCATGGGTGGAATTCTTGAGGTCTGTGAACTTGGATGAGAAAAAAAGATACATTTTTATTTTCATCATTAGCCTTGAATTAAAAATTCTTTCCATCATGGGTGTAGACCTTGTACAAACCCCCGTAATATTATCAGTGCCTGTTACGTTAGCAGTCCCTTCACCAACAAAAATGACAGATGTTTTCATGCCTCGTTACAGTTGTTGCAGATCTCTTAAAATATTGTTCATACCCATTGGTGCTTTGAAACTACAGTAGTTATTAGACCTACCACTAGATCTCATTATTTGAAGTTAATAAAAAACATATATTACTCAGTCACAATTATCATCTTAATATTTTGATAACTACATTCAACAGAATTTACTTCCTTTGTAATCATGTGTATTTTTTGTTTTACAAAATAAAAAACCTCATTCTGAGAAGGGGTCCGTAGGCTTCAACAGGCTGCCAAGGGGTCCATGGCACAATAAATGTCAGAACCCTTACTGTAAGAGACTCTACCTTCACGTGTTCTTGAAATGTGTGCGTGATACAGAACGAAAGAAATTGAACTTTCCTGACCCCCACCTGGAGCCAGGCTTTGTGTCAGGTGCTGGAGTATAGAGCGGACAGGATGACACCTTGTTTTCGAGAAGCTCATAGTCTAAGTAGGAGATACCATTCCACAGCTTGGGTCACTCATTGCCCTGTTGGCTGGGGTCCAAGTTCTCAGATTTCCCAGGATTTTAAGAAAAATTAGAAAGCCAGATTTGATATGTTCTCATATAAGACAATTCTTCCAATTTTTAAATGTTGGCAATTAAACCAGGTTTTATTTTTTTTTAAAGATTTTATTTATTTATTCATGAGAGACAGAGAGAGAAAGGCAGAGGCAGAGGGAGAAGCAGGCTCCCCACTGAGCAGGGAGCCTGACGCGGGACTCGATTCCAGGACCCTGGGATCATGACCTGAGCCTAAAGCAGACGCTTAACCATCTGAGCCACCCAGGCGCCCCAAACCAGTTTTTAATAAACCACTGTGTGGGCCAAATAAAGCATGCCTAAAGGCTAAATCTGGCCCACAGTTCACAAGTTTTCAACCTTTGCTCCAGAAGAAGGACAGAATTCCAGTTAGGGTGGAACAAAGCAGCAGGGATTCTGAGCTCCCTCCACCCACACCTCCACTCTGCTCCTGCAAATCAGGGAGACAGAGGATGAGAGCCCCAAGTCTTGGGAAGAGAGGATGTGGAAGAAGAGGCTCTATGGTGGGCAGTGGGGCGGGCGGGGGGTGGGGGGGTCCCTGCCACCTGGCCGCAGGCCAGGCAAGGAGAGGCCTGGCTGAGGCAGATGCTGCTGTGGGGAGGGTAATCAAGGGAGCTGTGGGAACAGTGAGGTCATTAAATGATTGTATACCTAGAAAACCCAAGAGTCTCTGGCAGAGAAACAGAAAGCAAAAACACACGCAAAACCAAAAGAAACAAACAAAAACCTTTATCTGAGTGAAGAAAAATTGAGAAGGTTATTGGGTGCAAGATAAATATACAAAACCAAGCTCTTTTCTCTGTTTTGAAAATAAGCACATAAAAATGGAAATAGAAAAAATATTCCACTTACAATATTGACAAAAAGTACAAAATATAAAAAAAATAATAAAACAAAAGTACAAAATAGTTAGGAATAAATTTAACAAGAAAGACACAGGGCCCACATGAAGAAAGCTATACGATCTTGTCGAAGGATTGAAAACAAGTTTTGAACAAAAAGAAAGACATACCATTCTCTTGGATGGGAAGTTCTGATATCACAGAAATGTCAAAACCCCCCAGATCAATTCCAAACAGCATGAAATGTCTATTTGGAAGAAGAAATGCCTGAAAATAGTAAAAAAATTTATGGAAGATAATAGCGACACAAGAGGACTTACCTTATACATGTCAGAACACACTCTAAAATCAATCACTAGAGTATTGGTATAGGAATAAACATAGATCGGTGACATATACAGAGGAGGAAATCCAGAAATAGATACCAAACATGTATCAGAATTTAATATCTGACAGAGTGAACTTTTAATTATTTAATAAATGATGCTGGCACAACCACTGTTCACCGGGAAACAAAATTTGACCAACCACCCAACTCCATAATCAAAAATACATTTCGGATTACTTAAAAGATTTAAATGTAAAAAATAAAAGAAGGAAAAAACTAGGAGACTATACGAGCAATCTGAGTGAAACAATCAAATCAAGAACTCTAAAGGAAAAGCGAGGCCCCAAAACATTGGGGGGCAAAGATGCATAAGCAGAGTCAAGAGACAAATGAGAGCTTTGGAAAACATTTGTTATAAAAGTGCTAGATAAAGTCGAATAACCACGTTGTACAATGAGATTTACACATTGACAAGGAAAAGATAACAGAAAAATGGGCAAAGGACAAAAATGGGTGATTCATGGAAGAGTCCATCCAAATGGCAAACAAACAAAGGAAAAGCTACTCAGATCCAGCAATAGGGAAATGTGATTTAAAGTAACAACGGGTGACCACTCTCCAGACCACTCTTTAGCTATTACCTGCATTTCTGACAGGGAAATGCAGAAAAGATACTCTTATAAGTTGTTCATGGAAAGGTGAAACATTACTGTCTTTTTTAAAGGTAAGCTTTATTAAAATCATCTATATCATATATATAATATCTATCCCTTGATCTAGAATTTTGCTTGTAAGAACTTACCTGACAAAAGTACAACTCCCAGAGGTATGGGCATATGAACAAAGATGTTTTTGCAGCATGTTTACAGTGGCAAGAAAAGATTAAACAGTGAATGTCTATCAAGTGGTAAACAGCTGAATAAATTATGGAACGTTCACACTATGGAATATTATGTACTGTCAAAAATGAATTAGAGCTAGGGGCGCCTGGGTGGCTCAGTCGGTTAAGTGTCTGCCTTTGGCTCAGGTCACGATCCCAGGGTCGGGGAATCGAGCCCCGCATCGGGCTTCCTGCTCCGCGGGAAGCCTGCTTCTCCCTCCCCCACTCCCCCTGCTTGTGTTCCCTCTCTCGCTGTCAAATAAATAAATAAAATCTTTAAAAAAGTGAATTAGAGCTATATCAGTTTGCCTGGGGGGGGGGTTTCTTTGAAATATTGTTGAATAAAAAAAGTGAGATGCAGGAAAATGTATTTACCACAATCCTGTTTTTATAAAACAATGATACATGCATGTGTTTTTGCATATAATTTAAATGTGTCTATCAATGATAATTATAGAGAAAACACACAGAAGGTGTTAGTAAACACATATAGATGAGAATGTCTCAAGTTACCTAGGATCAAAGAGGAGAGTTGGTGCAAGCTAATATGCGTGGTGCAGGAACGGAGGAGGGAGCCAAGCCCATGTTACCTGCCCCCACGCCACCTCCGCCCCCACCCCTGCCCCCAAATGACAAAGCAAGGGCCTTTGGAAGGGGACTCTCACCCTGTAGCCTAGCTCCCCTCCCCCCACGATGCTTGACTCCTGGGACCCCTCCTTTGGCCAACCCTCCCACCAATCCATATGTGGCCTTCCATATTTTTCTCTGTGATTCTAGAATAGGGCAGCCAAGGCACTGAGAGGGACAGAAGACAGAAAGGGTCCCAGTGTAGGGTGGCTGCTTTCAGCACATGAAAATTGGCCGCAGGGTCTAGAGTGTGGCTCTTACTCTCCTGGGCATTTTGGCAAATCCACGGGAGTGAGGGCAAGAGGCGAGAAGGACTATTATTAATCCACTCTCTCATCTTTTTTTTTTTTTTTTTAAGATTTTCTTTATTTATTTGACAGAGAGAGACACAGCGAGAGAGGGAACACAAGCAGGGGGAGTGGGAGAGGGAGAAGCAGGCTTCCCGCGGAGCAGGGAGCCCGATGCGGGGCTCGATCCCAGGACCCTGGGACCATGACCTGAGCTGAAGGCAGACGCTTAACGACTTAACGAGCCACCCAGGCGCCCCTATCCACTCTCTCGAGTCGTCCTCCAGGCTCGGCTTACAGCTGGCGTCCTCAGAGAGGACATTTCAGTTACACCTCCCCTTCGTTTCCCCGCATAGGACTCATCACAGATGCCATTCTGTCCCCCTCCGTGTGCGCAGGCCCCGGTGTGAACATCCGTTTCCTCCAGCAGACAGCGAGTTCAGCGAGGGGTGGGATCGTGTACGCACAGCACCTAGCGTGGTGTGTAGCAGGGGCTTAAGAAAAATAAATGTCAGTTGAATGCAGTAATTCACTTACTCCTTATTCTCCTCTTCATTGACTCACTCTCCCATTCATTCCTGTGTGCATGCATTCCCTTATTCATTCCAGAAACCTGTGCTGTTGGCCAGTGACGTTTCCCCTGATCTGGGTCTTCCACTTTCTGGGGTGGCTTTTGGTGTGTGCGGGGTGGGCGTGGTTGGGACATGACTGCAGAATTCCAGGAACACATCCACGACTTGGATGAGCCGGAAGCTCTCCAGGGAAGGAAAGAAGATTCCAGAAGGCTGGAAGGTTGGGGCGCAAGGTGCTAAAGGACCAGAGAGGACAAAGTTGGGAGACTCCTCTCTGTCCCATCCAGACCTGGGTTTGCTGGTTCCCGTTCGCTCTGCCTGGGAAGAACCTCTCCCCACCTCCGAGTGTTGAAATCCTACCCTTCCCTGCCTGGCCAGCCCAGATGTCCTCGAAGTCTGCTCTCCTCCAGCTGGAAGGGCCGCTCCCTGCTGCAAACAATCTTCCCGAGCACAAAATCTGGACCTCCCTCGTGGCGCTGACCACTTCCTGCTTGTGGTGTGGTGTGGCCTCGCCTTCCACCCAATAGGCAGAGGCCCTGTCTGACTGTTCCCAGGAACCCTGCGGGGCCCAGCACAGAGCGGGCGCTCAAGCCACTCAGGCCTAAAGAGTGAACAGCGCTGTGCATTCGGTGGGCAGTGATTATGACCCCATTTTAGGGATGGGGAAGTGGAGGCACAGACAAGTGGCAGGACTTGCCCTTACGCCCAAAGCAGAGCCTAGACTTAGCCCTGCATTTCTGGTCCCCGAGGCAGGGATCTTTCTAGGGCAGCTTGGTGGGAGGTGGGAGGGGGGTGGGGGGGGGTGGGAGCTGGGTCCTGAGAACCAGCGGGCCAGAGAGATTTGGAGTTCGAATGGCCAAGTTCAGGAAAAGCACAGCTGGGGAGGAGCCAAGGTATTTATTATGCTTGGTCTCCCGCTCCAAACAGAGCTGATGGATGGAGCTGCTCCAGTTCCTATAAACAGCTCCGGCCTCCCTCCCTTCTGCCCCTCCCCACTCTCAGCCACCACAGCCCCAACTGCTTCTGGGTTGCGGGGGGGGGGGGGGTGGGTGGAGACGACCAAGGGAGGGAAAGGAGAAGTGAAGAGTGGGGGGAGGAGGAAAGGAAGGAGACGATGAAACAGGGTCCCAGGGGCAAGAAGAAAGTGATGGGAGGTAGAGGATGTTGAGAGAAGATTTTTCCTTTTTCTCTTCACTGGCCAGACCGCCCACATCCTGCCTCCCCGTCTCTGCCCCTGCGTCCCTTGCATCTGTCTGAGAAGCCCATTGCCCCCTTCTCTTTCTGAGGGCTGATCTTAGTCCCCATAAGTGGTTAAGTCCTGCAGGGTCGGGGTCCTGCATTCAGGAAACCTTTTCTGAACTCACCTTCTGTTTGGCTCACGGGCCCTGGGGACACAGAAAGGACTCAGGTAGAAGCTCTTAGTCTGGTGGCAGATGAGGCAGGGATCTCCACCGCTGTGGCCCACAGCAGCCTGGGGCTGTGGAGGGAAATCAGGGCAGACTCCCCAGAAGAGGTGGTACAGGCCAGAGTTGAAACAGGAGTTTGGCAGGTGGGTCTGAGTGGGTGAGACATTTCAGGTGGAAGAGATGGGAGAGAGCCTGGTGTTGGGAGGTGGGGAACCCCATGGTCAAGACCGCTGGCTCTGGAGCAGGGCATACCTGGGTTCCAGTCTCAGCTCTGGTGCTTTACCGCTGTGGGAAACTAGAGTCTCTCTTTCTTTAAAATGAGGTTGATAATAATAGAAATCTCTTCAAAGATGGTAAGAATTACATATAACAACGTACATCAAGTGCTCAGTGCAGGGCTGACCCGGAAGTGGTCACTAATTGTCAGCTCTGAGCACAGGGTTGGAGGTGGGCCAGAGAGAGACGGACCGCAAGGCCCTTGTGAGCTGCCTGAAGGACAGGGCCACAGAAAGCAGACTGTGGCTCCTGGGCCCTGTTGAGGGTGGGGGTGACCGCCCAGGGGACTAAGAAGTCAAGGCAGCTAGTGGGCCGTGAGCGCTGCTTGCCTCCCCTCCTGCCCACCAGGCCTGTGAGACTCCCGGAGCGCCATAGCACCTTACTGAGTTGAATGGGCCGGGTGACCCGGCACCGCAGGCTGAGACGTGGGTAGAGGGCCTCCCCTCTCCCTGGAGCTTGCCGGATGCTCCGATGATCTAGTTGGCAGCTGCGTCCATGTTTGGCTGAAAACAGGAATTTCTGCCTCGCTGGGGGTCTTGGCCAGGTAAGCAAACTCCCCTGTTTGCCAGGAAAAGGGGTCAGGGACCCGGTAGGCTCCAGCTGGTGTGGAGGTCCGCAGAGCCCTGGGCTGAGCTCAGTCTGTGCTGTTGCCCCCCCCTTAGGCCTTCCTGAGCACCTACTGTGTGCCAGGTCACTGAGTCACATGCCTTCTCACCCCCAGCCTCATCTCTGACATAGGCATTTAAAATTTTCCTTTGGAGTAGGAACTGGGAGGTGAGAGGTCAGAGCCCGGAGAAGCTGCCTTGGAGAAACCTCCAGGATGTTTGGGGACAGAGGCGGTAGAGCCTCACTGAGCTGGAATTTGTGGGAGACGAAGCAGGGCAGAGAAGATGAGCATCCACAAAGGGGGTAGTATCTGGGTGCCAGGCAGCTGAGAAGGGGAGACAGGGCCACATGAGGACAGGCACAGGGGTCTGCCAATTAGAGGGTGGGGGAACCCCCTGCCCTCGTGACCCCACCTCAGAGGCCCTCACCCACCCCCACCCCCACCCCCACCACGGGTGAGGGGGCTCTTGTGCCTTCACCCAGACCTCACAGCCCACACTGTCACCCTCCAGTTCCCTTCCAGAAACCAGGAACACCCTTCTTCAAGGTCAGTCTTGAACTGCAGCCTGACCACTCGCTCAATTCTCTGGCCCCTGAGAGGCCTTTAGCTCTCCAGCTGGGGACGCCTCTGGGTATCAGGTATCAGAGCTGGATGCTCAGGGCTGGCTGGGGCTGGAGACAGAGATATGGGCATCATCAGAGTGATGGAGTGGCTCTGACAATGAGGGTGGTGACATTCCTGAGGAAAGGGGGCCTGGGACAGAGTGCCGGTGATCACCACTCAGACGCCTCGAGGAAGATGAGCACATAGCAGAGTCCGAAAAGGAGCGGTCTGAGAGCAAGGTGGAAACCAGTGGGGCGGGCGGGGGAGGGGGGATTGGCCCTAGATGCCAAGGAGAGTGTGCCGAGGGGAGGGACCCCAGCAGCTGAGGGGTCGAGGAGGTCCAGTCTGGAAAGAACACGGAGTTCAGCAAAGGATATCCTTGGTGACCTCAGCCAGGGCAGTGTGCGGGTAGGGAGGGCAAAGGCACTTGGGGTGGGTGGAGAATGGAGGCCAGGAGGGCAGGAGGAGGGGGCTACTTCACCAGCAAGTAAGGAGAAGGAAAGGGGAAGTGGTTTAAGGGTCTTTTAACTATTTTTCAGATCGGCGAGACTTCGGCACAGCCACTGTGTGGAAGGAAGATGTGACGAGAGAAGAGAGGCTGCAGAGGGAGGCCCCCGAGGGTGGGCAGGACAGGTAGCACGGCCTCTGCCATGAGGCAGGGGGCTGAGCACAGAGAGAAGGTGAGAACAGGAGCTACCCAAGAAGGAAGGGCTGGGTGGGGTCGGGCTGGGTGGAGCGTGAGGGTGAGAGATGTGGCAGGGGAATGAGGGCTGAGGCCCCACGGTCCAGGGTGCTGAGGACCCAGAGCCTCAGTCTCCCCCCCGTGGGGTTCGCCATGAGCATTCAAAGACCGGGATGGAAGTAGAGGGAGGCCAAGTGGATGCAGTGATGCCAATGATCCGCAGCAAGGAGGAAGCTGGCAGGCCACACTGTTTCTCCAAAATTATATTTTAATACATTCATGTGGGTTATACAAAGAGCTGGTCTCCAGGCCGGAATTGCGGCCTGGCTCCTTGAGGTGAGAGCAGCATTGTGTAGTGTTTTCAGAGATCAGGCCTGAAGGGGCCCACACCTTGCCCTCCAGGCCTGGGGAAGAGTGTTTCTGGGCAGTGAGCACCTATGGTTGTGATCCCAACCAGGACTGGGTCCACTTGGCTGTCCCACATGCCACCAGGGCCCCAGGCTGAGGCCAGGACACCAGCTTCTAGCCCCGGCTCTGCCACTGACTCCCTGAGTCCTTGACCCTCTCTGGGCCTCAGTTTTCTTGTCTATAAAATGGGGCGGAGAGAAGGGTGTTTTCATTGTCTCACACTTTACCGAGCACCACCGTGAGCCAGACCACGGGCCAAGTATGGGTAAAGACAACAACATGGGTGAAGACAACAACAGAGGGTCTTGGGCTGACCCCAGGGCTTCCTGGACAGCCCACGATTCCAAGGGCGTGAGGAACAGGGGGTCATATCTAGATGGGCTTTTCTACCCACTTTGGTAGGAGGAAAGGTCCGTGCATGATGAGGACCCGAAAGCGTTTGGAGCCAGCGTTATCTTGTGATAGGACAGCTGGGAGAGAAGGAAATCACTCCGGTCCAGCCCCCAAATCCCCTTCACACCCGCAATGAGGTCTGAATCCACTTGTGTCACAGGCTTTACCACTGGCTTGTGAGGGTCTGAGCAAGTGCCAGTCTCTTCCTCAGCCTCAGTTTCCCTATCTGTGCAGTGGGGAGGTTGGACTCCCCGGTCTCAAACTCCAGGCTCTGCTCAATGGACGAAGAGAGAACGTAAGAGCAAGAGGTGAACACACACCAGTCTGCAAACGAGGGAATAAGGGAAACTGAGGCAGAGAACGAGGCAGCCTGTGTCTGCCCGCCCAGGAGAGAGGAGGGAGAGGAGTGGGTGGGCATGTGCAGCGCCAGATGCTCCCAGGCCCTGCTCCCTCGATATGGGGCCATTTCCTGTCCACCTAACAGCCGACTGCCCCCGCAGTAGCAAAGGTCAGGCTGGGGAGACAGGCGGATTTGAGCCTGAATCTCAGGTCTGGCATTTCTTAGCTGCAGGACCCTGGAGGGAGAGTTCTGGAGTTCTTGTAAAATGGTTAAATCCCAACCTCAGAGGGCTGTCCTAGAGAGGCAAGACGTGTTCCCGCTGCCGGCAAGCCTGGGGCAAAACAGAACCGGGTACCTTAGGTTCTAACTCCTGGCTCACCAGCCAGGGTGGGGGCGCTGGGGACGAACAGGGTGCCTGCATAGGGAGTTGAGGGGCTAGAACAGTACTGGGGTGAGTATGCGCACCCCGAGAGTGCCGTGCAGGGAAAGAGCCCGCTCGGAGCAGGAAGTGGAAGGGTCGGCCCTGGGGCCAGAACCCCAGGCTCTGCAGGAACCGATGCAGCCACATAGCTGGATCCAAGACCCACTCACGTGGCTGCTCTTCCGCTCACAAGCTCTTCGTGCGCCAGAGAAGCTGAAAGTCATTATGGGAAGATGTGACACACAGTCCGCTTGGACACGTCTCAGACAACTGTCCCTGGTCTCGCCCCTCCTGTGCTCTGGCTCCGCCGGGCAGGACTCTCCGCGTCTCAGCCAGCTGGGGCTGCAGCGCCCCGGAGCCCCGGCCTTCCACTCTGCGTGGTCACTGCGTGGCTTCGCGACCCCCTCCCCCCCGCAAGGACTCGGAGCTGCTTCAGGGCAGGGGTGTGTCTCCCTCACTGGCGGCCCCCGCGCCCGGAGCAGGATGTGGCACAAAACAGATGCCTGGCCGAGATTTGCTGATTGGGCAGGTCGACCTCGCTCTCTGTCACTCCTGAAACTGGCCAACTTCCGGCCTGCACAGCCGGACCACACGTGTGGCCTGGGAAGTGGGTTGCCTACCAAGACAGCAGCACATGAGGAAAGGAGCCCTGGGCTGGGATGTAGAGACTCGCCGTGTGACCTTGGGTCAGTCCCCACCCCCGTCCGAGCTCCGGCTGCCCGGCTCACCTGGGCAGGTCTCCCGGCTGCGCCGTTCTGCCGCCCCCGGCTTCTCTAGGCTTTGTACTGTTGGCCGAACTTCTGCCGGCGGACACAGCAACAGGTGGCCAGGGTGGTGAGGAGGATGGCCAAGACCAGCGCAAAGGTGAGGATGATGATGAGGTTGACATTCTTGAGCCCCCCCTTCTCACAGTCCTCGGGGCGCACGTGGCTCAGGGCCACCTCCTCCTGGGAGCCGAAGCGGCAGGTCAGGTCCTGGGTGCCGTCCACGTCCACACGGCCCTGGTGCAGCTGGGCGGCCAGCCAGCCATTGCCGCAGCAGCTCAGCGGATTGCCCTGCAGGTAGAGGCGCCGGAGGCTGGTCTCCAGGCCACCCATGGCGCTGCCCGGCAGGAGGCTGAAGCTGTTGTTTCTCAGGTCCAGTACCTCCAGGGACACGGCCTGCGTCCAGGCGGGCAGGCGGCTCAGGCGGTTCTCGGCGAGATTGAGACGCTTAAGGCAGCTGAAGCAGGGCAGGTCCACTTGCAAGACGGCCAGCCCGTTGCCTTGCAGGGCCAGGACCTCCAAGGAGGCCTCCAGGCCTGCCAGGGCCCCTGTGACCACATCCAACCCGGGGTTCGCAGAGAGGTCCAGCTCGGTAAGCGGCGTGTGGAGGAAGGCCCCCGCCCGCAGCCGCTCCATCTCGTTGTCCACCAGGTTCAGGACGCGGAGGGAGGAGAGGCCAGAGAAGGCCACACACCCCAGGGCTCCAGGTTCCCCCGGCCCCCCACAAGGCCTGACTCGGTTTCCCTGAAGGTTCAGCCTCTGCAGACTGGCCAGGCCGGCAAAAGTGTACGGGGGCAGGTCCTGCAGGGCATTGTCCTGGAGGAGCAGTGTCCGCAGAGACCCCAGCGCTCTGGAGGCCAGTGCCAGCGTCGCCAGCGCATTGTGGCTCACGTCCAGGTGCACGAGGCAAGGCAGGAAGGCGGCGCCCGGCACCGCAAAGCCTCGCAGGCAGTTCCGGCTGAGATTCAGGAAGCGAAGGGAGGTCAGGGGCTCCAGAAAGCCCTCGGGGACCAGCTCGATCTCATTGTAGCTCAAATCCAGATTCAGGAGCTGGGAGAGGGGGTGGCTGCTGGCGTTCCGGCTGGGGTTCGAGAAGGGCAAGGCCGACCAGCCCTCAGAAGGTGCGTGGATGCCCTCGCCGCCCTGGGGTGGCCCTGCAGGGAGCCGGATGAGGTTGTTGGACACGTTCAGGTAGATGAGTCTCGGGAGCGCGGCCAAGTCGGGGAAGTGGAGCAGTTTGTTCTCCCGCAGGTCGAGCCAGGCCAGCTGATACTCGGCCCAGGGCTCGGGGGCCGTCTGAAAGGCCTCAATACTGTTGCAGCTCAGGTCAAGTACTCGTAGCTGCTGGAGGCTGAAGTCGGAGATGCAGGTGAGGGAGTTCCTGGAGAGATTCAGGTGGGCCAGGTGGGGCAGGGCCTCGAAAGCACCGTCCTCGATGTCCATGAGCACGTTGCTGTGCAGGTCGAGCCGCTCAAGTGCAGGCGTGCCCCAGAAGGTATGGCGGGCCAGGCGGGTCAGGCTGTTCTCGGCCAGCGAGAGGGTGAGCAGGGCGGGCGCCTCCCCCAGCAGCCGCTCCACCAGGCCACTGTACAGGCTGTTCCCCGACAGGTCCAGAGATGTCACACGAGGCAGGGGGCCCAGGCCAGGGGCACTCAGCACAGTGCCCGCTGCCAGGCGGTTACGGGCTAGGTTGAGGTGCTCCAGGTGGGGCAGGGCCTGGAAGACACCTGTCTGGATGAAGCTGATCTCATTGGTGCTCAGGTCCAGGTGTCGAAGGGCCATGTAGAAGCCCAGCGGTGAGGCCAGGATGCTCCGCAGCTGGTTTCCAGATAGGTCGAGGGCCTCGATGTCCCGCGGGAGCATCGAGGGGACCTGGAGCAGGCCAAGACCCTGGCACGAGACCTCCTTGTCGACCTGGGGTGGGTTGGGGAGGACAGGGAAGAGCAGTGGGACTGAGTGGGTACAGCAGGGGGTGCAACCAGACACACCTTCTAGGAAGGATGCCTCAAGCCCCGCCCCCCCCCAACTCCAGCGAGGCTCAGCTAGGCTTCTCCTCTGGCTCCCAAGATGCTCCACATTTCTCCCCCTCAAGCCCAATCCTCCCACATCTGGATGATCCCTATCTTGCTCCCTGCCCCCATCTCTGGCACTCAGTACTGCGCGGGGCATCAGAGAGGGACTTAAGGAAGTTTGATGGATACACAGACTCAGAAAAGACAGATGTGAAGACAAATGAACTCACAAAACACCCAATACTGACTATTACCCCATTTCACAGGAAACTGAGCCATATATCACCTGGAGGGACCCCAAGCCAGTGAACAGCAGGGTCAAGCTGGAACCCAGGGCCTCCTGGGTCACGTCCTGGGTTCCTTTTATGGGTCCAGATAGTTAAATTTCCCCAGCGGCTGTTACACCAGAAACCATCTGGGGAGAAATGTTTCCAAAATGCGATTTGCACTCCTCTCACCGGTTTTTATTTTGGCCTCCTACCCTCAGCCCTCATTCCGTGGGGCAGAGCTCCGGGTCCCAGTGCCTGCCTTTTCCGCCACGGACCCCCAGCTGAGACCTCCTTTCTGCTGCTTCCACCTGCCCCGCCTCCATCAGTGGCCTGGCCCTCCATGGCCTGGTCCAGATTGGCCCCTGGAGATGGGAGTGGGGGTAGGAAGCCGGGGGAAAGATGGCCAGGGTCCCAACCCACATTCCTGGGTGACAAGACTATGGTTTTGCTGTGCGAGCCTCACCAAGTCCCATTACTGCTCCGGGCTACTTATCCAGAAAGTAGCACCCTTCCCCAGTACCCACTCAGCATTTTACATTTTATTTAGCACGTTCAGGCCCATGGTCTCCCTGGAGCCTCACAAGAGCAAGCACATCAAATATGATCACCCCTCTGTTCAGAAACCCAAGCCCAGAGAGGGCAGGGGGGCTCCGGGGTCACCCTGGGGTTTGAACCCATATCTTTTCACAACCAAGGCCAACTTCATCCTTCTAAGCACATGTGCCTTCTGGAGCCTGATTTTTTTTCTGTGCAAATACAGTCTCCCTCTCACCTTTTCAAAGACCCCAGGAATCCAGCCTTTCTCAGGAAAGGGTCTGACTTCCACAACCACCCAGCTCAGGCCCACTCCCGCCCTGGGCTCTCTATATCCGCGGGCCCCTTCTGACCCCTCCACCCGCCTAATGCCTGGCAACAGCTAAAAGAAAAACCTTCACTCTGTGCTACTCTCTGCTTCCACCCCTCCCGGGCAAAATCCGGGACATTCAGCAGGGTTCAAGGCTGTCTGTAGCTCTTGCTGACCTGTCCTCTCTCCACCCAACCCCCTCCCAACCCCCTCCGGCCCAGCCCATATGCAGTGACCACACCTGACCACTGCCCTTTGTGCCCTCGCACACCTACCTCTGGGCCTCCTCCCTGCTGCTCCCTGCACTGGTCACCCCCCGCTCCCCAGATCTGCAGGGGAAACCTGGTGTTTGGTGTACTGGGCCGGGCAGGTGGGGCCTCCTCTGGCCTCTCACCACCCTGGTGCTCCCTCTCTCGTAGCTTTGGCCTCTGATTGTGACAGTCTGTGTGGGACCTGGCAGGCAGGGAGCTCAGAGCTAACAGGAATTGGTGTGGTTGGTGTGGATACCTTGGGCCTGGCCGACAAAAGGTGCCCAGTGCATTTTTTTAATGAATGAAAGAGTCACGGACATCACTGGCTTAGTAAAGGACTCAAGGATTGAATCAATCACCTTTCTGAAAGGAAAGAAAAGAGACAATCCATGTCTTCTAACTGACCATTAGAGTAAAAAGACTCTGGCTCCCCCACTTCCCTGACGGGGGAGACAGAACCTGAAGATGGCAGTGAGCTGTGCCAGGTCACAGTGAGTGGCGGAGCCCCCCCGCCCCGCCCCCGGAAGCAGGAACACCAGACTGGGCGGTGCTCCTTGCCTGGCCCAGCTCTTGGCTTCCTCCCCAGAGCTCCAAGGAGAGGTCAGGGGAGGGGAGGGTGGGATAGAACTGCCCTCATCAGGCACCTGTGTGACTCTTCCTGCTCCTGGCAGTCCAGGGACTTGGCCCTACCACCCCCAGCCAAGCAGCTTCCTCGAGGCCTCCGAGGCCCATGGATACCGCCACAGCTGAGCTCCCCTCTAAACCACAAGCCTAGCCCGGCCACCTTGCCGGCCCTGCCTGGCTCTTGGCTTCCTCCCTCACAACCTCTCCACCAGCTCAGGCCACTGGGCATGGCCTCCTCATCCCTCCCCTCAGCCCTGGACCATCCTGACTGAAGGAAGAAACAGCAAAGGAAGAACAGGACCACCCGTCGTGGAGCACCAGCTCTGGGGCAGGCTCCCTGGCTGAGTGCACAGAGCCCTGGCCTCGTTTAATCCTGGCACGTATTAGTTGCCCTGCTGAAGCCCGGGGTGAGCTTCCCCCAGATTAGTCAGAGGCTCCAGAGTACCAGCGCAAGTTCCTTTTCCTTTCGGTGCCAGCCGAGGACCCAGGCTGACGCCTTCTGCACAGTAAATAGGAGCAGCCGGCATTTACTGAGCATCTGCTGTGTGGGGGGCACTGTACTGGGATCCACGAGACCCCACACCCCGTTTCACCTCCGGATATCAAAGACTCCCAAGACACCAGCCCCTGAGAGCTGAGCCAGGACACAAAGCTGGCCAAGCCCAGGGCCTAGGACTTGCTTTCTACCCTGGTGCCCACGAGGCCCAGTGGGGGCTGCTAGTCGGCAGGGCGGCACCGGGCTGCCCATCCAGAAGGAAGCTTGAAGGCCAGGGTCACTCTCAGAACTCTGTTTCTAAAGTCACCCACGGCTCCCTGAGCTCTGAGCCTCCAGCATGACAGACATAGCCAAGTTCAGAGCTACCCTTGACAACCTGCTACTCACTCTCTCTGGGATGCCGGGATGCTGCTGCCCCCATTTTTTTTTTTTTTTTTTTTTTTTTTAAGGAAGGAAGAGGACTTGCCACCCAACTCCATTTGGCCTTCTGTGCATAGAAGGGAAACAGGGTAGAAAGAAGTGCCCGGCAGTAGCCAGCATAAGCTCGGGAGAGCTGGGTTCATGTCCTAGCTCTGGTACTTCCTGTCTGTATGACCCTGGTGCGTCACATCTCTTCTCTCAGCCTTGGTTTCCTCCACTGAAAAGAGGAGTTCTTTGCAGGATAAAACCAGAGAAAGCCTTTAGTGTGGTGCGGGCACCTCACGAGCCCTTAGTATGTGGCAATTTCTTTTTACTATTTTGAAAATGATCATTATCCCTGTACTGATCTTCCACAGTAGTTCAGAAAGTGCTTTCCTGCCTATCATCCACCCAGGATCCAAAGCCCACCCAGCTTCCCTCTGCCTGTGGGGTGGTCCGGGCCCTTCACCTCTCTGAGCCTCTCTCCCCAGGCAGAATGTGGCGCTGCATTTGGGAATGTCTGAGGCCTCCTCTGCCGATTATTCTGGGATCTGGGAATCTCAGAAGGGCTCTGAGGAGCAAGAAGGGAGGTGGCCACAGCAGGGCACGGCCAACCCCAGGGAAGGGCTGCAGGCCCCTGCCTCCCAGCACTCCCAGAGGCAGCTGCCCCACCTGTGTCAGAAGCTTCCAGTCCCGGCTCCAAGTGGGGCTGCTGGAGGGCCTGTTGCTTCCCCAGCCCCACTCCCGCCTTGACCTCAGTGACTGCCCAGGCTTATGAGGGGACCTACATGGTCCCCCTCCCTGTATCCTGCAGCGTCCCAGTGACTTCAGGGCTAGTCTCCCTGGCCAAGGGCAAGAAAAAGGAACAAAAGTAAATCAAACCTTGTCCCTGCCCTGAAGAAGTTCTTGGTCTGCCAAGTGAAACAGGCTTGGACCCATTCACCCACTACCCCACTGCTCAGTATGAGAGTCCAGAAAACGGCACACAGAACCAGATCAGCCTGGGAGGGGTCGGGGAGGGCTCTCTGGAGGAGGCAGCATTTGATCTGGGTAGCAATGAGTGAGAGGCATCCCATCAGGGGAGCAGCAGACGGACCCAAGTCAAGGACCTATTAGGAAAGGGGATTTGGCCACGAGGGACCCGGCTAGACCACCCCAAGTTCCCCACATATACGTATATTCTAGATCACCCCGAGGGTCCACTGCCTTGCGGGGCTAGCTGGGGGAAATAGAGTCCAATCTCAGCCCCACTGGTCCTAGCTGAATGCCCTTGGACGAGTCATCCAACCTCTCTAAACTGCAGTTTCCAACTCTATAAAATGGGAATAATGGTACTTACTGACAGGATGAAGAGTACATCAAGTATTTAAACATCCTGGTAGGTACTTATGAAATGCACGGGTTAAATGCGTTCAACGTGTTCCCTTTCCTCTTCTAACTCCCCTGACTTCTGGTTTGTGGGGCTGGGGCAGTAGGACACCCTGGGGGGCTTATCCCGCCTGGGCAGGGCTTCTTACCATCTCACAGGGCACCTTGTCTCGCTGTTGGGAGGTGGCCAGGCCCTGGGTCAGCACGGCCAGGAGCAGCAGGATCTGGTGGCTCATGGCTCTGCAGAGGGTGGGGAGGAAAGGGAAACATTGTAAGACCCCTGGCTCCTTTCCTCTGCCAGCCCCCATTGCTCCCATCCTGCCCGTGCCTGCCTTCAGCGAGCCCCAGATCACGGCTAGAGCTGGACCAAAGGTGCCGTGAATGACCGTGGATGCTGGGGTCTGCAGCCCATCACAAAGGACCTCTCGTGCCAGGCCAAGGAGCTAGGCTGTCACCCCAGGCAGCAAGAGTTTTAAAGCAGGTGGGTGACTTGGTCAGATCTGGGTTTCAAAAGACCCTACCTGAGGGAAGACCGCCTGCAGGGGGTGAGTGGGAGACAGAGGGACTCTAAGGGCTGCCTGGGGCCAAGCTCAGGGCTGGGGTGGGGTCAGGTGGGGAGCTAGGCCTCTGACTGCATTTCCACCCAGGTCCTAAGCAGGTCCCCCATCTTAGTTTCTTAGGCCCCAAACGGAATTCCTCAATCTCCCCACCCCTAGACTTTTATTTTGCCCTTTTTCTTTTGATTTTCTGATTCTGGAGTCCCTGCCATTGTTTGAAGGCTGGGCCTGGAGCCCTGACAGGAAGCCCCGCCAGGAGGCCTGCCCTGCCCCCAGCACTGTTGTTGCGGACTTCCCCAGGAGCAGGCTCCAGGCCCTTTACTTTCACTGAAGTTACCACCAGCGCAGGGGGCCACTCGGGCCTGCTGGTGTTCTCTCTATGTACAACCAAGGTGGCGTTGAGGGGGACCGCAGAGTCAAAGCCCAGTGCTGCTAGGGGCTCACTTACCGAGGACCTGGCCCAAGTGCTAGGAGTACATATCAAGTCTCTTTTTCTTTTCTTTTCTTTTCCTCTTTCTTTCTTTCTTTCTTTCTTTTTCTTTCTTTTCTTTCTTTCTTTCTTTCTTTCTTTCTTTCTTTCTTTCTTTCTTTCTTTCTTTCTTTTCTCTCTCTCTCTCTCTCTCTCTCTCTCTCTCTCTCCCTCCCTCC